>NC_083347.1:121423304-121739698 GCF_019175385.1 Lycium barbarum | reverse complement strand
GTGGAGCTGCTTTGGGCTTCCCAACTAACGGCATTTAGCTCATCGAACCATTGACATTGTTGCAGGCCCAACCATTAGCATATTGAGCCCAATTTGTCTTCCTCTACCCAGGCCCACTTCTATCGGGAATCTTCCTACTTAAATAAAAATCAAAAGAAATTTAATAATTCATGTAAACCTAAGGACTGGCCTGATTAAACGTGTGGGAGGGTGTTAGAAAATACATTTGTCCTTCATCGATTATGTAAGGATTTTTAAAGGTGTATATAATAATTTGGACCACTCCACCTATTACCTTAAGGTTTTGGGTTAGATGCTCTGAATTATTTCACACAATATATATACATATATTGAGATTTTTTTTTTAAATGTCATTACTTTTGTTGCAAACTTTGAAGTGAAGTGTTATTGTATAATATTGTATGGCTGTGTTACGGGGCAAATCTTCTTTGGCAAATAATGACCAAACTTGCACCAAATAATAGTGAAATGTAGCTATTTGCCAAAGAAGATCAACCCAGTAATGCATCCACACACAGTTTGAATTGTATGTCTTCACCAATTGCTTTTCATGAATATATTTCTAATACTTGAAACCCTTTTGTATATAGTAAAGAGAAAAAGTGTACTACAGTAGTATTCTTTCATTGGAGTATACGTTAACGCATATACTCTTGTGTACAAGGTCTTGAGGAATCATGCTTTTTTTGAAGTACAAAATCTGAGCACATTTCATGTTGCAGAGCCACAAGCTTTAGATGCTTCACTTGAAACTATTTTTATGGATGTCTCAATTTAATTCCTTGTTCTCTTGGAATAGTAAAGAGCCAGGAACTTAACTCCTTACATTTATACACTAGTAAATTGGTCCGCGCTTCGCGCGGTTGCATAAAACTTCACGTAACTTACAAAATAATCTTTTTCTTATTCTTGAACATTCAAATTAAATAATCAATTTTTATATGCAGCAATAGAACTTATATTTCAAAAATAAAGTACCATAACAGTCAGAAACGGATCCAGAATTTATTTTTAACGGGTTCAACTTTTAAAATTCTTAGGAATGTACTCATTGTATTGTTAGATTATATATATATATATATATATATATATATATAGCTGAAGATTGTATTAGATATCTAGAACAGAAAGTAAAGTTTATTCCATTAGGCTAATGTGAGATAATTACTTAGAAGTAAAACAAGAATTAAGTAAGTTATACCCAGAGATATTAGATTAAGTAATACTAAAGAAAATCAGATAAGATTACAAGAATTAATAGACATAATATCAGGATTAGAATATAGATTATTAGGATATAATAGAAAGAAATATTATCTTAGAAAGTCACCAACTAAAAAGCCTTATTTAGATAGAAATAGACATCTAAGAAAATATAGAACAGAAAGAAATTATAAAAACAAACTGGAATACTTTACTTGTGAAAGTGTAGAACACTTAGCAAATACATGTCCAAAAAGAATAAATAATAAGACAAGAAATTATATATATATATATATATATATATATAATTGTGAATTTAGATGAATGCGTAGAAGAAAGGCTACATCCGCCTTGATAACAACATCACACTAATTATTTCTTCACATAAAAAATATTCTTTCTAAAAAAATTAAAAAATGTTGTCCTCTAGTTTTCATCATTATATTAAACTTCATTAAATTCTTAATTCTACATGAACTTAGTCGTTTTGCTATTATACCATTTTGTTGTAAATGTATATATGTAGGTAATATATTTTTGCACATTTAATATATGTCGTAAATTAAATATAATTGTCTTCAAACGATTTCCTTAATCTAAGAATAACAGAATAAAAGGCAAATTGAAAAGCAACAAATTAAGGAAAGTAATAAGAATTAGAACTTAATTAATAAAACACAAATCTTGGCCACAAGTTGGCGTAGATGATGGAATCCCCATTTTACTCCAAATTTTGTGCAAACATTTCTTCCTCTTTCTTTTATATTTTCTTACCATCCCAATACATCCATGATCCATACACATCCTATAAAATTTATCATAGTTAGTATTATACGAAGGAGTCCTTACAAAAAAAGAAGAAGAGGAAGAGATCATAGAACTCTATAAGCTCTTTTGTTAACTTTATTGAACATAAAGTACAAGAACAAAAAATGTCCATGGAATTTTAGATACACTCTTTTCCGCTACCTGATCAAACTCATCTCTAACTTTCTCATCGTGTTTTATCGATATCTCATTTTCATCTATTTACTTCGAGAGCGGACTGCTAAGACGGGCTTCTGAAAAACGATGATGAATTTTTTGCATGACATTTTTTTCCTATCTTGTTGCTAATCCTTTGAAGAGGATTGTGTGCTTCAAAGCGATTGCTACTGGCGTTGTATTTATAGGTTTGAAGCTTTGGGTTTTTTTTTTCAATGGGTCTAATTGCTGCAATTGTATTGTTACTAATGATCAAAGTAATGAGATATTATTGGAGAGGAAATGTGGGTATTAAAAAGGAGACAATAAGTTAATACTTATGAGTAGTGGGGAAAGGACGTGGGTACAAATCAAATCAGTGATACTCTTAATAATAAGGAATGAATAAATAAGGTGTATTTAATTAAAAAAATTCCATATTTTCTAGACATCATATAAGGAGAAAATGTCAAAAAATGATAAATACCAATGGAGGCCATAGAGAGGTGCCACATCACCTTGTGTATGCCTAGCTTTATATTATATATAGATATAGATTCTACATTCTTCCACGCTTAAACACTTCCTCCGGAGATGAATCTAGGATTTATAGAACATGAGTGCACCAATAAAAATAAATGTATTAAGTGGGAATCGATTCATAATCGTCTAGATAAATAACTCAACATTCAACCAAGTGTGTCATTTAACCTTTTAATATTATTGCAATTTCAGAAAATATTTACATAAAATACTTAGTTTTATGAAGAGATCATGAATTCACCAAAATTTAGTACACAAATTCGCCCCTGACTTCCTCCATGTGTGATTGATGTGTCTTAATTTGATCTCACAAGATGTTTAAAAAGATTCTTGAATCTTGTGATACTAATTTCAATAATAAAGAGGATATGACATATCAAAAGTACCTTCTGAATCTTACAATCTTAAAAGATTGCATAGTCCTTAATGGTTAAGAAAGACATTAAAAGATTTAATTTTCGATGGAAGAGAAGTCTAATTTGGGTTCAACATTTGTACAAATGTAAGTTCCTACAACTTAAAATAATTAGATGCTTGTAGCTTCTATAAAAAAAACTTTAAAAAGGTGACGCATGACCAATTTTCCGTGTAAATGGTATATTGGAATTTTACGATTATTAGTCTCATAATACTGATTTTAATACTCCCTATGTCTAAACTTATGTGGCACGGTTCAGATTTCGAAAGTCAAATTGTTTTATTTTGACCGTGAATTCAGACATGGAATCTCTAAATTAATTTTTGAAATTAAATTTTTATATTTGGAAGCTACATAAAAAGTATTATACGTCATAATCATTGACAACTCAAAATATTTAAAAGACATGAAAAAATTATGATCAAAGAAAAACTTGTTTCAATCTCGAAATCTGAAAGATGCCACATAAATTAAGACGAAAAAAATTAACAAGGAGTATACGACATATCAAAAGTACCTTCTGAATCTTGAAATCTTAAAAGACTGCATAGTCATTTAATTCAATGGAAGATAAGTCTAATATGTGTTAGGCATTTATACAAAAGTAAGGTCCTACAACTTAAAAATAATTAGATATCTACTTGTGGCTTCTACAAAAAAAAAAAAATAGAAGGTGACGCATGATCGATTCTCCGCGTAAATGGTATTTAGGAATTTTACGAAACTTTTTTTCGAAATTCTTTTGAGATGTTTAGAAAAGGGATATATTGGCATATGCTGCTAGAAGCCAAGAACAATTCCTATTAAGTTTTTGCACCTTTATAGACCTTTCTCAATTCCGTTTTATGTTTTCACAATAAGTCAATAACAAAGCTGTGCTTTTTTCTCTTTTTATTTAATAGATTCTTCTCTCTTCTTTATTTCTCTTTTTCCCCCCTCTTTTCAATCAGTAAACCGAGCATTATATTGTATTTATATATTCTCTCAGGTCATGAAAAATGTTTGCTACTTTAAGTTTATGTTCAAGGCATTAGCAGTGTAAAACATATTTATGCAATTAGATCATTTATAAGATGTTTACATAAAAATCCCTTTATGAACATTAATGAGTAATCTGGTAAAAATAGTGACCGGTCTACTGTAACATAGGTTACAATCAGAGGCAGACTCACGTGATAACGAGGGAGGGCACGTGCACTCGGTAACTTCCTTCGGGAAAACTTTTGTATATATATGCGATTATACATTGAAAATTAAGATATAAAGATATAACTGTGCATGCCAATAACTATGAGAGCCTTTGATACATTGGCTGAAGCCTTTGCATCCCACAACACATACCGAGGATCGATTCCCAGGGTAGTACTATCCATTATAATTTTTTTTTGTTTTGTTTTGTTAAACATCCTCTTCTGCACCGGATATTGTGCTTTTACCCAAAAAATTAGTAAGCACAAATTAGATACCCAGGATCAATTCTGCAACCATTCATACAGTTTGCAAAACTTTGACCACTGATCTACCACTATAAGTTGGTTCAACAATGTTAACGTCTAGGTATTAGATTACAACCCATATTTGACATATATACTTGTATTTTCACTACTACGCACACCATCAGTTACGTCCAGCACGTCCATTGTATCTCAGTCGTCTTTGATAGTTTAGCTAGTGTCTATGTTAAGATAATGGTGCCCCTACAGTCTTCAAATCCTGGGTCCGCCTCTAGTTACAGTACTAATAATATACAAACCAAAAAAAAAAATCTACGAGTAAAATGCTATTTTTTTATGGAATCCACCAAAATTTGGCTTGTCGGTAGCATATCCCACGGATTTTGTGTTGGAAATTCCTCGCATGCGAACCAAATTTCAGTGTAATGTCAGTAGAAAATTAGTGATTTTCTGATAGTGAAATAAAGTTTATACTATTGATCAATATATATAACTTAAATCCCTATAAATATTGATTAATATGATCTGTACTGACCAAGTCAAATAATTAGCAGCGTAATATGCAGCATCTAGACTCACCTAACCTTAAAACATTAGTTTACTTTGTGAGTAAAACGAAGAATGGTAAATTTGCATCTAGACTCACCTAACCTTAAAACATTAGTTTACTTAGTGAGTAAAACGAAGAATGGTTAAATTTGCATCTAGACTCACCTAACCTTAAAACATTAGTTTACTTAGTGAGTAAAACGAAGAATGGTTAAATTTGCATCTAGACTCACCTAACCTTAAAACATTAGTTTACTTAGTGAGTAAAACGAAGAATGGTACTTAGTGAGTAAAACGAAGAATGGTAAATTTGCATTTTAAATAAAAAGTGGTTGTGGAAATGTATGTTCAAAGAGTTATATTTGATTTCACCGTTGTGTTTTTATATAAAAAACACTAATAGTATTATTGTTGAAAATTTTATTAACAACCCACCAACATTATGTCAAGTATAACTCAAATTCATTTGAAACTATTACAAAGTTGAATTTGTGACCTCTTGATTACAAGGTTTTAAACGAACTTATTTCCAATACTTTAAAATGGTTATCTAAGTTAGGCTTCATTAACTCATTTAATTTATGTTGAGTTCTATAGGGGTTTATAATTAATGCTCTGCTCGCTCCCTCCTTCAAGTTTTGAATTGGATGTTCAAATTATTTTATATAGTATCAGAGTAGATAAAGGTCCCTGTTCAAGTCTCACATTGTTCATTATCAAAAGAAAATTCACTGTTGGGCCCATGAAAAATAAAGAGTACGGTCTGCTTATGAGTAGAACAAAACTTTTCGACGTAATATGGTCACACATTTAACATGATATCATAATCAAACTTTCGTGAGTCCGTCTTGATACTACTTTCTTTCTTTATGTTCTATCTCTCTGAACTTCCTCCCTCAACTAAGTCTAGGGCAATTTGCACGATTGTCCTTATTTAGGCGTGGTCTTTAATTTTTTCCCTCTCAAATTGCTGGTCTTTAATTTTCTCCATTCGTCTAAAATACCCCGAGGTTCTGGGTTCGAACCCTGACTCAGTTAAAAAAAAAGTTTCACAAGGCCGAATTTCGTAGTAAAATTAGGCCTATTCGGACAAAAATTATGCCTTTGTAGAATTCCAGCAGAGCTAAAAAAAAATTCTGCCATGCAAAATTTCGCGGGGCAAACTTTTTCTTAAGGCAAATTCTAACTTCTTCTTTATAAGGCACATATTCGCGAAGCCTTGCCTTGCGAAATTATTTTTTTTCACTAGGGGGGTTCGAACCCAGAACCTCGGGGTATTTTCGGTCACTTTTTTAAGCGCAAAGGTTAAAATGATAGACCAGAAATTTGAGGGACAAAAATTAAAGACCAGCGTATTTGAAGGGAAATCCGTGCAAAAAAATGCTAAGTCTATGGAGCTGTTCTGCGCTTCTCCCCTAATGTTATTTTATCCCATCGAACCATTGACATTGCTGCAGGCCCAATCATTAGCAAATTGAGCCCAATTTGACTTCCTCTACTTCAGGCCCAATTTTGTCGAGAATCCTCTCTTCCCACTTCAAAAAAAAAGGTCAAAATAAATCAAATAATTCGTGTAAATCATAAAAAAAAAGTATAAACCTAAGAACCGGCCTAGTTACACGTGCGGGAGAGTGTTAGATAATACATTTGTACCTCATCGGTTGTGTGAGGATTAATTTTAGAGGTGTATACAATATTTTGGGCCACTCCACCTATTATTGCCATAAGGTTTTGGGTTGATGCTTAGATTTTTTTCGCACAAATAGATACATATATCAAGAAAGCTAAAAAATATGTTTTACCTTTTTTGTTGCAAATAACGTTGAAGTGACTAATATAATATTGTGTGGCAGAATTATGGGGCAAATCTTCTTTGGCAATTAATGACCAAACTTGCACCAAATTAATAGTGAAGATGTGGCTATTTGCCTAAAGAAGATTAGCCCAGTAATGCATCCACACATAGCTTGAAGTGTCTTTTCACCAATTGCTTGGATTTGTTGAACATTTCTAATACTATGAAACCCTTATATAGCAAGGTGGAAAATGTAGTATGTTTTCCTTGGAGTATATGTTAACGCATATACTTCTTCTTTTTTTTTCTTTTTTTTTTTCTTGCGGGGACTATTTTTTGTTGAATTTTGAAGTGCAAAATCATATATTTTTTTTTTCTGGTGGGCAGTATTTTTTGTTGAATTTTGAAGTGCAAAATCTTAGCACATTCTTTCACACTTAAATGTATACTATGTTTCATTTGATGCATGACTGTTAGTGTTATTTTATCCCTGTGAAAATGTGGAATAACTAATCCCAGGATAAGTTATCCTGAGATAACTTGTTTCCAACCAAACGACCCCTTAGTGACTTAAATCTTAAGATTAGAAAGTTAGAGAGAGAAAGGATAGGAAAATGTTTTTCATTTTTCTCGTATTTGGTTAGCCAAAATATTGTGGGAAATAGTTTTCTTTAAGAAAATAAGTTCTTTAGATATATTATGAAAATTGGGAAAACAAGTTTCACAAATGGCATTCCACATTGATTGTCTCATATCCGCACACCCCACACCCACCTCCTCCCAACACCCTTACCCATTCCCACTACCCGAGCCTTATCGAGTGTTTGCCTAGATTCTATATAAATGCTTTTGAGATAATATTTTCTGATTACTTACCCAACATAAAAAGCAAGTACTAAGGCACTAACTTATTATACTGTAAGAAAAACATTTTCCATAGTACCAAACACACCCTAAACGCCTAAAATTACCTGAAGGTATATGACTTAATAACATTTTCTTGATGTTTAAGGCATGTGTCTTGAATTGTACAGCTCAATTTTGAGAGAAATAGTTGAGTTGCTGACTCTTTACTATTCCAAGAGACATGAATAAGAATTAAATACAGACATGAAAAAATAGTTGAAGTCGAAGCATCTGAACATGCATGTGGCTCAATTTTACCTCAAGAATATCTACTTTATGAATTCGCACAACTGTCACAAGTAAAAAAAAATTAAAAAATAATAATAATAATAATTCAAAACTCAAAAAAAAAAAAAAGGAAAAAGGAAAGAGCACATTCCTATGATTCAATGGCACATTCTCTTCTATGAACTCATTGTTTTTGTTTTGACATTCCTCGAAATGAAGTGCATATTATGGTCCATTGTTCATTAATTTCATTGTGGTCTTTGATATGTTCAGTGGTGGAGCCATAAAGCTAGCTATGGGTTCGACTGCTTTGGTTCAAACTCTGTATTTGTGTTAAAAAGTTCATTTAATATGTACAAATAATCTATTTAGAACTTAATAAGTATAAAAAATTGTGGTCTAGACACTACTAAAAAAACGGAAAAAACCGTTGACAAAAACCGACGTCCAGCGTCGGTTTTTTTAATGAAACCGACGGTAAATCGACCTTTTAAGGTCCGTCGGTTTTCATAGCCTCGCTTTTGGAAACCGACGGACCACGTCGGTTTTTTCCGACGGACTGCGTCGGTTACGTAGTCCGTCGGGTTTTATTCAAAAATTTTAAAAAATAAAAAAAATAAAAAAAACCGACAGACAGAGTCGGATTTATTAATTTCTGATTTTTTATATTATATATAAATAATATATATTTTATGAAAAAAACGACGCACTGCGTCGGTTTTTCATATAATTTTTTTTTATTTTAATTAAAAAACCGACACAGTGCGTCGGTTTTTTTATAAAATTTAAGAATTAATTTCCAGAAAACCGACGGACAGAGTCGGTTTTCCGTCGATTTTCTGGAAAATCTGCAAAATTAATTTCCAGAAAACCGACGGACTGAGTCGGTTTTCTAGAAAATTTCCGGCATGCAAATCATGCATTTTCTGCAACCACACCTGCATAGAAACCAGTAACAAAAGCTGCTCAGAAACCAGTAACAAAAGCTGCTCAAAACTAGCATTAAAATGCTCCAAATCAATTCTAAAAGAGCTACAACACATAAAATCACCCTAAGTAATAATAAAACACATCAAACACTATCTAAACACATCAAATACGATCTAAATAGACCTTCAAAGTTCAGAAATATTTAAATGTCCAACCAATTCTAACTTTGAATTCTCAATAACAATTCTAACTTTAATAACTTATGGATTGTAACTTTAATTCTAAAAATTGAAAAGAAAATCTAGTCAAACAAAGTCTACATTTTAGTTTTGAGGTTATAGAAATATTATAACTTAATAATTCTAACATAAATTAATAATTCTAAGTTTGAAAAGCACAATTCCAACCAATTCTAAAAATTGAAAAGTAAATCTAGAGAAATAAAATCTACATTTTAGTATTGAGGTTATAGAAATACTATAACTTAACAATTCTAACTTTGAAAAGCACAATCCCAACAAATTCTAACTTTGAATTCTCAATAACAATTCTAACTTTAATAACTTATGATTTCTAACTTTAATTCTAAAAATTGAAAAGTAAATCTAGTCAAATAAAGTCTACATTTTAGTTTTGAGGTTATAGAAATATTATAACTTAATAATTCTAACATAACTTAATAATTCTAAGTTTAAAAAGCACAATTCCAACCAATTCTAAAAATTGAAAAGTAAATCTAGAGAAATAAAATCTACATTTTAATATTGAGGTTATAGAAATACTATAACTTAACAATTCTAACTTTGAAAAGCACAATCCCAACCAATTCTAACTTTGAATTCTCAATAACAATTCTAACTTTAATAACTTATGGATTCTAACTTTAATTCTAAAAATTGAAAAGTAAATCTAGTCAAATAAAGTCTATATTTTAGTTTTGAGGTTATAGAAATATTATAACTTAATAACTCTAACATAACTTAATAATTCTAAGTTTGAAAGCACAATTCCAACCAATTCTAAAAATTGAAAAGTAAATCTAGAGAAATAAAATCTACATTTTAGTATGGAGATTATAGAAATACTATAACTTAACAATTCTAACTTTGAAAAGCACAATCCCAACCAATTCTAACTTTAATTTTAAAAATTGAAAAGTAAATCTAGTCAAATAAAGTCTACATTTTAGTTTTGAGGTTATAGAAATATTATAACTTAATAATTCTAACATAACTTAATAATTCTAAGTTTGAAAAGCACAATTCCAACCAATTCTAAAAATTGAAAAGTAAATCTAGAGAAATAAAATCTACATTTTAGTATTGAGGTTATAGAAATACTATAACTTAACAATTCTAACTTTGAAAAGCACAATCTCAACCAATTCTAACTTTGAATACTCAATAACAATTCTAACTTTAATAACTTATGGATTCTAACTTTAATTCTAAAAATTGAAAAGTAAATCTAGTCAAATAAAGTCTACATTTTAGTTTTGAGGTTATAGAAATATTATAACTTAATAATTCTAACATAACTTAATAATTCTGAGTTTGAAAAGCACAATTCCAACCAATTCTAAAAATTGAAAAGTAAATCTAGAGAAATAAAATCTACATTTTAGTATTGAGATTATAGAAATACTATAACTTAACAATTCTAACTTTGAAAAGCACAATCTCAACCAATTCTAATTTTGAATGATCAATAACAATTCTAATAACTTATGGAATTCTAACAAAAAGCACAATCCAACAACAAACAAAAAAAAAAAACTAGTCAAATAATTAAAGTATACATTTTTGCACATATTCAACATCAATAATATTACAAAGAATGATAACTAAGCTAACACAAATACATTGACAAAGAACATGAAATATAGCACAATCTCAAGCCAAAAAAAAAAATGACAACTAAACTAGTCAAATAAAGTTTACATTTTTTTCACAAATTCAACATTAATAACATTGCAAATGATGTTTAACAAAGCTAAATAGATTAGCATTAGGCCTAAAATCTACAAATAAAACTAAAATTGAAAGAATTTTAAAAGCCCTAATTTAAGAGAAATTAACCTCAATTAATTAACTTCAAAACGGGTCTGGGGTTGGTGGGGACGGGCTGCGCAGGCAGTGGCGCTGGGCGGCGGGGAAATGGGCGGCGGGGCTGGGTGGAGGGGAGGGGGGCGGCAGGTAGCTAGGGTTTGAGGGGAATGAGAGTTTAAACCCAGAAACAAAAATTCTAGCTCCGCTTCTGAACTCGTTGCCCATCTCTTTAATGAGAATGCAATTTCTTCTTTGAGATTAGTAAGCAAGTTACAAACTGCAATTTTGTGCAGGTAAAAGCTTATTTCTATCAGGTATTTACACCAAATCAGTAATAATAGTGTTCGAAGCGAAGGAAAAATGAAAGGGTCAGTTACGATATAACATATCAAATGAATCTTGCAATCTTTAATAATGTCATTCATTTCTATAAGAGAATGTCACTAGAAGTAAAATGAAAACTTTGAACAAAGAAAATTACTTAATATAAAAAGACAACATTAAAAAGAAAATAAGACACGTAGATTAAAACGAGCTGATTTTATGAATAGGAATTTCTGCAAGTCTTTGTAAGGAGATTCCAATATAATAGGTATGGTAATAAAAAGCATCAAAATCACCAAAAGAGAGAAAAAGAAAAGGTCAATACTTCTTATGTCTTCCAAGAGCCTTTAAAGGAATTCCTAAACAAAGCATATGCCAATAATATCCCTCCTCTTTCCCTTGGCATATCCAAATTAACTATGGTGCAAACCAATATACCACCCTTATTTATAGCCTTCTCTTCATTTTATTTGGAAAATCAAGCGTGCATGCATGAGGTTGCTTAGAATAAGCTTAAAATCTAAGCACTGAAGCAAATGGGAAGTGAGAAATAACAGTGCAATTCTCCTTTGGCAAGCGAATTAATCTATATATGCATGCAAACCCTATATATTTTGCATGACATTATATTATTTTTGCCAAAGGAGAATTGCCCTGCCATTCTTCTCCTCAATCACTCAGCCTAAAATATTTTTGAGATGCTCAACGAAACAAGTTAGTTGTCCATATATAGAAGCGGACTGAGAGTTTAAATTTTAGGGGTTTCAAGCTCGGAATTCTTTGATAGCTCGCGATTGATTTATCAGGTTCAAAATCTATTATTTATACTTATTTAATAAAATGTTTCATACATATCATGTTCTGAGATAAAGCTATAGAATTGTCCTGTCATTCTTCTTCTCCATCACTCAGCCTCAGAGATTTCGAGCTACCTCAACCAAACAAGTTAGCAACACATAGAGGCTTATTGAGGTTTTAAACTTTATGAGCTCAAATTTGAGATATTATAATAGCTTGATTATCTAGTTAGGAATTTATTATTTTACTTGTTTTGTGAATCTTTTAACAACTATTCAGTGTCTGAGCTAAACACTACAAAAAAATTGGAATTTTCTATGAACTTCGGCGCTAATCTATCGCTACATTAATCGTAACTAGAAGAATATTTTGATATTCCGCCAGCGACAACAAGTTTCAGAAGCGGCACTCCATGTTGATTATCTCCCATACCCCCATGTGTCGCAAAATATGATTAGCGGCAGATTTTGCTGTTTAACTACAATATTTATCCGTCGCTAACTCTTATTTTCTTAGTAGTGGAAGCGTTCGGGTGAACTCATAACTTATACACTAGGTTTGTCGCATATAATCTATGAGGTAGGTTCTAAGCAATGTCATGAGCCCGAACCTAATAGCTTTCACTACCAATAGATTATACACTAGATTTAATGCAACTTTAGGAGTTCTTACTAGCAACTAACAGGAGGAGCATTATCAGAATCAGAACAAATTACTATTTTTAGAAAACGATAGGACCATGAAAGGACCAAAAATGGTTAGAAGGAGAAAAACCAAATTAAAAAGCTGGCGTTCACCTGGATCTAGTTGAAAATATTTGGATTTTTCGTACCCTTTTATAACGGATAAAACAACATTTTTTATTTATTTATAAATTCCTTGTGCCCCTTCAGTTCTGCTTAATTTACTATATTATTAATGAACTTTGGAACTTGAAATTGTCTTTTGACTTTCTTGGTTTCTAAAAGTTCTGTCCATACATACATATTCACTTGATATTTTCCATTTTACATAATTGAAATTTTTTATCATGAATCTTACTCCTGCGTTTTTAATTGAATGGTGTTTTACATTTTTTGATTTTGTTTCAAAACAAGTGGCGCTCTTTAGGATTTTAAGAAGAAATTGAGACATTTAATTAGGGATAAGTTAGTAAACATACCTCCTAATTTTTTAGCAGTGAGCAATTATTTAAGGGGTATTTAAATGCTGGAAACAGCAAAATATTTTAAGAAGCAATGATGAGTGAGAAATTATAATGACATAATTTTGGCTACTTAATAAACAGAGTTCGACCTGCGTCCCAAACTAAGTGTCGCTTTAGGAATTCAAGCTGGTAAGTGTTTTCAACTATGCCACTAAAATTGAAGAAGTAGACCTCTTTATATAGCTCAATTCTAAGAAAACATCTATTAAATTGAGGCAACTTAGTAAATAATACTCCCTCCAGATCAAAAAAAGAGTCCACTTAGCATTTTTTTTTTTGGATAAAAAAAAGAGTCCACTTAGCAAATCAAGAAAGAATTAACCTTACTTTTTCATATTTGTCCCTATTAAGTGTTATATAATCAAATCCCAATGCCTATTTAATGAGGAGTAGTTTAGTCAAATTACTTATTTTTGTCTAGGAGTTAGTATTTTCTTAAGGGGTGTGCAAATGGCTAAGTAGACTTTTTTTTTTATCCGGAGAGACTACCTTGTATTTATTATTTTTCTTGCTGAGCGAGAAAAAAGCTAAAGTGATACTTATTTTGGGACGAAGGAAGTATGCTTTTACCACTTAAAGCCAAAATGTCAATATTTTATATTTTAAGGATGGAAGACATAGCAATTTTGTTTTTTTTTTTACATCAGAATCAAAAGAGGCAAATTGTTCATGATTATGGGTTGATGGATTAGGCACAATTTATTCAGTTGATTTTTCCTATTCTACCCCAAAAGTAAATATACCAAATATAACAGCCATTTAAATATTAGGGTAGATCTCATGTTATGATGGACAATATTTTTCTTTTAGAAAGTAAGCTTTGATGAGATCATCTTAATTCAATGTTTGGTTGAAAATTTTTTACTATTCAAGAAAGATATATTCACCTATTCCCTCCATCTCAAATTATTACACAGCTCTTAAGATATATTAATTAGGAGGGTATTGACCTACTTTATCTTTATTTATGTATAAGTTATAATATCTCTCCATTAACTGTTTACTCTATTTACGTGTTATCTCCATTAATGACAAAATTCTTTTAAGGGTGAAATAGAGAAAAAATAATTAGTTATGCTTTAACTTCTAAAATGACAAATAGTTTAAGACAAATATTTTAGTAATCATAACAGATAATTCGAGATGGGCGGAGTTAATGTTTTATTCAATAAAGATTTTTTCACCTAAAGGAAGTCTTTCAATCATTAATGGACTAATTTTATATCTCGTTACAATTAAATATCACACAATTTAATCGACATTATGTATAGATATTGTCGTCTATCTTCAATATTTGAAAATCTATATGCTAGAATGTCTAAATGGAATTTATTGACAAATTTAAGAAATTTTCTGTGTATTCTTACTCTGGTCTCACATTGAAAATTTTACTGAATTTAATCAAATGAGTCACATGGCTTAAATCTACCAAAAGAAGAAACTTCATTTCCTTGAATGCATTCTCCCAAATTATCAAAAACAATTGTGTTTGTGACTTTCATTTATACAAAAAAACTCTGCACATTGATTCGTGATTCGTCTCTCTCCAAATACGATTGATAGTAGCCTTGTTGGCTTCCAGAAATTCTGATCACTCAACGCTTTCATGTACACACGAGGAAGTAAATGCATTTAATTGTTATCAGAATTTTAAATTATGAACGAATAAGGTTTGGTCCTTTTGAGAAATATTTATAGTGTATTAACCAACACATGAACAATAATGGCCAAAGCTGGCTGGTATAATGATAGTACTTCATCATTAGGAGCTTGTTTGGATGAGTTTTTTTTGCTTATAAACTGTTTTAGATGAGTTAAACTAAACGAGCCCAATTATTTTTTTGGATTTATTTTAATTTAAGCACAAAATGGCTTTAAGCTGACCATCCAAACAATAAAAAAAGCTGAAAAAAATTTATAAACAACTTATAAGTCAATCCAAACGGGCTCTATGTACACAAAAAAAGCCAAGATATGTCAAACTGGCATTTCTCATCTTTAAGCTACATAGCATCAAGTACCCATTATTTCTAAGGTATGCCCACATGGAGTGTAAAAAAAAAAAAGAAACAAAAAAAAAAAAGGATAAAGCAATTCCTACAGATCAAGTAGAAATCCCAGAAAATAAATAAATACTCCCTCCGTCTCATTTTGTCTTAATTTGACTAGAGACGGAGTTTAAGAAATAAAGAAAGACTTTTGAATCTTATGATTTTAAATTAAAGATGTATCTAGTCTTTTAATTAAATCTTGTAGTGTTAAACTTGCATTGGATTAGAAAACATACTAAATACAGAAAGATATCCCCTGTTTTACTCCAATGGTTGGATTATAATATATTCAACCACTACCCCATAAGGAGGGTATATAGACCTTTTTTGTTTGTTCTATTATACCAATTGTGTCCAATGTAGATTATGCAACCTCGACTATTCCAAGGCAGCTAGTAAAAATCTCGACTTAAGAAAAAATACTGATTGTGGGAACTTTTGCTCCTCTATATACTCTTTTCGTCCCATTTTAACTGTCGTTTTAGCTCATTTCACCCTCATTAAGAAAATAATAAGTACAAGAAATAGTATACTAAGTTACTCTTATTTTAAAGAAATAGATTTATTGTTTTCTCTTAAATAGCATGCATTCTTCTTTAATATTAAGGGCGCCAACCAAAGTGTTGAATTCCTAGAGTAACAATTATTTTAGAGCAATTTTTCTTTTATTTAAAGTGACTGTTAAAATGAAATTGGGGGTTTGGTGGTATATGCCTCTACAGGAGCATTACACTCTGCAAGATGTCTCTATCTGTCTTAATCTTATTGAGTGCATTTGGAACTGACAGCAACTGTCTGATGTCCCCTAACTCAGCCCGGGAAGTACCAAAAGGGAGCTGCAACATGGGGATTAGAGTTCCACATCGGTTGGGGAATGGACTAGTGGTCTACTTATATGGACTTGACCAATCCTCGCTTGATGAATAGTTTTCGAAGTTGAGTTAGGCTCAAGTATCATATCTTCACAATAAGGCTGACATCTTTTTATTCCACCGATTGCCTGCTACTTTCCACTAGCATAGGTATCACATAACTTTTGTCGGTAGAAGGGAAGGAAAAGAGATAGCCTCAAAGGCAATTCATAGCCAGCACTCATTTAGGTTGTTGATGGAAGACATAGGAAGTAGAGAATCACTTGAAGTACAAACCTTACATGGCAAAAATCCAACATAAGAGCTGGAAGAACATGGTTAGTTAGGGACCTATCTATATTACATACAAGTAAGATCATGGCTATTTGTTTTCGTTGTTTATGCCTGTATTCCATCATTAATGTCATCTGAGTAACCATGCTAGTGAAACCATACCCAAAAATATCTACGAAGCCTCTATAATTTAAGAAGGAATGAAATACACAACACAAGAACATTAATTAATATTAATCAACCACAGCAACAACTTTTCTAACGGAATGAATCCTGTCTGAATATCGTTTGAAACCTCGATTTCCGATAAAATTTTGAGATATTTAAAAAAGGGATATTGGCATATTCTGCTGGAACAATTCCTATTCAAGTTTTTGTACTTTTATAGACCTTTCTCAATTCTGTTTTAAGCTTTCACAATCTCAAAGCTGGTGTTTTTTTCTCTTTTTATTTACTGGATTCTTCTCTCTTAATTCCCACCTAAAATGAAAATAAACAGAATTATTAAGACCTTTGATCTCTAATCCACCCCCCCCCCCCCCCCCCCCCCCGCGACCCTTTAAATGAGTATATCTAGCGTTATATTGTATATGTTCTACTTTAAGTTTATGTTCTAGGTATTAAACATTGTAAGAAGTATATGCAATCAGGTCATATATAAGATGATTAATACATGAAAATCCCTTTCATGAGCATTAATTATTAATGTATGTTCAAAGAGTTATTTTTGATTTGACGGATGTGTTTTAATTTAAAAGACACTACAAGTATTATAGTTGATTAATTTTTAAACAACCCGCCAACAATATTTCAAATATAACTCAAATTCACTTGAAATTTTTTATGACCTAATCTTTACAAGATTTTAAACGTTTACTTTAACACGGATCTAAGTTAGGTTTCATTAGCTCATTCGTCAAAATGGTTGAGTTTTATAGGGGTTTATAATGCTCAAGTTGCTCCCTCAAGGTTTTGGATTGGATGCTCAAATTCTTTCATATAGTATCAGAGTAGGCAAAGGTCCTAATTCGAGTCTCTCATTGTCAATTATCAAAAAAAAATAAAAAAAATCACATGCTTGGCTCAAATGAGAAATTAAAAAGAGTACGGTCTGCTTGTGAGGGGATGAAACTTTTTGATATAATGGTCACACATTTACATGATATATATCATAGCCAAACTTTGGTGAGCCCGTTTCTACTACTGCTTCCTCTCTTTATGTTCTATCTCTCTGAACTTTCCTCTCTCAGCTAAGTTTGTGGAGCTGCTTTGGGCTTCTCAACTAACGGCATTTAGCTCATCGAACCATTGACATTGTTACAGGCCCAACCATTAGCATAGTGATCCCAATTTGTCTTCCTCTACCCAGGCCCACTTCTATCGGGAATCTTCCTACTTAAAAAAAATCAAAAGAAATTTAATAATTCATATAAACCTAAGAACTGGCCTGATTAAACGTGTGTGGGAGGGTGTTAGAGAATACATTTGTCCTTCATCGATTATGTAAGGATTTTTAAAGGTGTATATAATAATTTGGACCACTCCACCTATTACCTTAAGGTTTTGGGTTAGATGCTTTGAATAATTTCACACAATATATACATATATTGAGATTTTTTTTTTTTTTTAAATGTCATTACTTTTGTTGCAAACTTTGAAGTGAAGTGTTATTGTATAATATTGTATGGCTGTGTTACGGGGCAAATCTTCTTTGGCAAATAATGACCAAACTTGCACCACATAATAGTGAAATGTAGCTATTTGCCAAAGAACATTAACCCAGCAATGCATCCACACACAGTTTGAATTGTGTGTCTTCATCAATTGCTTTTCATGAATATATTTCTAATACTTGAAACCCTTTTATATATAGTAAAGATAAAAAGTGTAATGCAGTAGTATTCTTTCATTGGAGTATATGTTAACGCATATACTCTTGTGTACAAGGTCTTGAGGAATCATGCATTTTTTGAAGTACAAAATCTGAGCACATTTCATATTGCAGAGCCACAAGCTTTAGATGCTTCACTTGAAACTATTTTTATGGATGTCTCAATTTAATTCCTTGTTGTCTCTTGGAATAGTAAAAAGCCAGGAACTTAACTCCTTACATTTATACACTAGTAAATTGGTCCGCGCTTCGCGCGGTTGCATAAAACTTCACGTAAGTTACAAAATAATCCTTTTCTTATTCTTGAACATTCAAATTAAATAATCAATTTTTATTTGCAGCAATAGAACTTATATTTCAAAAATAAAGAAAAAATTAAAATAATAACATAATCTTATGAAAAAATAAAGTACCATAACAGTTAGAAACGGATCTAGAATTTATTTTTAACGGGTTCAGCATTTAAAATTCTTAGGAATGTACTCATTGTATTGTTAGATTATATATATATATATATATAGCTGAAGATCGTATTAGACATCTAGAATAGAAAGTAAAGTTTATTCCATTAGGCTAATGTGAGATAATTACTTAGAAGTAAAACAAGAATTAAGTAAGTTATACCCAGAGATATTAGATTAAGTAATACTAAAGAAAATCATATAAGATTATAAGAATTAATAGACATAATATCGGGATTAGAATATAGATTATTAGGATATAATTGTCACGACCCGGCTAGGGGCCGCGGCGGGTACCCGGAGCTGACTACCGAGCACCGCTCATTCTACTGCTTGCCTTACTCAATGAATACTCTTCTCGGATTTATAGACAGAATATACGAAAATCATACTTTATAAAAAAAACATAATTGCTTTATATACAATTGCCATGCGGCTATCAAAATAACATGTGCATATAGTAATATCTTGTGGAACCATCTAACCCACACTACGCATCTACGAGCCTCTACTGACATACTATACACTGGATGGAACAAGACTCCGTCATGCCCAAAATGAATATATACATATACATATCTATGTACACAAAAGGAATCATAAGCACCTCCGAACAATGGAGTGCTCTCAACAGCTGACTGCTACTATGGATCTGGATCTAGCTCGCCTCCCTGTCTACCTGTGGGCATGAACACAGCGTCCGAATAAAAGGACGTCAGTACGAACATTGTACTGAGTATGAGAGGCATAAACAATGAAGAAATAGACAATAGCAATATAAGGAACATCAATGTGAACATGTGAAACTGAGTGATAATCATAAGAAGAATAATACATGTTGTCTTACTCATACTCTTTATCATATCATGTATGCATATCATGCAAGCTACCCACCCATGTCGGAACGGTGTAATAATCAATAATATAAGCCCGCGTCCAGGCCTCCCGCGTCCGGGGTACCATCTCATGCCGCCCACTAGTGGTGTCTGCCCATGCCCGAGAGGGTCATGGTGTATCCGTATAGCTGCCCGCCGTAGCGGTGACTGCTCGGCCAACTAGGCGCGGTGTAATGCGAACATGACATGCTTAACAGAAAATACTTATAATATCATACTTTTCAACATATGCTTATCTCATCATAATACATGCATAAAGCTCATGATTAACTTTACTCTATCGGGGTGACATAAGGTCGTGATCCCCCGATTGTATTATGGAACAATTACTGATACTCTGCCTCACCTTGAAAGAACTAGTATATAAGGTGAGTGTAAATGATGAATAACATCATTATCGTGCTAGCTTCATCATATCATATCTTGCATACTGTATAGACATTATGACTTTAGACTTCTAGCTTTTTCCGGATTATAAGAACTCGTGTAGTAGGTAGGAATTCGAGTTATAATATTCATGCCATTAGAAGGAAGGACTGGCCTCACATACCTTGGTCGCTTAGCTAGGCTATCGCTCACTTGCTCTTCTTCAATATCGTGTCGTTACCTTCACAAGAGAATTCGGATCAACATTAGTAAACTAACTACAAGAATGCATCGCTAACTCTAGGAAAAGTTGGGCAGCGTCTCCTTTGCTCATACTACTTTTCTCATGTTCTATATCAACTCCCAATATTCATAATATTATTCACAATATCACAATCGACAATCGTCATTTACGTGCATTTAGCAAAATCCACCATTTTCCTCCAATTTCCCCCATATTTAGCCTTATGACTTGTCTTTGCGTTTTCATGCATTTAATGCTTGTTTCATGATATAAACATCATTTATAACGTATTTGTACTCACAACACTTCAACATTCATAGTTCAATTCCACTATCATTCATTTATGTCACTACTCACTCAATAATGACCCATTTCTATGTTCTTCTACATTTCAAGTATCTAAGATTTCCAATACTTCATACAACATGGAATAATCATGAAACTTACCTTGGATGATGGTTGAACAATCCTTAAGTTGAAATACTTCACTTAACCAAAACCCTAGCTCCACCCTTTGTAAGATTTCTTGACTTAGGTGATCCTTTATTGTGTTCTTACACTTGATTCCATGAAATTTGTGGTGTTGATCTTGATGTTCCCTTTGATTCCCTTGAATTCTTGTGGAGGAAATATTTGGAGAGGTCTAGAATATTCTTGAGTTGTATGGATGAGTTATGAAATAAAATAAAGCCTAAGTCCCATTTATTAATCACAAAACTGATCTTTAATGAATTCCTGTCGGGATGAACAGTGGTCGTAAACCACCATATACGGACCGTATTCTGATTTATGGCCCGGCCCGTCCACTGTGGTAGTTTTTAAGCATATGAAAAACAGAAAGTTTTGGCTGAGGGTCATGGCAGTTTACGACCTGGTTTACGATCCGTAAACCAGTTTACGGGCCGTAAACTGGGCCGTATTTAACCCTAATCAACACTGGGCAGAACTTGAGATTTTCTGGTCGATGGAACACGATTGCACTATACGGTCAGTAAATCACTTTACGGGCCGTATAGTGCCATATACGACCACTGGGCTGAAAATTTTCCGCGACTTCTTGTTTCCAAAAATTTCTTAGTTAGCCATTCCCGACTTAATAAAACATCATACGCTCAAGCTCTTCATCGTTCTACTGGTCACACAAGTACGGAAAAGTTTCCGAGGTGTAACATTCTTCCCCCCTTTTGGAACATTCGTCCTCGAATGCTAAAATACTCGGGAATTCTTAGAGAAATTTCGCCAGAGTTTCCTTTATAATGTGGTCACTACCTTCCTGCCACAAAACCCACAATATTCTTGTCTCACACGGCTATATTACAATATCAACACATCTATGGCCACACACGACCGAAAACACAAAAACTAAAACATACATGCCTTATATCGTCGACGTCTCATCTTGAATCTCTTCCGGGGATTGGAACAAGTGGGGGTACATAGATTTCATCTTCTCCTCTGCTTCCCAAGTCATGTCTTCTCGATTATTTTTCCGCCATAGAACTTTGACTGAAGCAACCTCTTTATTTCGAAGCCTTCGTACTTGTCTATCTAGAATCACAACAGGCACTTCTTCGTAAGTCAACTTCTCCGTTACTTGTACATCATCAATCGGAACTATCCTTGTTGGGTCTCCAATACATTTGCGGAGCATCGACACGTGGAATACCGGGTGAACTGATTCAAGTTCTGAAGGCAATTTCAACTCATAAGCTACCTGGCCCGCCTTACGAATGATTTCATAGGGTCCGATATACCTGGGACTTAGTTTCCCCTTCTTGCCAAATCTCATCACTCCTTTCATCGGCGATACTTTTAGAAACACCCAGTCACCAATTTGAAATTCCAGGTCTCGTCGGCGATTGTCCGCATAGGACTTTTGACGACTCTGGGCTGTTAGCAACCGATCCCGAATAACTTTGACTTTTTCGACTGCTTGCTGAATCAAATCGGGGCCTATCAATTGTGATTCTCCTATTTCAAACCATCCAATTGGAGATCTACATTTTCTTCCATATAATGCTTCATATGGGGCCATTTGAATACCAGAATGATAACTGTTGTTGTAAGCAAATTCAATAAGGGTAAATGCCCATCCCAACTACCACCAAAGTCCAACACACACGCTCGTAACATATCCTCTAGGGTCTGAATAGTGCGCTCGGCTTGCCCGTCAATCTGTGGGTGAAATGCCGTGCTGAATTTGACTTGAGTACCTAACCCTTCTTGAAAGGATTTCGAAAACTTGGCTGTAAATTGTGCCCCTCTATCTGTAATAATGGCCAAAGGAATTCCATGAAGTCGTACAATCTCTTTCAGATATAACCGGGCATAATCTTCCGCCGAATACGTCGCCCTGACTGGGAGGAAATGAGCTGCTTTCGTAAGTCTGTCCACGATCACCCATATAGAATCGTATTTGCTTCGGGAGCGGGGTAATCCCACCACAAAATCCATATTAATCTCTTCCCATTTCCAGGTAGGAATTTTCATTGCTTGTAATAAGCCCCCTGGCTTCTGATGTTCTGCTTTCACCTGTTGGCAATTTGGGCACTGTGCTACAAAATCGGCTATATTTTTCTTCATGCCATCCCACCATAATAATAATTTAAGATCATGGTACATTTTGGTCGTACCCGGATGAACGGAATATCGAGAGTGGTGTACTTCTTCTAAGATCCGCTGGCGCAAATTTTCCACATCCAGCACACATAGCCTACCTTGATATCGAAGAACTCCATCCATGGAAACTTCAAATGGAGAATTTTCCTTCTCACGAGATAGGTCTCTGTAGCGGCTTAGTTGAGAGTCTTCATATTGACGTTCCTTTACTTCTACATTCAAAGATGAAGCTGTGGGATCATTGATGCCGATACTTGCTTTACTCGAATCCATGGCACGCACTCCAAGTCTTGCTAATCGATAAAGCTCACGGACCATTTCTTTCTTTTCTGAGGGAATTCCACATAAACTACCCATTGTTCGACGGCTAAGCGCGTCGGCTACCACATTCACTTTTCCGGGGTGGTACAAAATATTGAGATCATAGTCTTTCAGCAATTCTAACCACCGTCTCTGTCGCAGATTCAACTCTTTCTGCTTAAAGATGTGTTGGAGACTCTTGTGATCTGTATATATGTCAACGTGCACTCCATACAAATAATGTCTCCATATCTTCAAAGCATGGATAACCGCGGCCAATTAGAGATCATGAGTCGAGTAATTCTGTTCATGTTTCCGCAATTCTCTCGAGGCATAAGTAATGACTTTGCCAAGCTGCATTAGTAGACATCCTAGTCCCACACCGGAAGCGTCGCAATATACAACATAACCATCCGGCCCTTCTGGAAGTGTTAGCACTGGAGCTGAGATCAACCTGTCTTTCAACTCCTGGAAACTGCGCTCACAAGCGTCATTCCATTGGAATTTTGCTGACTTCTGAGTTAGCTTAGTCAATGGGGCTGAAATGGAAGAAAACCCCTCTACAAACCTTCTATAATATCCTGCCAAACCAAGAAAATTACGAACATCCGTAGGTGTCGTAGGCCTTGGCCAAGTTTTCACAGCTTCTATTTTCTGAGTGTCGACTCGGATGCCATCATCTGAAATAACATGGCCTAGAAATGCCACAGAATTTAGCCAGAATTCACACTTTGAGAACTTCGCATATAATTCTCGGGCTCGGAGAACACCAAGGACAATTCTTAAATGATCTGCATGTTCTGATTCTGTGCGAGAATATACCAAGATGTCATCGATAAATACTATCACGAAAAGATCCAAGAACGGCCTGAACACATTATTCATCAAGTTCATGAACACTGCCGGGGCATTTGTCAACCCGAACGACATCACTCGGAACTCGTAGTGATCATACCTTGTTCTGAAGGCAGTTTTGGGAATATCTGCTTCCCTGATTCTCACCTGATGATAACCCGATCGCAAATCTATCTTGGAGAACCATTTAGCACCTTGCAGTTGATCAAACAAATCATCGATTCTGGGAAGAGGGTATCTATTCTTTATTGTCACCTTGTTCAATTGCCTGTAGTCGATACACATTTGCAGTACGGAAAAGTTTCCGAGGTGTAACAATAATAGAAAGAAATATTATCTTAGAAAGTCAGCAGCTAGAAAACTTTATTTAGATAGAAATAGACATGTAAGAAAATATAGAACAGAAAGAAATTATAAAAACAAACTGGAATGCTTTACTTGTGGAAGTGTAGAACACTTAGCAAATACATGTCCAAAAAGAATAAATAATTAGACAAGAAATTATATATATATATATATATATATATATATATATATATATATATATATATATATATATATATATATATATATATATAATTGTGAATTTAGATGAACGCGTAGAAGAAAGGCTACATCCGCCTTGATAACAGCATCACACAAATTATTTCTTCACATAAAAAATATTCTTTCTAAAAAAAAATTAAAATATGCTGTCCTCTAGTTTTCATCATTATATTAAACTCCATTAAATTCTTAATTCTACATGAACTTACTCGTTTTGCTATTATACCATTTTGTTGTAAATGTATAAATGTAGGTAATATATTTTTGCACAGTTAATATATGTCGTAAATTAAATATAATTGTCTTCAAAACGATTTCCTTAATCTAAGAATAACAGAATAAAAAGGAAAATTGAAAAGCAACAAATTAAGGAAAGTAATAAGAATTAGTACTTAATTAATAAAACACAAATCTTGGCCACAAGTTGGCGTAGATGATGGAATCCCCATTTTACTCCAAATTTTGTGCAAAATTTTCTTCCTCTTTCTTTTATATTTTCTTACCATCCCAATACATACATGATCCATACACATCCTATAAAATTTATCATAGTTAGTATTATACGAAGTAGTCCTTACAAAAAGAGAAGAAAAGGAAGAGATCATAGAACTCTATAAGCTCTTTTGTTAACTTTATTGAACATAAAGTACAAGAACAAAAAATGTCCATGGAATTTTAGATACGCTCTTCTCCGCTACCTAATCAAACTCATCTCTAACTTTCTCACTGTGTTTTATCGATATCTCATTTTCATCTATTTACTTTGAGAGCGGACTACTAAGACGGGCTTCTGAAAAAACGATGATGAATTTTTTGCATGACATTTTTTTCCTATCTTCTTGCTAATCCTTTGAAGAGGATTGTGTGCTTCAAAGCGATTGCTACTGGCGTTGTATTTATAGGTTTGAAGCTTTGGTTTTTTTTTTCTTTTCAATGGGTCTAATTGCTGCAATTATATTGTTAATAATGATCAAAGTAATGAGATATTATTGGAGAGGAAACGTGGGTATTAAAAAGGAGACAATAAGTTAATACTTATGAGTAGTGGAGAAAGGACGTGGGTACAAATCAAATCAATGATACTCTTAATAATAAGGAATGAATAAATAAGGTGTATTTAATTAAAAAATTCCAGATTTTCTAGACATCATATAAGGAGAAAATGCCAAAAAATTGAGAAAAATGATAAATACCAATGGAGCCCATAGAGAGGTGCCACATCGCCTTGTGTATGTCTAGCTTTATATTATATATAGATATAGATTCTACATTCTTCCACGCTCAAACACTTCCTCCGGAGACGAATCTAGGATTTATAGAATATGAGTGCACCAATAAAAAAAATGTATTAAGTGGGAATCGATTCATAATCGTCTAGGTAAATAACTCAGCCTTCAACCAAGTGTGTCATTTAACCTTTTAATATTATTGCAATTTCTGAAAATATTTACAATTTAATACTTAGTTTTACGAAGAGATCATGAATTCACCAAAATTTAGTACACAAATTCGCCTCTGACTTCCTCCATGTGTGATGTGTCTTAATTTGATCTCACAAGATGTTTAAAAAGATTCTTGAATCTTGTGATACTAATTTCAATAATAAAGAGGATATGACATATCAAAAGTACCTTCTGAATCTTGCAATCTTAAAAGATTGCATAGTCCAGGGTTAAGAAAGACATTAAAAGATTTAATTTTCGATGGAAGAGAAGTATAATTTGGGTTCAACATCTGTACAAATGTAAGTTCCTACAACTTAAAATAATTAGATGCTTGCAGCTTCTATAAAAAAAAAAACTTTAAAAAGGTGACGCATGACCAATTTTCCGTGTAAATGGTATATTGGAATTTTACGATTTTTAGTCTCGTGGTACTGATTTTAATACTCCCTATGTCCCAATTTATGTGGTACGGTTCAGATTTCGAAAGTCAAATAGTTTTATTTTGACCGTGAATTCAGACATGGAATCTCTAAATTAATTTTTGAAATTAACTTTTTATATTTGAAAGCTACATAAAAAGTACTATACGTCATAATCATTGACAACTCAAAATATTTAAAAGACATGAAAAAATTATGATCAAAGAAAAACTTGTTTCAATCTCGAAATCTGAAAGGTGTCACATAAATTAAGACGAAAGAATTAACAAGAAGTATTCGACATATCAAAAGTACCTTCTGAATCTTGCAATCATAAAACACTGCATAGTCCAAATGGTCAAGAAAGACGTTAAAAGATTTAATTCAATGGAAGATAAGTCTAAAATGTGTTAGGCATTTGTACAAAAGTAAGGTCCTACAACTTAAAAATAATTAGATATCTACTTGGGGCTTCTAAAAAAAAAAATAGAAGGTGACGCATGGTCGATTTTCCGCATAAATGGTATTTAGGAATTTTACACAACTTTTTTTCGAAAAAAAATTGAGATGTTTAGAAAAGGGATATATTGGCATATGCTGCTAGAAGCCTAGAACAATTCCTATTAAGTTTTTGCACCTTTATAGACCTTTCTCAATTTCGTTTTATGTTTTCACAATAAGTCAATAACAAAGCTGTGTTTTTTTCTGTTTTTATTTAATAGATTCTTCTCTCTTTTTTATTTCTCTTTTTTCCCCCTCTTTTCAATCAGTAAACCGAGCATTATATTGTATTTATATATTCTCTCAGGTCATGAAAAATATTTGCTACTTTAAGTTTATGTTCAAGGCATTAACAGTGTAAAACATATTTATGCAATTAGATCATTTATAAGATGTTTACATGAAAATCCCTTTATGAACATTAATGAGTAATTTGGTAAAAACAGTGACCGGCCTACTGTAACATAGGTTACAATCAGAGGCAGACCCACGTGATAACGAGGGAGGGCACGTGCACTCGGTAACTTCCTTCGGGAAAACTTTGTATATATATGTTATTATACATTGAAAATTAAGATATAAAGATATAACTGTGCATGCCAATAACCATGAGAGTGTTTGATGCATTGGCTGAAGCCTTTGCATCCCACAGCACATACCCAGGATCGATTCCCAGGTAGTACTGTCCATTAGAAATTTTTTTTTTAATTTTTTTTTTGTTAAACATCCTCTTCGGCACCGGATATTGTGCTTTTACCCAAAAAAAATAGTAAGCACAAATTAGATACCCAGGATCAATTCTGCAACCATTCATACAGTTTGTAAAACTTTGACCACTGATCTACCACTATAAGTTGGTTCAACAATGTTAACGTCTATGTATTAGATTACAACCCATATTTGACATATATACTTGTATTTTCACTACTACGCACACCATTAGTTACGTCCAGCACGTCCATTGTATCTCAGTCGTCTTTGATAGTTTAGCTAGCGTATATGTTAAGATAATGGTGCCCCCGCAGTCTTCAAATCCTGGGTCCGCCTCTAGTTACAGTACTAATAATATACAAACCAAAAAAAAAATCTATGAGTAAAATGCTATTTTTTTATGGAATCCGCCAAAATTTGGCTTGTCGGTAGCATATCCCACGGATTTTGTGTTGGAAATTCCTCGCATGCGAACCAAATTTCAGTGTAATGTTAGTAGAAAATTAGTGATTTTCTGATAGTGAAATTAAGTTTATACTATTGATCAATATATATAACCTAAATCCCTATAAATATTGATTAATATGATTTGTACTGACCAAGTCAAATAATTAGCAGCGTAATTCGCAGCATCTACACTCACCAAACCTTAAAACATTAGTTTACTTAGTGAGTAAAACGAAGAATGGTAAATATGCATTCTCAATAAAAAGTGGTTGTGGAAATGTATGTTCAAAGAGTTATATTTGATTTCACGGTTGTGTTTTTATATAAAAAACACTAATAGTATTATTGTTGAAAATTTTATTAACAACCCACCAACATTATGTCAAGTATAACTCAAATTCATTTGAAACTATTACAAAGTTGAATTTGTGACTTTTTGAGTACAAGGTTTTAAATGAACTTATTTCCAATACTTTAAAACGGCTATCTAAGTTAGGCTTCATTAACTCATTTAATTTATGTTGAGTTCTATAGGGGTTTATAATTAATGCTCTGCTCGCTCACTCCTTCAAGTTTTGAATTGGATGTTCAAATTATTTTATATAGTATCAGAGTAGATAAAGGTCCCTGTTCAAGTCTCACATTGTTCATTATCAAAAGAAAATTCATTGTTGGGCCCATGAAAAATAAAGAGTACGGTCCGCTTATGAGTAGAACAAAACTTTTCGACGTAATATGGTCACACATTTAGCATGATATCATAATCAAACTTTCGTGAGTCCGTCCTGATACTACTTTCTTTCTTTATGTTCTATCTCTCCGAACTTCCTCTCTCAACTAAGTCTAGGGCAATTTGCACGATTGCCCTTATTTAGGCGTGGTCTTTAATTTTTTTCCCCCTCAAATTGCTGGTCTTTAATTTTCTCCCTTCGTATAAAATACATCGAGGTTCTGGGTTCGAACCCTGGCTCAGTTAAAAAAAAAAATTCACAAGGCCGAATTTCGTAGTAAAATTAGGCCTATTCGGGCAAAAATTAGGCCTTTATAGAATTCCAGCAGAGGTAAAAAAAAAAATTCTGCCATGCAAACTTTTTCCTTAAGGCAAATTCTAACTTCTGCCTTATAAGGCACATTTTCGCGAAGCCTTGCCTTGCGAAATTATTTGTTTCACTAGGGGGGTTCGAACCCAGAACCTCGTGGTATTTTCGGTCACTTTTTTATGCGCAAAGGTTAAAATGATAGACGAGGAATTTGAGGGACAAAAATTAAAGACCAGCGCCTTTGAAGGGAAATTCGTGCAAAAAAATGCTAAGTCTATGGAGCTGCTCTGCGCATCTCCCCTAATGTTATTTTAGCCCATCGAACCATTGACATTGCTGCAGACCCAATCATTAGCAAATTGAGCCCAATTTGTCTTCCTCTACTTCAGGCCCAATTTTGTCGACAATCCTCTCTTCCCATTTCAAAAAAAAAAGTCAAAATAAATCAAATAATTCGTGTAAACCAAAAAAAAAAGGTATAAACCTAAGAACCGGCCTAGTTACACGTGCGGGAGAGTGTTAGATAATACATTTGTACCTCATCGGTTGTGTGAGGATTAATTTTAGAGGTGTATACAATATTTTGGGCCACTCCACCTATTATTGCCATAGGGTTTTGGGTTGATGCTTAGATTTTTTTCGCACAAATAGATACATATATCAAGAAAACTAAAAAAATATGTTTTTACCTTTTTTGTTGCAAATAACGTTGAAGTGACTAATATAATATTGTGTGGCAGAATTATGGGGCAAATCTTCTTTGGCAATTAATGACCAAACTTGCACCAAATTAATAGTGAAGATGTGGCTATTTGCCTAAGAGGATTAGCCCAGTAATGCATCCACACATAGCTTGAAGTGTCTTTTCACCAATTGCTTGGATTTGTTGGACATTTCTAATACTATGAAACCCTTATATAGCAAGGTGGAAAATGTAGTATGTTTTCCTTGGAGTATATATTAACGCATATACTTCTTTTTTTTGTGGCGGGGACTATTTTTTGTTGAATTTTGAAGTGCAAAATCATATACTTTTTTTTTTCTGGTGGGGACTATTTTTTGTTTAATTTTGAAGTGCAAAATCTTAGCACATTCTTTCACACTTAAATGTCTACTATGTTTCTCTTGATGCATGACTGTTAGTGTTATTTTATCCCTGTGGAAAGGTGGAATAACTAATCTCAGGATAAGTTATCCTGAGATAACTTGTTTCCAACCAAACGACCCCTTAGTGACTTAAATCTTAAGATTAGAAAGTTAGAGAGAGAAAGGATAGGAAAATGTTTTTCATTTTTCTCGTGTTTGGTTGGTCAAAATATTGTGGGAAATAGTTTTCTTTAAGAAAATAAGTTCTCTAGATATATTATGAAAATAACTTCTCTGGTGAAAATTGGGAAAACAAGTTTCACAAATGGCATTCCACGCTGATTGTCTCATATCCCCACACCCCACACCCACCTCCTCCCAACACCCTTACCCATTCCCACTACCCGAGCCTTTAGAGTGTTTGCCTAGATTCTATATAAATGTTTTTGAGATAATATTTTCTGATTACTTACCCAACATAGAAAATAAGTACTAAGGCACTAACTTATTATACCGTAAGAAAAACATTTTCCATAGTACCAAACACACCCTAAAGGCCTAAAATTGCCTGAAGGTATATGACTTAATTACATTGTCTTGATGTTTAAGGCATGTGTCTTGAATTGTACAGCTCAATTTTGAGAGAAATAGTTGAGTTGCTGACTCTTTACTATTCCAAGAGACATGAATAAGAATTAAATACAGACATGAAAAAATAGTTGAAGTCGAAGCATCTGAACTTGCATGTGGCTCAATTTTACCTCAAGAATATCTACTTTATGAATTCGCACAACTGTCACAAGTAAAAAAAAAAAAATAATAATAATAATTCAAAACTCAAAAAAAAAAAAAAGGGAAAAAGAAAAGAGCACATTCCTATGATTCAATGGCTCATTCTCTTCTATGAACTCATTGTTTTTGTTTTGACATTCCTCGAAATGAAGTACATATTATGGTCCATTGTTCATTAATTTCATTGTGGTCTTTGATATGTTCAGTGGTGGAGCCATAAAGCTAGCTATGGGTTCGACAACTTTGGTTCAAACTCTATATTTGTGTTAAAAAGTTCATTTAATATGTACAAATAATCTATTTAGAACTTAATAAGTATAAAAAATTGTGGTCTAGAACCCAGAAACAAAAGTTCTGGCTTCGCTTCTGAACTCGTTGCCCATCTCTTTAATGAGAATGCAATTTCTTCTTTGAGATTAGTAAGCAAGTTACAAACTGCAATTTTGTGCAGGTAAAATCTTACTTCTATCAGCTATTTACACCAAATCAGTAACAATAGTGTTCGAAGCGAAGGAAAAATGAAAGGAGTTACGATATAACATATCAAATGAATCTTGCAATCTTTAATAATGTCATTCATTTCTATAAGAGAATGTCACTAGAAGTAAAATGAAAACTTTGAACCAAGAAAATTACTTAATATAAAAAGACAGCTTTAAAAAGAAAATAAGACACGTAGATTAAAACGTGCTGATTTTATGAATAGGAATTTCTGCAAGTCTTTGTAAGGAGATTCCAATATAATAGTTATGGTAATAAAAAGCATCAAAATCACCAAAAGAGAGAAAAAGAAAAGGTCAATACTTCTTATGTCTTCCAAGAGCCTTTAAAGGAATTCCTAAACAAAGCATATGCCAATAATATCCCTCCTCTTTCCCTTGGCATATCCAAATTAACTATGGTGCAAACCAATATACCACCCTTATATATAGCCTTCTCTTCATTTTATTTGAAAAATCAAGCGTGCATGCATGAGGTTGCTTAGAATAAGCTTAAAATCTAAGCACTGAAGCAAATGGGAAGTGAGAAATAACAGTGCAATTCTCCTTTGGCAAGCGAATTAATCTATATATGCATGCAAACCCTATATATTTTGCATGACATTATATTATTTTTGCCAAAGGAGAATTGCCCTGCCATTCTTCTCCTCAATTACTCAGCCTAAAATATTTTGGAGATGCTCAATGAAACAAGTTAGTTGTCCATATATAGAAGCGGATTGAGGGTTTAAATTTTAGGGGGTTCAAGCTCGGAATTCTTTAATAGCTCGCGATTGATTTATCAGGTTCAAAATCTATTATTTATACTTATTTAATAAAATGTTTCATACATATCATGTTCTGAGATAAAGCTATAGAATTGTCCTGTCATTCTTCTTCTCCATCACTCAGCCTCAGAGATTTCGAGCTGCTCAACCAAACAAGTTGGCAACACATAGAGGCTTATTGAGGTTTTAAACTTTATGAGCTCAAATTTGAGATATTATAATAGCTTGAATTGTCTAGTTAGGAATTTATTATTTTACTTGTTTTGTGAATCTTTTAACAAATATTCAGTGTCTGAGCTAAACACTACAAAAAAATTGGAAATTTTTACGAACTTCGGCGCTAATCTATCGCTACATTAATCGTAACTAATAGAATATTTTGATAATCCGCCAGTGACAACAAGTTTCAGAAGCGGCACTCCATGTTGATTATCTCCCCCACCCCCAAGTGTCGCAAAATATGATTAGCGGCAGATTTTGCTGTTTAACTACAATATTTATCCGTCACTAACTCTTATTTTCTTAGTAGTGGAAGCGTTCGGGTGAACTCATAACAAATACACTAGGTTTGTCGCATATAATCTATGAGGTAGATTCTATGCAATGTGATCATGAGCCCGAACCTAATAGCTTTCACTACCAATAGATTATACACTAGATTTAATGCAACTTTAGGAGTTCTTACTAGCAACTAACAAGAGGAGCTTTATCAGAATCAGAACAAATTACTATTTTTAGAAAACGATAGGACCAAAAATGGTTAGAATGAGAAAAACCAAATTAAAAAGCTGGCGTTCACCTGGATCTAGTTGAAAATATTTGGATTTTCGTACCCTTTTATAACGGATAAAACAACATTTTTTATTTATTTATAAATTCTTTGTGCCCCTTCAGTTCTGCTTAATTTACTATATTATTAATGAACTTTGGAACTTGAAATTGTCTTTTGACTTTCTTGGTTTCTAAAACTTCTGTCCATACATATTCACCTGATATTTTCCATTTTACATAATTGAAATTTTTTATCATGAATCTTACTCCTCCGTTTTTAATTGAATGGTGTTTTACATTTTTCATTTTGTTTCAAAATAAATGACGCTTTAGGATTTCAAGAAGAAATTGATCTTATTCTTTCAAAATTAGTCTTATTTATATAATCAAGAATCATTAAGTAGATTTTCTTTTTTTAGACATTTAATTAGGGATAAGTTAGTAAAAATACCTCCTAATTTTCTAGGAGTGAGCAATTATTTAAGGGGTGTACATAAACTAAAAAACCACTTAATATGAAATAGAAGGAGTATTTAAATGCTGGAAATAGCAAAATATTTTAAGAAGCAATGATGAGTGAGAAATTATAATGACATAATTTTGGCCACTTAATAAACATAGTTCGACCTGCGTCCCAAAATAAGTGTCGCTTTAGGAATTCAAGCTGGTAAATGTTTTCAACTATGCCACTAAAATTGAAGAAGTAGACCTCTTTATATAGCTCAATTCTAAGAAAACATCTATTAAATTGAGGCAACGTAGTAAATAATACTCCCTCCGGATAAAAAAAAAAAGTCCATTTAGCAAATCAAGAAAGAATTAACCTTACTTTTTCATATTTGCCCCTATTAAGTGTTATATAATCAAATCTCAATGCCTATTTAATTAGGGGTAGTTTAGTCAAATTACCTATTTTTGTCTAGGAGTTAGTATTTTCTTAAGGGGTGTGCAAATGGCTAAGTGGACTCTTTTTTTGATCCGGAGGGAGTACCTTGTATTTATTATTTTTCTTGTTGAGCGTGAAAAAAAGCTAAAGTGATACTTATTTTGGGACGAAGGAAGTATGTTTTTACCACTTAAAGCCAAAATGTCAATATTTTATATTTTAAGGATGGAAGACATAGCAATTTTTTTTTTTACATCAGAATCAAAAGAGGCAAATTGTTCATGATTATAGGTTGATGGATTATGCACAATTTATTTCAGTTGATTTTTCCTATTCTACCCCAAAAGTAAATATACCAAATATAACAGCCATTTAAATATTTGGGTAGATCTCATGATATGATGGACAATATTTTTCTTTTAGAAAGTAAGCTTTGATGAGATCATCTTAATTCAATGTTTGGTTGAAAATGTTTTACTATTCAAGAAAGATATATTCACCTATTCCCTCCATCTCAAATTATTACACGGCTCTTAAGATATATTAATTAGGAGGGTATTAACCTACTTTATCTTTATTTATGTATAAATTATAATCTCTCTCCATTAACTGTTTACTCTATTTACGTGTTATCTTCATTAATGACAAAATTCTATTAAGGGTGAAATGGAGAAAAAATAATTAGTTATGCTTTAACTTCTAAAATGACAAATATTTTAGTAATCATAACAGATAATTCGAGATGGGCGGAGTTAATGTTTTATTCAATAAAGATTTTTTCACCTAAAGGAAGTCTTTCAATCATTAATGGACTAATTTTATATCTCGTTACAATTAAATATCGCACAATTTAATCGACATTATATATAGATATTGTCGTCTATATATCTTCAATATTTGAAAATCTATATACTAGAATGTCTAAATGGAATTTATTGACAAATTTAAGGAATTTTCTATGTATTCTTACTCTGGTCTCACATTGAAAATTTTACTGAATTTAATCAAATGAGTCACATGGCTTAAATCTACCAAAAGAAGAAACTTCATTTCCTTGAATGCATTCTCCCAAATTATCAAAAAAATTGTGTTTGTGACTTTCATTTATAAAAAAAAAACTCTGCACATTGATTTGTGATTCGTCTCTCTCCAAATACGATTGATAGTAGCCTTGTTGGCTTCCAGAAATTCTGATCACTCAACGCTTTCATGTACACACGAGGAAGTAAATGCATTTAATTGTTATCAGAATTTTAAATTATGAACGAATAAGGTTTGGTCCTTTTGAGAAAGATTTATTAACCAACACATGAACAATAATGGCCAAAGCTGGCTGGTATAATGATAGTACTTCATCATTATGAGCCTGTTTGGATGAGCTTAAAAAAAACAGCTTATAAGTAAAAAAAAAAAAAATTGGGGTAGCTCAACTTTTTTTTTTGGCTTATAAGCTGTTTTAGATGAGTTAAGCTAAACGGGCCCAATAATTTTTTAGATTTATTTTAGTTTAAGCACAAAATGGCTTTAAGCTGACTAGCCAAACACTCAAAAAAACTGAAAACAGCTTATAAGCAACTTATAAGTCAATCCAAACGGGCTCTATGTACACATAAAAAAAGCCAAGATATGTCAAACTGGCATTTCTCATCTTTAAGCTACATAGCATCAAGTACCCCTAATTTCTAAGATATGCCCACATGGAGTGTAAAAAAAAGAAACAAAAAAAAAAAAAGGATAAAGCAATTCGTACAGATCAAGTAGAAATCCCAGAAAATAAATAAGTACTCCCTTCGTCCCATTTTGTCTTAATTTGACTAGAGACGGAGTTTATGAAATAAAAGAATCCTTTTGAATCTTATGATCTTAAATTAAAGATGTATCTAGTCTTTTAATTAAATCTTGTAGTGTTAAACTTGACTTGGAATTAGAAAACATACTAAATATAGAAAGATACACTCTTTTTAGAACAGACTAAAAATGAAAGTTAAGACACTTAAATTGAGATTGAGGGAGTAGTAATAAATAAGAAAGAAAAAAAGTAGCCTCCCAGCATATGATAGAAATGATGATGGAATGCAATCAAAATGTCTGACAAGATATCCCCTGTTTTACTCCAATGGTTGGATTATAAGGAGGGTATATAGACCTTTTTTGTTTGTTCTATTATACCAATTGTGTCCAATGTAGATTATGCAACCTCGACTATTCCAAGGCAGCTAGGAAAAATCTCGACTTAAGAAAAAATACTGATTGTGGGAACTTTTGCTCCTCTATATACTCTTTCCGTCTCATTTTAACTGCCGTTTTAGCTCATTTCACCCTCATTAAGAAAATAATAAGTACAAGAAATAGTATACTAAGTTACTCTTATTTTAAAGAAATAGATTTATTGTTTTCTCTTAAATAGCGTGCATTCTTCTTTAATATTAAGGGCGCCAACCAAAGTGTTGAATTCCTAAAGTAACAATTATTTTAGAGCAATTTTTCTTTTATCTGAAGTGACTGTTAAAATGAAATTGGGGTTTGGTGGTATATGCCTCTATAGGAGCATTACACTCTACAAGATGTCTCTATCTGTCTTAATCTTATTGAGTGCATTTGGAACTGACAACAACTGTCTGATGTCCCCTAACTCAGCCCGGGAAGTACCAAAAGGGAGCTGCAACATGGGGAATGTTCGTGTCTCATCGCAAGACTCATTGTTAGTTGTGGGTCATAAGTGTTAGAGTTGATTAGAGTTCCACATCGGTTGGGGAATGGACTAGTGGTCTACTTATAAGGACTTGACCAATCCTCGCTTGATGAATAGTTTTTGAAGTTGAGTTAGGCTCAAGTATCATATCTTCACAATAAAGCTGGCAGCTTTTATTCCACCGGTTGCCTGCTATAGGTATCACATAACTTTTGTCGGTAGAAGGGAAGGAAAAGAGATAGCCTCAAAGACAATTCATAGCCAGCACTCATATAGGTTGTTGATGGAAGACATAGGAAGTAGAGAATCACTTGAAGTACAAACCTCACATGGCAAAAATCCAACATAAGAGCTGGAAGAACATGGTTAGTTAGGTACCTATCTATATTACATACAAGTAAGATCATGGCTATTTGTTTCCGCTGTTTATGCTTGTATTCCATCATTAATGTCATCTGAGTAACCATGCTAGTGAAACCATACTCAAAAACATCTACGAACCCTCTATAATTTAAGAAGGAATGAAATACACAACACAAGAACATTAATTAATATTAATCAACCACAGCAACAACTTTTCAAACGGAATGAATCATGTCTGAATATCGTTTGAAACCTCGATTTCCGATAAAATTTTGAGATATTTAAAAAAGGGATATTGGCATATTCTGCTGGAACAATTCCTATTCAAGTTTTTGCACTTTTATAGACCTTTCTCAATTCTGTTTTAAGCTTTCACAATCACAAAGCTGGTGCTTTTTTCTCTTTTTATTTACTGGATTCTTCTCTCTTAATTCCCACCTAAAATGAAAATAAACAGAATTATTAAGACCTTTGATCTCTAATCCAACCTCCCCCCCCCCCCCCCCCAACCCTTTAAATGAGTATATCTAGCGTTATATTGTATATGTTCTACTTTAAGTTTATGTTCTAGGTATTAAACATTGTAAGAAGTATATGCAATCAGGTCATATATAAGATGATTAATACATGAAAATCCCTTTCGTGAGCATTAATTATTAATCTGATAAAAATAGTAACCGGCCTACTATAATTACAGGGTACAAGTTATTGATAATATATATATATATATATATATATATATATATATATATATATATATATATATATATATATATATATATATCACTATGAGAAAATTGCTAATTTTCAACGGAATTTGCGGAGAATTGATTCGCCGGTTACGTTTCCAACTGATCTTTGCATCGAAATTTCCTGTGACCCAAATTCTATCGATCAATTTACATAACTTACATCCCTAAACATATATGCAGCATTTAGACTCACCTAACCTTAAACTTGTTGCTATAGTTAGTGAGTAAAACGAAGAATGGTAAATTAAATTTGCATTTTAAATAAAATGTGATTGCGGAAATGTATGTTCAAAGAGTTATATTTGATTTGACAGATGTGTTTTAATTTAAAAGACACTACAAGTATTATAGTTGATTAATTTTTAAACAACCCGCCAACAATATTTCAAGTATAACTCAAATTCACTTGAAATTTTCTATGACCTAATCTTGACAAGATTTTAAACGTTTACTTTAACACGAATCTAAGTTAGGCTTCATTAGCTCATTCGTCAAAATGGCTGAGTTTTATAGGGGTTTATAATGCTCAAGTTGCTCCCTCAAGGTTTTGGATTGGATGCTCAAATTCTTTCATATAGTATCAGAGTAGGCAAAGGTCCTAATTCAAGTCTCTCATTGTCAATTATCAAAAAAAAAAAAAAAAAAAATCACATGCTTGGCTCAAATGAGAAATTAAAAAGAGTACGGTCTGCTTGTGAGGGGATGAAACTTTTGATATAATGGTCACACATTTACATGATATATATCATAGACAAACTTTGGTGAGCCCGTTTCTACTACTGCTTCCTCTCTTTATGTTCTATCTCTCTGAACTTCCCTCTCTCAGCTAAGTCTGTGGAGCTGCTTTGGGCTTCCCAACTAACGGCATTTAGCTTATCGAACCATTGACATTGTTGCAGGCCCAACCATTAGCATATTGAGCCCAATTTGTCTTCCTCTACCCAGGCCCACTTCTATTGGGAATCTTCCTACTTAAAAAAAAAAAATCAAAAGAAATTTAATAATTCATGTAAACCTAAGAACTGGCCTGATTAAACGTGTGGGAGGGTGTTAGAGAATACATTTGTCCTTCATCGATTATGTAAAGATTTTTAAAGGTGTATATAATAATTTGGACCACTCCACCTATTACCTTAAGGTTTTGGGTTAGATGTTCTGAATTATTTCACACAATATATACATATATTGAGATTTTTTTTTTTTTAAAATGTCATTACTTTTGTTGCAAACTTTGAAGTGAAGTGTTATTGTATAATATTGTATGGCTGTGTTACGGGGCAAATCTTCTTTGGCAAATAATGACCAAACTTGCACCAAATAATAGTGAAATGTAGCTATTTGCCAAAGAAGATTAACCCAGCAATGCATCCACACACAATTTGAATTGTGTGTCTTCACCAATTGCTTTTCATGAATATATTTCTAATACTTGAAACCCTTTTATATATAGTAAAGAGAAAAAGTGTACTACAGTAGTATTCTTTCATTGGAGTATATGTTAACGCATATACTCTTGTGTACAAGGTCTTGAGGAATCATGCATTTTTTGAAGTACAAAATCTGAGCACATTTCATGTTGCAGAGCCACAAGCTTTAGATGCTTCACTTGAAACTATTTTTATGGATGTCTCAATTTAATTCCTTGTTGTCTCTTGGAATAGTAAAAAGCCAGGAACTTAACTCCTTACATTTATACACTAGTAAATTGGTCCGCGGTTCGCGCGGTTGCATAAAACTTCACGTAAGTTACAAAATAATCTTTTTCTTATTCTTGAACATTCAAATTAAATAATCAATTTTTATTTGCAGCAATAGAACTTATATTTCAAAAATAAAGAAAATATTAAAATAATAACATAAACTTATGAAAAAATAAAGTACCATAACAGTCAGAAACGGATCCAGAATTTATTTTTAACGGGTTCAACTTTTAAAATTCTTTGGAATGTACTCATTGTATTGTTAGATTTTATATATATATATAGCTGAACATCGTATTAGACATCTAGAACAGAAAGTAAAGTTTATTCCATTAGGCTAATGCGAGATAATTACTTAGAAGTAAAACAAGAATTAAGTAAGTTATACCCAGAGATATTAGATTAAGTAATACTAAAGAAAATCATATAAGATTATAAGAATTAATAGACAAAATATCAAGGATTAGAATATATATTATTAGGATATAATAGAAAGAAATATTATCTTAGAAAGTCAGCAGCTAGAAAACTTTATTTAGATAGAAATAGACACGTAAGAAAATATAGAACAGAAAGAAATTATAAAAACAAACTGGAATGCTTTACTTGTGGAAGTGTAAAACACTTAGCAAATACATGTCCAAAAATAATAAATAATTAGACAAGAAATTATATATATATATATATATATATATAATTGGGAATTTAGATGAACGCGTAGAAGAAAGGCTACATCCGCCATGATAACAGCATCACACTAATTATTTCTTCACATAAAAAATATTCTTTCTAAAAAAAATTAAAATATGTTGTCCTCTAGTTTTCATCATTATATTAAACTCCATTAAATTCTTAATTCTACATGAACTTACTCGTTTTGCTATTATACCATTTTGTTGTAAATGTATAAATGTAGGTAATATATTTTTGCACATTTAATATATGTCGTAAATTAAATATAATTGTCTTCAAAACGATTTCCTTAATCTAAGAATAACAGAATAAAAAGGCAAATTGAAAAGCAACAAATTAAGGAAAGTAATAAGAATTAGTACTTAATTAATAAAACACAAATCTTGGCCACAAGTTGGCGTAGATGATGGAATCCCCATTTTACTCCAAATTTTGTGCAAAATTTTCTTCCTCTTTCTTTTATATTTGCTTACCATCCCAATACATACATGATCCAGACACATCCTATAAAATTTATCATAGTTAGTATTATACGAAGTAGTCCTTACAAAAAGAGAAGAAAAGGAAGAGATCATAGAACTCTATAAGCTCTTTTGTTAACTTTATTGAACATAAAGTACAAGAACAAAAAATGTCCATGGAATTTTAGATACGCTCTTCTCCGCTACCTAATCAAACTCATCTCTAACTTTCTCACTGTGTTTTATCGATATCTCATTTTCATCTATTTACATTGAGAGCGGACTACTAAGACGGGCTTCTGAAAAACGATGATGAATTTTTTGCATGACATTTTTTTCCTATCTTATTGCTAATCCTTTGAAGAGGATTGTGTGCTTCAAAGCGATTGCTACTGGCGTTGTATTTATAGGTTTGAAGCTTTGGTTTTTCTTTTCTTTTCAATGGGTCTAATTGCTGCAATTATATTGTTAATAATGTTCAAAGTAATGAGATATTATTGGAGAGGAAACGTGGGTATTAAAAAGGAGACAATAAGTTAATACTTATGAGTAGTGGAGAAAGGACCTGGGTACAAATCAAATCAATGATACTCTTAATAATAAGGAATGAATAAATAAGGTGTATTTAATTAAAAAATTCCAGATTTTCTAGACATCATATAAGGAGAAAATGCCAAAAAATTGAGAAAAATGATAAATACCAATGGAGGCCATAGAGAGGTGCCACATCGCCTTGTGTATGCCTAGCTTTATATTATATATAGATATAGATTCTACATTCTTCCACGCTCAAACACTTTCTCCGGAGACGAATCTAGCATTTATAGAATATGAGTGCACCAATAAAAAAATGTATTAAGTGGGAATCGATTCATAATCGTCTAGGTAAATAACTCAGCCTTCAACCAAGTGTGCCATTTAACCTTTTAATATTATTGCAATTTTCGAAAATATTTACAATTTAATACTTAGTTTTACGAAGAGATCATGAATTCACCAAAATTTAGTACACAAATTCGCCTCTGACTTCCTCCATGTGTGATGTGTCTTAATTTGATCTCACAAGATGTTTAAAAAGATTCTTTAATCTTGTGATACTAATTTCAATAATAAAGAGGATATGACATATCAAAAGTACCTTCTGAATCTTGCAATCTAAAAAGATTGCATAGTCCCAATGGTTAAAAAAGACATTAAAAGATTTAATTTTCGATGGAAGAGAAGTATAATTTGGGTTCAACATTTGTACAAATGTAAGTTCCTACAACTTAAAATAATTAGATGCTTGTAGCTTCTATAAAAAAAACTTTACCAATTTTCCGTGTAAATGGTATATTGGAATTTTACGATTTTTAGTCTCGTGGTACTGATTTTAATACTCCCTATGTCCCAATTTATGTGGTACGGTTCAGATTTCGAAAGTCAAATTGTTTTATTTTGACCGTGAATTCAGACATGGAATCTCTAAATTAATTTTTGAAATTAACTTTTTATATTTGAAAGCTACGTACTATACGTCATAATCATTGACAACTCAAAATATTTAAAAGACATGAAAAAATTATGATCAAAGAAAAACTTGTTTCAATCTCGAAATCTGAAAGGTGCCACATAAATTAAGACGAAAGAATTAACAAGAAGTATACGACATATCAAAAGTACCTTCTGAATCTTGCAATCATAAAACACTGCATAGTCCAAATGGTCAAGAAAGACGTTAAAAGATTTAATTCAATGGAAGATAAGTCTAATATGTGTTAGGCATTTGTACAAAAGTAAGGTCCTACAACTTAAAAATAATTAGATATCTACTTGGGGGTTCTAAAAAAAAAATAGAAGGTGACGCATGGTCGATTTTCCGCGTAAATGGTATTTAGGAATTTTACACAACTTTTTTTCGAAAAAAATTTGAGATGTTTAGAAAAGGGATATATTGGCATATGCTGCTAGAAGCCTAGAACAATTCCTATTAAGTTTTTGCACCTTTATAGACCTTTCTCAATTCCGTTTTATGTTTTCACAATAAGTCAATAACAAAGCTGTGTTTTTTTCTCTTTTTATTTAATAGATTCTTCTCTCTTCTTTATTTCTCTTTTTTTTTCCCCCTCTTTTCAATCAGTAAACCGAGCATTATATTGTATTTATATATTCTCTCAGGTCATGAAAAATATTTGCAACTTTAAGTTTTGGTAAAAATAGTGACCAGCCTACTGTAACATAGGTTACAATCAGAGGCAGACCCACGTGATAACGAGGGAGGGCACGTGCACTCGGTAACTTCCTTCGGGGAAAACTTTGTATATATATGTGATTATACATTGAAAATTAAGATATAAAGATATAACTGTGCATGCCAATAACCATGAGAGCGTTTGATGCATTGGCTGAAGCCTTTGCATCCCACAGCACATACCTAGGATCGATTCCCAGGTACTACAGTCCATTGGAATTTTTTTTTTAATTTTTTTTTTGTTAAACATCCTCTTCTGCACCGGATATTGTGCTTTTACCCAAAAAAAAATAGTAAGCACAAATTAGATACCCAGGATCAATTCTGCAACCATTCATACAGTTTGTAAAACTTTGACCACTGATCTACCACTATAAGTTGGTTCAACAATGTTAACGTCTATGTATTAGATTACAAACCATATTTGACATATATACTTGTATTTTCACTACTACGCACACCATTAGTTACGTCCAGCACGTCCATTGTATCTCAGTCGTCTTTGATAGTGTAGCTAGCGTCAATGTTAAGATAATGGTGCCCCCGCAGTCTTCAAATCCTGGGTCCGACTCTAGTTACAGTACTAATAATATACAAACCAAAAAAAAAAATCTATGAGTAAAATGCTATTTTTTATGGAATCCGCCAAAATTTGGCTTGTCGGTAGCATATCCCACGGATTTTGTGTTGGAAATTCCTCGCATGCGAACCAAATTTCAGTGTAATGTTAGTAGAAAATTAGTGATTTTCTGATAGTGAAATTAAGTTTATACTATTGCTCAATATATATAACTTAAATCCCTATAAATATTGATTAATATGATCTATACTGACCAAGTCAAATAATTAGCAGCGTAATTCGCAGCATCTAGACTCACCTAACCTTAAAACATTAGTTTACTTAGTGAGTAAAACGAAGCATGGTAAATTTGCATTTTCAATAAAAAGTGGTTGTGGAAATGTATGTTCAAAGAGTTATATTTGATTTCACGGTTGTGTTTTTATATAAAAAACACTAATAGTATTATTGTTGAAAATTTTATTAACAACCCACCAACATTATGTCAAGTATAACTCAAATTCATTTGAAACTATTACAAAGTTGAATTTGTGACTTCTTGAGTACAAGGTTTTAAACGAACTTATTTCCAATACTTTAAAACGGTTATCTAAGTTAGGCTTCATTAACTCATTTAATTTATGTTGAGTTCTATAGGGGTTTATAATTAATGCTCTGCTCGCTCCCTCCTTCAAGTTTTGAATTGGATGTTCAAATTATTTTATATAGTATCAGAGTAGATAAAGGTCCCTGTTCAAGTCTCACATTGTTCATTATCAAAAGAAAATTCACTGTTGGGCCCATGAAAAATAAAGAGTACGGTCTGCTTATGAGTAGAACAAAACTTTTCGACGTAATATGGTCACACATTTAACATGATATCATAATCAAACTTTCATGAGTCCGTCCTGATACTACTTTCTTTCTTTATGTTCTATCTCTCCGAACTTCCTCTCTCAACTAAGTCTACGGCAATTTGCACGATTGCCCTTATTTAGGCGTGGTCTTTAATTTTTTCCCCCTCAAATTGCTGGTCTTTAATTTTCTCCCTTCGTCTAAAATACCCCGAGGTTCTGGGTTCGAACCCTGGCTCAGTTAAAAAAAAAGGTTTCACAAGGCCGAATTTCGTAGTAAAATTAGGCCTATTCAGACAAAAATTAGGCCTTTATAGAATTCCAGCAGAGGTAAAAAAAAAAAAAAAATCTGCCATGCAAAATTTCGCGGGGCAAACTTTTTCCTTAAGGCAAATTCTAACTTCTGCCTTATAAGGCACATTTTCGCGAAGCCTTGCCTTGCGAAATTATTTTTTTCACTAGGGGGGTTCGAATTCAAAACCTCGGGGTATTTTCGGTCACTTTTTTAAGCGCAAAGGTTAAAATGATAGACCAGGAATTTGAGGGACAAAAATTAAAGACCAGCGCCTTTGAAGGGAAATCCGTGCAAAAAAATGCTGAGTCTATGGAGTTGCTCTGCGCTTCTCCCCTAATGTTATTTTAGCCCATCGAACTATTGACATTGCTGAAGGCCCAATCATTAGCAAATTGAGCCCAATTTGTCTTCCTCTACTTCAGGCCCAATTTTGTCGAGAATCCTCTCTTCCCACTTCAACAAAAAAGTCAAAATAAATCAAATAATTCGTGTAAACCAAAAAAAAAGGTATAAACCTAAGAACCGGCCTAGTTACACGTGCGGGAGAGTGTTAGATAATACATTTGTACCTCATCGGTTGTGTGAGGATTAATTTTAGAGGTGTATACAATATTTTGGGCCACTCCACCTATTATTGCCATAAGGTTTTGGGTTGATGCTTAGATTTTTTTTCGCACAAATAGATACATATATCAAGAAAACTAAAAAAATATGTTTTTACCTTTTTTGTTGCAAATAACGTTGAAGTGACTAATATAATATTGTGTGGCAGAATTATGGGGCAAATCTTCTTTGGCAATTAATGACCAAACTTGCACCAAATTAATAGTGAAAATGTGGCTATTTGCCTAAGAAGATTAGCCCAGTAATGCATCCACACATAGCTTGAAGTGTCTTTTCACCAATTGCTTGGATTTGTTGAACATTTCTAATACTATGAAACCCTTATATAGCAAGGTGGAAAATGTAGTATGTTTTCCTTGGAGTATATGTTAACGCATATACTTCTTCTTTTTCTGGCGGGGACTATTTTTTCTTGAATTTTGAAGTGCAAAATCATATACTTTTTTTTTTCTTTCTGGTGGGGACTATTTTTTTGTTGAATTTTGAAGTGCAAAATCTTAGCACATTCTTTCACACTTAAATGTATACTATGTTTCTCTTGATGCATGACTGTTAGTATAAGGGATAAGGATAAATAAATTCGAGATTAAATTTGAGAAGAGTTTATCTCACGTTTGGTTGGGATAAAATGGCGATATAACTAATTCCGGGATTAGTTATCCCGGAATTGTAGTGTTATTTTATCCCTGTGGAAAGGTGGAATAACTAATCCCAGGATAAGTTATCCTGAGATAACTTGTTTCCAACCAAACGACCCCTTAGTGACTTAAATCTTAAGATTAGAAAGTTAGAGAGAGAAAGGATAGGAAAATGTTTTTCATTTTTCTCGTGTTTGGTTGGTGAAAATATTGTGGGAAATAGTTTTCTTTAAGAAAATAAGTTCTTTAGATATATTATGAAAATAACTTCTCTGGTGAAAATTGGGAAAACAAGTTTCACAAATGGCATTCCACGCTGATTGTCTCATATCCCCACACCCCACACCCACCTCCTCCCAACACCCTTACCCATTCCCACTACCCGAGCCTTTAGAGTGTTTGCCTAGATTCTATATAAATGCTTTTGAGATAATATTTTCTGATTACTTACCCAACATAGAAAATAAGTACTAAGGCACTAACTTATTATACTGTAAGAAAAACATTTTCCATAGTACCAAACACACCCTAAAGGCCTAAAATTGCCTGAAGGTATATGACTTAATTACATTCTTGATGTTTAAGGCATGTGTCTTGAATTGTACAGCTCAATTTTGAGAGAAAGAGTTGAGTTGCTGACTCTTTACTATTCCAAGAGACATGAATAAGAATTAAATACAGACATGAAAAAATAGTTGAAGTCGAAGCATCTGAACTTGCATGTGGCTCAATTTTACCTCAAGAATATCTACTTTATGAATTCGCACAACTGTCACAAGTAAAAAAAAATAAAAAAATAATAATTCAAAACTCAAAAAAAAAAAAAAAGGAAAAAGAAAAGAGCACATTCCTATGATTCAATGGCACATTCTCTTCTATGAACTCATTGTTTTTGTTTTGACATTCCTCGAAATGAAGTACATATTATGGTCCATTGTTCATTAATTTCATTGTGGTCTTTGATATGTTTAGTGGTGGAGCCATAAAGCTAGCTATGGGTTCGACTGCTTTGGTTCAAACTTTGTATTTGTGTTAAAAAGTTCATTTAATATGTACAAATAATCTATTTAGAACTTAATAAGTATAAAAAATTGTGGTCTAGAACCTAGAAACAAAAATTTTGGCTCCGCTTCTGAACTCATTGCCCATCTCTTTAATGAGAATGCAATTTCTTCCTTGAGATTAGTAAGCAAGTTACAAACTGCAATTTTGTGCAGGTAAAAGCTTACTTCTATCAGGTATTTACACCAAATCAGTAACAATAGTGTTCGAAGCGAAGGAAAAATGAAAGGGTCAGTTACGATATAACATATCAAATGAATCTTGCAATCTTTAATAATGTCATTCATTTCTATAAGAGAATGTCACTAGAAGTAAAATGAAAACTTTGAACCAAGAAAATTACTTAATATAAAAAGACAACATTAAAAAGAAAATAAGACACATAGATTAAAACGAGCTGAATTTATGAATAGGAATTTCTGCAAGTCTTTGTAAGGAGATTCCAATATAATATTTATGTCTCCCAAGAGCCTTTAAAGGAATTCCTAAACAAAGCATATACCAATAATATCCCTCCTCTTTCCCTTGGCATATCCAAATTAACTACGGTGCAAACCAATATACCATCCTTATATATAGCCTTCTCTTTATTTTATTTGGAAAATCAAGCATGCATGCATGAGATTGCTTAGAATAAGCTTAAAATCTAAGCATTGAAGCAAATGGGAAGTGAGAAATAACAGTGCAATTCTCCTTTGGCAAACGAATTAATCTATATATGCATGCAAACCCTATATATTTTGCATGACATTATATTATTTTTGCCAAAGGAGAATTGCCCTGCCATTCTTCTTCTCAATCACTCAGCCTAAAATGTTTTAGAGATGCTCAACCAAACAAGTTAGTTGTCCATATATAAAAGCGGATTGAGGGTTTAAACTTTAGGGGGTTCAAGCTCGGAATTCTATGATAGCTCGCGATTGATTTATCAGGTTCAAAATCTATTATTTATACTTATTTAATAAAAAAATTTCATACATAACAGGTTCTGAGACAAAGCTATTGAATTGTCCTGTCATTCTTCTTCTCCATCACTCAGCCTTAGAGATTTCGAGCTGCTCAACCAAACAAGTTAGCAACACATAGAGGCTGATCGAAGTTTTAAACTTTATGAACTCAAATTTGAGATATTATAATAGCTTGATTATCTATTTAGGAATTTATTATTTAACTTGTTTTGTGAATCTTTTAACAAATAATCAGTGTCTGAGCTAAACACTACAAAAAAATTGGAATTTTCTACTAACTTCGGCGCTAATCTATCGCTACATTGCTCGTAACTAGCAAATATTTTGATAATCCGCCAATGACAATAAGTTTCAGAAGTGGCACTCCATGTTGATTATCTCCCTCACCCCCAAGTGTCGCAAAATATGATTAGCGGCGGATTTTACTGTTTAACTATAATATTTATCCGTCGGTAACTCTTATTTTCTTAGTAGTGATAGCGTTCGGGTGAACCCATAACTTATGCACTAGATTTATGCAACTTTAGGAGTACTTACTAACAACTAACGAGAGGAGCTTTATCAGAATCAGAACAAATTACTATTTTTAGAAAACGATAGGACCATGGAAGGACCAAAAATGGTTAAAAGGTGAAAAACCAAATTAAAAAGCTGGCGTACACCTGGATCCAGTTAAAAATATTTGGACTTTTCGTACCCTTTTATAACGGATATAACAGCTTTTTTATTTTATTTATAAATTTTTAGTGCCCCTTCACTTCTGCTTAATTTACAATATTATTAATGAACTTTGGAACTTGAAATTGTCTTTTGACTTTCTTGGTTTCCAAAACTTCTGTCCATACATATTCACCTGATATTTTCCATTTTACATAATTGAAATTTTTTATCATGAATGTTACTACTCCGTTTTTAATTAAATAGTGTTTTACATTTTTCATTTTGTTTCGAAATAAGTGACGATTTAGGATTTTAAGAAAAAAATGATTTTATTCTTTCAAAATTACCCTTATTTACATAATCAAGAAACATTACGTAGCTTTTCTTTTTTCTAGACATTTAATTAAGGGTAAGTTAGTAAAAGCATCTCCTAATTTTCTAGACGTGAGCAATTATTTAAGGGGTGTTCATAAGCTTAAAAAACCACTTAATATGAAATAAAGGAGTATTTAAATGCTGGAAAGAGCAAAATATTTTAAGAAGTAATGATGAGTGAGAAATCATAACGACATAATTTTGGCCACAGTACTACCTGCGTCCAAAAATAAGTGTCGCTTTAGGAATTCTAAGTCTAAAACTGGTAAGTGTTTTTAACTATGCCACTAAAATTGAAGAAGTAGACCTCTTTATATAGCTCAATTCTAAGAAAACATCTATTAAATTGAAGCAACTTAATAAATAATATCTTGTATTTATTATTTTTCTTGTTGAGTGTAAAAAAGCTAAAGTGATACTTATTTTGGGACGAAGGAAGTATGATTTTACCACTTAAAGCCAAAAGGTCAATATTTTATATTTTAAGGATGGAAGACATAGCAATTTAGTTTTTTTTTTTTTTTCATCAGAATCAAAAGAGGCAAATTGTTCGTGATTATAGGTAGATGGATTAGGCATAATTTATTTCAGTGATTTTTCCTATTCTACCCCAAAAGTAAATATACCAAATATAAAAGCCATTTAAATATTAGGGTAGATCTCATGATATGATGGACAATATTTTTCTTTTAGAAAGTAAGCTTTGATGAGATCATCTTAATTCAATGTTTCGTTGAAAATGTTTTACTATTCAAGAAAGATATATTCACCTAGGGGTGTTCATGGTTCGGTTTAGGTCGGTTTGTTGATTAAAACCATAACCAAACCAATTTAGTCGATTTTTAAATGTCTAAAACCATAACCAAACCAAATAAAATAATAACCACCGGTTTGGTTATTGTCGGTTTAGTTCGGTTTGGTTGGATTTTTCGATTTATGACTAGCAGCCATGAGACTTATCAGTAAAACATTAAAAAGTTAAAAAAGACATGTCTTTTTTTTTGTTCAAACGATAACTTTTATTTATCGTTTAAGGTGGAGCATACATCATAAAAATATTTTCACTATCAGTGACAGTGTCATACTCAAATTACCCAAAGTTGCAAAACTATTACATATAGAGCTAAAACTAACTAAGTAGTGGCTGCACCATTTTTGTCATCTTAATCCACACACCTGAAAATAAAGTAGAGCATAGGAGCTTTTAGTTGTTGTTACAAACATACATATTAATTAAACAAAAAGACTACCTAAAATTAAAATGAAAATATATGAAATAAAAAAACTTTATGTAATTATCCCAAACTTTGGGGAAATACTTGCATTTTGTCCTCAATTCTCCCATTTTATTAAAAACACCTTGTGTAATGATCTCAAACTTCAGATGTTTTTTCTATCATTATCCTCAGGGCTAGGGTCTCGATTACAAAGAGCTGTTCTTTTCTGCCTTTTAGGAGGATTACCCACGGAAGAAGTATTAGGGCATTACCATGTGCTTGAGTTGCAGCAAATGCTGATGTTACTGAAGTATCTTTTATAGGAACCTCCAAATCTACAACCTCTGTCCTTTTCATATGAAAAATATTAGAAGTTTAGGACTCATTCAGACAAGAAAAAAGAAAGGTATAAGTTCGGGAAAAAAAAAAGAAACAACCTAAAATCAAATGGCTGACAAAGAAAGGCTAAAAATTTAAGTTAAAGACATTAGACTCTAACGTGAGCTTCTGTTAGTAGGTTTACACTTAACATTTAAAGAGTTAAAAGACTTAAAGACATGGGCTTGGACATATTCTTAAAAACATGGGCCTTAAACAATCATGTGAAATGAGTAGACCAAAAATCAAATTAATGATTAAAAGGTATAAAATATTTATAATTATTTATGAAAAACTAATATTATACATATAAATAATTATAAAATTTATGTATATAATTTATCGGTTTGGTTCGGTTATTTTTTAACATAACCATAACCAAACCAAATATTATCGGTTTTTAAAATTTAAAACCAAATCAAACCAAACCAAACCAAATGTCGATTTTTTTATTCGGTTTGGTTAAATTTTCGGTCAGCCCTATATTCACCTATTCTCTCCATCTCAAATTATTTGTCATTTTTTTTGTATTACACGGCTTTTAAGATATATTAATTAGGAGGGTATTAACCTACTTTACCTTTATTTATGTGTAAGTTATAATATCTCTCTATTAAATGTTTACTCTATTTACGTGTTATCTCCATTAATGATAAAATTCTACTAAAAGTGAAATGAAAAAAAAAAAATTAGCTATGCCTTAAACTTCTAAAATGACTTAATTTGAGACAAATAGTTTAGTAATTATAACAGATAATTCGAGACGGGCGGAGTAATGTTTTATTCAATAAATATTTTTTTCATCCAAGGATCGGAAGTCTTTCAATCATTTATGGACGAATTTTATCTCTCGTTACAATAAAATATCACACAATTTAATCAACACTATGTATAGATATTGTTGTCTATCTTCAATGTTTGAAAATTTATCTACCAGAATGTCTAAATGGAATTTATTGACAGAGATTTTTTTATGTATTCTTACTCTGGCCTCTGCATTTTTTTCCCCACAAAGAACTACATTTTCTCGATCTCCTTGTCATTTGTCAAATGAAATAAAGGGAACTTTATTATTTTTATAAAAGATTTTTTTTTTCGGCACATTGAAAATTTTACTGAATTTAATTCTTAAAGTTTCAAATGAGTCAGAAAGGCTTAAATCTACCAAAAGAAGAAACTTCATTTCCTTGAATGCATTCTCCCAGATTATCAAAAAAAAAAAAAAAAAATCTTTGTGACTTTTATTTGTAAAAAAACTCTACACATTGATTCAGTCTCTCTCCAAATACGATTGATAGTAGCCTTGTTGGCTTCCAAAAATTCTGATCACTCAACTCTTTCATGTACACACGAGGAGGTAAATGCATTTAATTGGAGCCCCGCACTTTTCTAACCCAAAAAACAAAAAAACAAATTTTGGCACCAAACTAACCCATTAAAAAAAAAAATCAAACTAGGTTTCACGCACAGATTTTGTGCGTGAAAGGGGTATTTTATTTTATTTTCTTTTTTTAAGCTATCAAAAATCACGTTTTTTTTCATACTTTGGGCAAAGATTAGTTATGTTTCAAAACCCCAAAATATCAATATTTTATATAGAACTTAATATATTTTTTTGCGTACAATAACGTCAGCTCATTACATCAAATATTCCTAAACATTTGGATCGTCGTTTTAGGGGTTGTAGAGTGCCCCGAAGTAAGTTTTGTTTGCTTAGAAACTTGTCATCTTTGGAAATCAAACTCAAAATTAAGCTTTTTTTCAGTACTTTGACCGAAGATTAGTCACGTTTCAAAACACCGGAATATAAATATTTTATATAGAACTTTTTGTTTTAGCGTAAAATAATGTCGGCTCATTACATCAAGTATAAATATATGTTTGGATCGTCGTTTTAGGGGTTGTAAAGTGCTTCGAAGTAAGTTTGGAAACTTGTTATCTCTAAGTTTTTTTCATACTTTGACCGAAGATTAGTCACGTTTCAAAACGTTGGAATATAAATATTTTATATAGAACTTAATATTTTTTTTAGCGTAAAATAATATCGATCAAGTATACATATGCCTCTTCACTCATGTAAATAAAAAATAAGGACCGGAGCATAGGTGGAAAACTAGTTGTAAATTGTTGAAACTTTAAATGGTCATAACTTTGCGCTCGGATGTCGGATTTACGCGATTTTTTTTTTATTCAGGGTATTTTTTCAAGATCTACGCGGACAAACTGCCGGCCGAGCCGATTTTCCAAAAAAGCCCGTTATCCCATTCAATTTGTATTTTCCCCCAAATTTGTGCAAAAATTTCGTTCTTCTCTAGTAAAAATCTAATGATAAAAAATCTATTTCGAGATGCTAATCCCGTGGTAATGATGTTTTGAATGTCAATTTCGATGTTCGAAATTCAAGACAAAGAGTAATTTGGATATGAAGCACTACTGGATAGACCATGGCTCCAACCAGGTGATTCATGACAGGGCTAAAAAAAAAAAAAGTAATTTCGAAAACGAGTTAGATAGCATTAGTGAACAATATAAAAAATAAAAAGTGTCTACTTTGTAACATTCACCAATTTGGCTTGGTGGTTTAGCCCCTCTTTTTTACTCACTTATTTTTTATGCCAACAACATGGGATCAAACCTTGGTGGGAGGATTGAATGAGATATATTATACCTTGGTTGAACCTCTCGTATTTGATGAATTATTTTTTAATATAATATTTTTATTTCAAAACACTTAAATCAAAATCCTATAAAATATGACACTTAGATCTAAAAATGACAAGTTTCCAAGCAAACAAAACTTACTTCGGGGCACTCTACAACCCCTAAAATAACAATCCAAACGTTTAGGTATACTTGATGTAATGAGCCGACGTTATTGTACGCAAAAAAATATATTAAGTTCTATATAAAATATTGATATTTCAGGGTTTTGAAACATAATTATTCTTTGCCCAAAGTATGAAAAAAAACGTGATTTTTGATAGCTTAAAAAAAGAAAAATAAATAAAATACCCCTTTCACGCACAGAAGGACCAAACTTAAAACGTTACAGTTTGGTCCTTTCACGCACAGAATGATTCTGTGCGTGAAGCCTAGTTTGATTCTTTTATTTTAATGGGTTAGTTTGGTTTTTTTTGGGTTAGAAAAGTGCGGGGCTCATTTAATTGTTATCAGAATTTTAAATTATAAAAGAATAAGGTTTGGTCCTTTTGAGAAAAATTTATAGTATATTAACCAACACATGAACAATAATGGCCAAAGCTGGTATAATGATAGTACTTCATCATTATGAACACATAAAAAAAGCCAAGATATGTCACCAAACTGGCATTTCTCTTCTTTAAGTTACATAGCATCAAGTACCCATTATTTCTAACGTATGCCCACATGGAGTGTAAAAAACAAAAAAAGGATAAAGCAATTCCTACAGATCAAGTAGAAATCCCAGAAAATAAATAAATACTCCCTCTGTCCCATTTTGTCTTAATTTGACTAGAGACGGAATTTAAGAAATAAAGAGAGACTTCTAAATTTTATGATCTTAAATTAAATATGTATCTGGTCTTTTAATTAAATGTTGTGCTGTTAAACTTGACTTGGAATTAGAAAACATACTAAACATAGAAAGATACACTCATTTTGTGACAGACCAAAAATGAAAGTAAGCAACTTAAATTGGGACTGAGTAATCGTGTAATAAATAAGAAAGAAAAAAAAGTAGAATCCCAGCATATGGTAGATGATGGAATGCAATCAAAATGTCTGACAAGATCAATGAACAAGTGAATCCAAGCCCCTTTTTTACTCCAATTAATGGTTGGATTATGATATATTCAATCACTACCCCATAAGGAGGGTATATAGACCTTTTTGACGGTATATAGACCTTTTTTTGTTTGTTCTATTATACCAATTGTGTCCACTGTAGATTGCGCGAACCTCAACTATTCCAAGGCAACTAGTAAAAATCTCGACTTATGAAAAAATACTGATTTTGGGAACTTTTGCGCCTCTACATACTCTTTCCGTCCCATTTTAACTGTCATTTTAGCTCATTTCACGCCCATTAAAAAAGTAATAAGTACAAGAAACAGTATACTAAGTTATTCTTATTTTAAAGAAATAGATTGATTGTTTTCTCTTAAATACCATGCATTCTTCTTTAATATTAAGGGCGCCAACCAAAATGTTGAATTCCTAAAGTAACAATTATTTTAGTGGTGTTGGTGGTGTTGTTACTATATATGCCGCTGTAGGAGCATTACAGTCTGCAAGATGTCTCTATCTGTCTTAATCTTATTGAGTGCATTTGGAACCGCGACAGCAACTGTCTGATGTCCCTTAACCCAGCCCGGGAAGTACCAAAAGGGAGCTGCAACATGGGAATATGTTAGCGTCTCATTGCAAGACTCATTTTTAGTTGTGGGTCATAAGTGTTAAGAGTGGGTTAGAGTTCCACATCGGTTGGGGAATGAACTAGTAGTATGCTTATATGAACTTGACCAATCCTCTCTTCATGAATAGCTTTTGGAGTTGAGTTAGGCTCAAGTGTCATAACTTCACAATAAGGCTGGCAGCTTTTATTCCACCAGTTGCCTGCTACTTTCCACTAGCATAGGTGTCACATAACTTTTGTCTACACAGCTTAGGTAGAAGGGAAGGAAAAGAAATAGCCTAAAAGACAATTCACAGCCAGCACTCATTTAGGTTGTTGATGGAAGACATAGGAAGTAGAGAATCACTTGAAGTATAAACATCACATGGCAAAATCCAACAAAAGTGGAAGAACATGGTAAGTTAGGTACCTATCTTATTTTATAAGCCTTGATGAGCTAAAACAGGTAATCAACTAATAAGTCAGCAGCTTGCTGTTCATAACAGATATATTGCCAAAAATGTTGCATGATGCATCCATAATGTGCTTTCCCTGTTTGCTCTATAGCTTGTTAATCACATATCCAACAAGATCTAAAGGACTCAAAGTAATAAATATATAAATTAGTAGAAAACAATAGACCTTAAAGCAAAACGACATTTAAAAATATACAACTATGCCTCAACCTCAAGCAACAACCTCAAGCAAGTTATATCGACTATATGAATAAAGGGCAGCCCGGTGCACTAAGCTCCCACTATGTGGGGCTCCGGGGAAGGGCCGGACCACTATATGAATACTTATTAGAAATGACAGCAAAAAAAGCACCATCGAAGCAATCCCTAATAATCCTTTGCGATGATCAAATACCATAGTGGGGACTGGAGAAGGGAAATAATCCGAGCATCTCTCACGGATGCATCACTTTACTTTTATCTAAATTGGAAATAGTCTTCGCAGCATTCTCTTAGAATCTACCACAAAAACTGGCATCCCAGTTTTCACGAAGAATGCTGGAATGTCCGGTAGAGCACAAAGCAAGCAAAAGAGCTTACAATGAAAATCATTCCAGTTAAAACTGAGGCAATAGAATATAGAGCTAATTTGGTAGATGCTCCATAGATGGAAACTAATTCAAAAGTCAATTTGGAGAAGTTAATCTTTGACTTCTAAAAACCTTTTCTTCTACCCCTCCTTTTTTAACTGGTGGAGTACAGGGTGGATGATTGATCTATATTATAGCTATAAATCATATCATGCTTAGTAGTATTTGATTGCATTGAAGTACTTTGCTTCTGTTTTACTTCTATATAAACTAATTGAACTCCTTGTGCAAAAACAACAAACCAAGTGTGGTCCCACACATGGGGTATTGGGCGGGTGGGGTGTACGCAGATCTTACCCTACCTTTGTGAGGTAAAAAAGTTGTTTCCAGTAGACCCTCAGCTCAAGAAAAACGTTTTCCAGAAGAGTTTTGAAAAGAAAAAAATGCAAGAGTGAAAAAGTTATGATGAAAATATTGAAGACAGAAAGGTATTGGCATCAAAAATAGTAAAGATAACCAAAGTAGAAAAAATAACAATAGTAATAATATTGGTAAGGGAGCAGATAGGTGTTATTTCAGGAATTTTTGACTGCTATTTCAACTACTAGCTTACAGCATTGGCAACATGGCATATTGTTGCTACGTTGCTTGGACTCTTTTACGGGTACATATTTTGTACGGTTCTATGGAAGAACCTCGTACAGATATGTTTAGCCTTTTCGCTAACTTCTAGTGTACATTGAAGAACCCGCACGAAGTACCCTAACCCTAATCAAACCCATTGGGCACGGGTACGTCAAGACAAATGACGGATCCGTACAACATTGATTATCTCATCCACTGTCGTAATTCGTAACCAACATTTGATAACGGAATCTTTCACATTGTCAATTGACAAATAAATGCAGGAAATACCCACTCTAAACAACAAAATGTTGTAAGCAATTAAGATATCGCCATATTTGTTCTGCTTTCATAGATTTAGCACAAATTGTACAGCTCAAAACATAGGAATCATTAATCTAGGACTGAAAAGCTATACATGTAAAATCCAAAAGTCAAAAATATATCCAAACACACACCTAAAAGATGAACTGAAACCTAAGATTAAGAAAAGTCTACAAAATCAAAACCATATAGCTCAATCGAAAACACATACATATAAGAAAATTTTCATTAAGAGGCAATTTCTCCCCTCATACACCAATAAAGTAACCATCTTTCTACTTCTTCTAAGGTACAACAACAACTGTATAATTAACTAAACACATCTCATAATCACCAATCAAGAAATTTTCTAAACTAAACTCAATCAAGATTTTTTCATTTTTATACTCATTTACAACATTTAGCCAACAGAATCAAGAAAACAATCAAAAATACAATTGATGAAAGTGCAATAGCAATGCCAAGAACAACCTTACTTGGTCCATGACTATGATGTTTTTTCTCACTCTCATCATCAGCATAATCCTCTGAATCATCGCTATCGTCTGAATTAATTTCCTTTGATGGTGGAGGTGACATAGGCAATCCATGTTTATCACAAGGAGCAATTCCAAGCTTCACTTTCTTAGACAATGTTGTATGATTATAACAAAGATTCGAATTTTCGCCTAGTTTCAACACATCCAATCTCTTTATAAACGAAGCATTAAAAGGCAAAACACCATGAAAGTTATTCTTTTCAAGATTCAAGTACTTCAATCTCTTCATATCTGAAATAAACTCAGGTATACTTCCATTTAACTTATTAGACCCTAAATCAAGATGAACTAAACCTGAAATAGCAGCAATGGAATCAGGTATAGATCCTGATAACGAATTCGAACTCAATGACACATTCTGTAAAGAGGACAAATCACCAAAAGATTCAGGTATCGACCCGTTAAGTGAATTTGAACTAAGATTCAGGAAAACCAAATTCTCCAGCTCAGTTAAAGAACTGTGTATTTTCCCTTTTAACTTATTCCCTGATAAATCTATATAGCTAACATTTCCATGCCAGTGTTTAGGCAAATAACCTGTAAGATTAGCATCAGACAGAGTAACAATTCGCAAGCTCTTCATACTGCTCAAGATTATAGAAGGACCACTAGCAGTAACAGAAACATGGGAAACAGTTAAGTTGGTTACGTTCTGTAACCGACTTAACCAAACCCCAGTTAGTTTCTTGAAACTGTTTACACAGGTAAAAGATTTTAAACTAGAAGTGAGCTGAGCAGGAAACTTAATGGGCTTAACTGGACAGTTGATAAACTTTAGGGTGTTGAGTGTAGACAAAGATTTCAAAGCTGTGTTTGATAATGCCACGTCATCAGAACAGTTTGTGAGTGATAAAGAAATAATGTGGCGAAATGGTTTTGAAGAATCACAAGTTATGGTGTTGTTGTGTTGAGGGGTACAAGGGTCTTTTCCTATTGGTATGTTGAGGGATTGTAAAGCTTTGAGTTGTTTTGGATCAAGAATTGAAGATGAATGAGTTGAAGGTGATGGTTTTGGTGAAGGAGAGGAAAGGGGAGAAGGAGAAGAAAGTAATTTTGAGTTGGAAGGGAAAATGGAGAAGAAAAGAGTGAAGGAAATGAAGAAAAAAGAGAGATCTAGAGAAGCCATTGTTGTTGTTGAAGGAAAATGGGAGGCTAAAGAAAAAGGTGAGTTACAGCTAAAACTGTGAAGATTGTGTAAGAGTTTGGTGGAGATATATATGCCCTTGGAGGTTGACTAAATTACATAAAGGCCAAATAGCCCAATTGGCAATGACACCTATTTGACCTGCAGACCCTTTACACTTTGGATGGTTATTAACTTATTACATATGGTTTCATTGTATTATACTATTTCTATCTCAATTTAAGTATCTTAATTGAATTAGGCATAAAATTTAAAAAATAAAGAGAGATTTTTGAATTTTATGGTCCTAATTTAAAGATGTGTAATGTATTAAAATATTTTTTAAATCTTGCCGTTATAAACTTGTCATGTACGATGTTTGAATGGTCAAATTGCTAAATATAAAAAAAGACATTACTTTTGAGACAGACTAAAAAGGAAAATAAGACACTTAAACTGGGATGGAGGGAGAATATTATATTATATTGTATTGTATTATATTATTTTGATGAATATGATGGTTAGATAGAGCGTATCATTTCCCGTCGTTATATAATGTCATATATAACCAATTTGAAGGATACCCCTAAAAAAAAGTAGAGTGCGAGATAGAGCTATATAAAAATGTATGGTAAATGAGAAGATAGTAGTTTTGAAGTTGAAAAGGGGAAAAGAGTGAAAATGGTGAGGAAAAAAGAGGGATTGGGAGAGTAGCCATTGTTGTTTGCTTGAATGAAGATGGAAGAAAAGAAGGTGAGTTAGAGCAATTACTATGTGGTGTGTTAAAAGTTTGTGTACAGAAGAATTGAAGATACTGTAAGACAAGAACGGTCAGAGTTGGTGGAGGTCTATAATGACATTGGAAGTTGATGTAATTACAGAAACCACATTATTACATGCATAACGGCTTAAGTAACCCACTTGTACAAAAGGCGGATGTGCAGTGTTAGTTACAGACTACAAGTAAGCATTCAATAACAACAAGAAGTCAACAATAACATATTCTATGTAATTTTAGAAGTGCAGTATAAAGAAAATAGTATTGTCGGACCTTGTATGTTTTGATAATTGACAAAATAAATGAATAAAGTGAAGGAACCAGGTTTATAAACATGTCTCATCTTAGAGTCCATATGCAAGTAGAACTCTAGGATGAAAAGATTCAAAGGGAATGAACCTGGTCAATGGACATGTTCCATCACAGAGTTCAGCTATGACAGGACTCCTGGATTTGAACGCCTTCGGGATATAGACTTGACGGATAGAATATAGGAGTCCTTGGAAGAATTATATGTATTAAGATTCAAACTTCTAAAGTGTATGTATGAAGCCGTTTGACAAGCAAGAGGTTGCATCCATTTCAAACACTCTTTCCCCTCACGAGGCTTATCAAGTGAGTGTTTGTGTTAAGTCGAATTGCAACTTATCAAGAGCTATATATATATATATGCAAGTCTTCTTTGAAGAAACTTACGGACTCACATAGAAAGAAAAGAAGAATTCGAGCAAAATAAGCAAAAGCAATATTTGAGAGCTCTGATTAACTACAAAAGTGCGGCCTGATACGAAGAACCCGATTGAAGAACCTGCTTCATTGAGTAATGTTTTATAGTCTTCAAGTCTAGTATTTTGTATTAGGAGTGTTTATCGAGTTGTATCTTTCCAGCTTTCTTAGAAGCATTGTTATAGGTATAAGCAATTGTCAATTTCAGTTGCAAGTTGAGGGAAACTTGGAAAAGGCTCAACTGTCTAGGGTGATTGTTGAGATATGAATTAGAGTACGTTCCTAGGTTGCAAGCATTGTAATCTGAATTTGTTTGAGACTCACACTTGTAGTGCAATTTGGGACAAATCTTGCAGAAATATAGGTCGTGATTTTTTCACCCTTATGAGCCAGGTGATTTCCGCGTAAAAATATTGTATCATTACTTTTCTGTTTGTTATTATTCCACAAACTAAACATAGAACATTTAAAGTAACCTGATCCATCATTTTGGCGAAAATTTGGCATAAGTTAAAATATCTAGTATGTATACTTTATCCCTAATTTTTTTTGGGATAGAGATGCTATTTCGATAGACCCTCGGCACGACGCATTACCAAAACAAGCTATAAAGAAGAAGTAAACGGCAGCAAAGTAGCAAGATGAAGCAACATATAAAAATGGAGAAAAAATGTAGTTAAAATACTACAGAAATACTACTAATTAGGAGGGGTACGCTAAACTCAATAAATTAAGCTCAAATCATAAATATGTGTGATGTGAAATCTATAATACAAATATTTATAAGTATTAAATTTTGAACTCGTTAACTTAAATGTTAATGAATAGTGGCATCCCAAACTCATAATATTCAAATTTTGAATTTGATTATGTATATTACAATACACGGCCTCCTTTTACTGAAAAACATTTATTGGGCTGGGAAGTAGCTAGCACGGAAAAATATGAAATGCTATTTTGCTAGTTAAGTAAATTTTATTTTTTTTTGTAAAAAGTATTCATATCTTGACAATACGCAAGTCTCTATCTTTAAAAAAATTCCGGGGCAGCCCATTTCAAGTATTGGCGCGAGGATGTATAAGCAGCTATGTTATGAGTCGTGGCAAAGAGGCAGCATGTGTACATGAAAGCGTCGAATGATGAGTTTTTCTAGAAGCCAACAAGGCCACTATAAATCATATTGAAGGGAAGCGAAACGATGTGCAATTTTTTTGATAAATGAAGGTCACAAACACGAAAATAATAATTTGAAAGACATGCATTCTAGGAAATGAAGTTTTTTCTTTTGACAGATTTAAGCCACGTAACTTGTATGAAATTTTAAGAATTCTACTTAACTAGTCAAACTTTCAAGTGATTCGTTAAAGCTATCGAGCAGCTAAGGAAAAAAGGCACGCAAACCTCCGCCCTAACCAAAAGAAAAGTTCTTGCAGTATAGGAATCCTATCCCTTGAACGAATTGAGTAAACAGGCAACTGGACCCTACAATAGTAGAACCTCGTGAATCGGGCATATATATTACACCCTCCGGTTCAAAATAAGTGTTCACTTAATTAGCTTTTAGCGTATTCCTTAAGAAAATACTAACTTCTAAGTAAAAATGAGTACAGCAACAACATACCCAATGAAATCCCATAATGTGGGGTCTGGGGAGGTCAGGGGCGGATCTACTAAGGGCCGGGGGAGTGCCACGCCACCCGCAAGCTTCGGTGAAACCGCTATGTGTATATGTATATATTCATATGAAAGTATATCAATAATTATATTGGCACCCTGAATAATAAGTGGTGAGATAGTGCCAGTGGCAAGGAGCGGGAGTTGCCTCCCAGGAGATGAGGGTTCGAGCCTCATTCAAGGCAAGGCACTTTTGTTACTTTTTAGCTTGCTGCACCTAAGTCAAATACACACGCTTGATAAAGATGCTTTTAATCTCTTTCCTTTCTATTCTTTTCCTTAGTTCCTCCTCTTAACTTGCTTTTAGTTATTAGTATTATTATCTTTGTTTACTTAATATTGACTTTATTTATATATATATATATATGTAGAGAGAGACAGAGAGAGTATTTGCTAAAATATATAAAGTTAAATTATCATAAGTTTTCTAGTCCAAAAATCTTCTCTCTCCCATAGGAACAAAATCTCTATTATACTGAGTTATCATAGTTATATATTTTTCCGTTCAATCAATTTGTCTAATATAAATTGAAAAGGCGAATAATCGGATTCGAAGTTCTACGTCGATCAAACCGATCAAGAATTTTCTTTATTTGGATTCAAAGACGGCACCCCGAACCTTCAAATCCTGGATCCGCCTCTGGGGGAGGTTAAAGTATACACAAACCTTACCCTTATCTTCCGAGGTTGTTTCCAAAAGACCCTCGGCTCAAAAGAAAACATGACGAGAAAAGGTCAGATAAGCACAAATAGCTCAAAGTAATATGAAAATACAACTAACGAAAGCGAAAAAGGCCTAATAAAGCAGTCTGAGAAAAAAGAAGCGGTGGCTACCACAGATAAATAAGATAGTGAAGTATAAGAAACAACATATAGTAGGAAGAATCAAAGGACAATAAACTATAGATCAAAACTGCGATTACTAGTACGAAGGGATACGTGGGACAACCTACCAGCCTTCTACCCTAATCTGAGTCCTCTATAGCCTCCTATCTAAGGTCATGTCCTCGGTATGCTGGAACTGCATCATGTCCTGTCTAAGCACCTCTTCCCAATACTTCTTCATCCTACCTTCACCTCTTGTGAAACCATCCATAGCCAACCTCTCACACCTGCGCACTGGGGCATTTGTGGCTCTCCTCTTCACATGCCCAAACCATCTCAGCCGCGCTTCCCGCATCTTGTCGTCCACCGATGTCACTCCCACCTTATCCCGGATATCTTCATTTCTAATCCTATCTCGCATAGTGTGCCCACACATCGATCACATCATTCTCATTTCCACAACGTACATCTTTTGGACGTGCAAGTTCTTGACTGCCCAACACTCCGCCCCATACAACAAAGTCAGTCTCATTAACACTTTGTAGAACTTGCCTTTAAGCTTTGGTGGCACCTTCTTATCACACATCACTCCTGAAGTGAGTCTTCGTTTCATCCACCCTACACCACTACAATGTGTGACATCATCGTCAATATCCCTATTTCCTTGTATAATAGACCCAATATACTTGAAACTTTCTTTCTTTTGGATGGCTTGGGTACCAAGCCTCACTTTCACACGAGCCTCATGTGTCACGTCACCGAACTTGCACTCCATGTACTATGTCATGATCCTACTCAACTTGAACCCTTTACACTCCAGAGTTTGTCTCCGCACCTCCAACTTAGCATTCACTCTGCTATGGGTCTCGTCAATTAAGACTATGTCATCCGCGAATAACAGACACCATAACACCTCATCTTGAATTTGCCATGTCAAACCATCCATCACCAAGGCAAATAAATATGAGCTAAGAGTTGATCCCTTGTGCAACCCATCTCCACTGGAAGTGCTCCGAGTCTCCTCCCACTGTCCTTACCCTGGACTTAGCTCCCTCATACATGTCCTTGATTGCCCTAATGTACGCCACAAGTACACCTCTAGCTTCCAAGCATTTCCAGACATTTTGTCGTAAGCCTTTTCTAGGTCGATGAAAATCACGTGTACATCTCTCTTCCTCTCCCTATAGTGCTCTACCAGTCTCCTCACAAGATGAATGGCTTCTGTAGTCGAGCACCCCGACATGAATCTGAACTGGTTCTCTGAAATGGACACGCCTCTCCTCACCCTCATCTCCACCACCCTTTCCCACACTTTCATAGTGTGACTCATCAGCTTTAATACCTTTATAGTTGTTGCAAATTTGGATGTCACCCTTGTTTAATTAAATGGCATTAAGATCTAGTCTTAACACTTAATAAGGGCAAATGTGGAATGATAAAGTTAATTCCTTCTTGATTATGGAAGTGAACACTTATTTTGAACCAAAATAAAATGGCTAAGTGAATACTGTGAACCCAGTGGAGTATTAAAGAACCTCCTGTGAACTTTTCTATTGTGTATAGATTTTTTTAAGGGTTTTTTTTTTGAGTAATAAAGGATACTTATATATTAATATTATGCATAAGCCAAAGCATTGCTGATCAATATTTACGACATCAATTGATGAAAATTTGGTTCAATAAAAAGGAAAATTTGACATGAATAGTAATGTAACTACTCTTTAATATAATCCTCTCACATGGTTGGTAAGAATAAATTCGTTATAAATATACTAACAACTTGTAGGTCTTTTAATATTTGATAGAAATGGTTGGTAAACATGATTGATAAATATGTCTACCGACTTATGGATCGATTTTTATAAAATATAAACTTATGAGTTAACTTTTACATTTAAAAATTTTGAAATCATGATTTGGAATCATGCCTTTTTGGATGATTTGGGATTTCATCGCATGTCCAAACGCCTACTTAGTTTGACTTGACACAGGATTTAAGAAATAAAAGGAGATTTTTGAATCTTGTGATCTTAAATTAAAGATGTGTGTAGTGGTTTAAATCTTATGGTCGTCTAAAACTTGTCAAAACTTGCTAATAACACTTTTTTTGGAACAAACAAAAAAAGAAAGTAAAATACTTAAATTAAAACGGGGGAGTACTTTTGAGTTGAATCATGCCATTACGCTTCCTCACTATTACTTTTCAACATATTTCGCTCTTTTAAGCATTTAAATAACAATTTTTATAAAAAAAATATTCTATCATCGTGCTAGCTTTTGATCATCAAAGTATGTAGCTAATAACTAAATAATTTATTTCTATCTGTTCAAGTCTCGGTGAATAAGACTTTACCTCAAACCTCATGGAATTAGTGGAAACATGCAAAATTGGCTAGATGTCATGGTTATATAAAAAAGTACTACTTACTACTGTTAAAAAACAAAATTTTCAGTTTAATTTTTTTTTTTTTTTTTTTTAATCTAATCAAAATTCAAGTAATATGGACAAAATGTTTTACAAAACCAAGAAAAGTCAAAAGACAATTTTCCAAGTGCCGAAGTATAAATTAAAGTTGTAATTAAGCATATGTGAAAGGGCACTAATTTTTTTTTATATAGATAAATAAATAGTTGTTTTATCCGTTACAAAAGGGCACGAAAATTCCAAATATTTTCCAACTGGATCCAGGTGTACTCCAGCTTTTTAATGAGTATGCTTTTTCGCCTTCTAGCCATTTTTGGTCCTTTTCATGGTACTGTCATTTTCTAAGAATAGTATTTTGTTCTGATTCTAATTAACCTTTTCTTTTTAGTAAGTAGGATAATATTAGTACTCCCTCCATTTTAAAATAAGTGTCATTTAAGGAATTCAAGATCAAAGTTGGTGAGTGTTTTCAATTATTCCCTTAACATTAAAGAAGTAATCCTCTTTAATATTGCTCAATTCTCAAAAAATCTAATAAATAGGTATAATTTAATAAACTATACCTTGTACATATTATTTTTTAATAGACGTGAAAAGAGCTAAGACGACACTTATTTTGAGACCAAGGGAGTAATAACTAAGATTTCGTAAATAGTGTGATTTTTCTTGAAATAACATAGTTTCAATATATGTATTAACAAAAGAACAGATAACACGAAGGAAGATTGAGCTCAATAAAACTTTAATTAAATGATCGAAGCATATACTCTCTCCGTTCACATAGTTTTAATATAGGTATTAACAAAAGATCAGATAACACGAAGGAAGATTGAGCTCAATAAAACTTTAATTAAATGATCGAAGCATATACTCTCTCCGTTCACATAGTTTTAATATAGGTATTAACAAAAGATCAGATAACACGAAGAAAGATTGAGCACAATAAAACTTTAATTAAATGATCGAAGTATACACTCCCTCCGTTCACTTTTACTTGTTATCATTTTGCTTCTCCATAGTCAATTGGACTAATCTGGTCTCTCCGTAAAATTAGGTATTGTATGTATATATTTTTTAAAATTGGTATAATATTATCTGCCGACACCTATGCTACAAGAAGACTAAAAGGTGTAGCTGGTTGAAAGTTGAGTTATTTAGCTAGAGGACTAGAGATCAATTTCACTTAATATACTTTTTTTTCCTTTTTTTTTAGTGATGCATCCATGTTCTAGAGATACTAAATTCGCCTCTAACTATACCGATAGCATAAAAGATTTATTTACACTATCACTTAAACCCTTTATCAAAATAGTCCATCTTCCACGCTTATATGCTTCTCCATAGGGCATCTAAATTTATGCATCATTGACATATAATCATTAGTTAAATAAGAGCATTACTGTAAAATGAAGTGAAATCTAGTTGCATACTTGCATGCAAAGAAGAAGAGAACCCGTAAAGTTCAAATTTTAAACCTGCTTCTAGATTTAGCTAACTTATTTTGTTGAGCATCTCGAAAATCTTTGAGGCTGAGTGACTAAGAAGAAAAATGGCAGGCCAATATAGAAGCTAACAAACCAAAAATCTGATGGCGATAATTTATGCGACAAATCTAGTGTATAAGTTATGGGTACACCCGAATCTGATAGCTTTCAGTACTAAAAAATAGAATTATGCGATGGACAAATTTTGTAATTAAACAACATTCGTCGCTAATCATATTTAGCAATAGTTGGTGGGGGGGGGGGGGGGGGGGTGTTGTAATCAACATGGAGTACCACTTCTTAAACTTGTTATCGCCGACAATTATCAAAAGATTCTGTTAGCTACGAGCGATGTAGCGACAGATTAACGACGGAGTTCGTAGCAAATTCTAGCTTTTTATATAGTGTTTAACTCGGACCTTGAATATTTGTTAAGAGACTCACGAAACAAGTAAAATAAAATATATTCCAAACTCGATAATTGAGCTGTTATAATATCTCGAATTTAAACTCATAAACTTTAAAACTTCAATCAAGCCTCTATGTAACTTGTTTGGTTGAGCATCTCGAAATCTCTGAGGCTGAGTGGAGGAGCAGAACACTACAAGAAAAAATGTATGTGGCAACAAAATTTTTTTTGTTACCATAAATTGATTATTGTTGCAAAAAGTACTTTTGGCAACAAAAAAAAAATATTTTGTTGCATGAACTTTTCCCAACGACTGTTATTGCAACAACGTGCAACAACTTTTTTTTTGTTGCCAAAAATACTTTTTGCAACAATAATCAATACTATGGCAACAAAAAAATCATTTGCCAACAATAAAACTAAGCTGTTGCCAAATATAAAACTTTTTGTTGCGATATCTATATTTTCTTGTAGTGGAATGACAAGACAATTCAATAGCTTTAGCTTAGAACCTCAATATGTATGAAACTTTTTTATTAAATAAGTATAAATAATAGATTTTCAACCTGGGGTAAATCAACCGCGAGCTACCATAGAATTCTGAGCTTGAACCCCTAAAATTCAAATCCTCAATCCGCTTCTATATATGGACAACTAACTTGTCTGTTTGAGCATCTGTAAGATCTCTGAGGTTGAGTGACTGAGGAGAAGAATGGCAGGGCAATTCTCCTTTGGCAAAGATAATATATTGTCATGCAAAAATATATACGGTTTGCATATATAGATTATTTAATTTGCCAAAGGGAATTACACTGTTATTTCTCACTCCCCATTTGCTTCAATGCTTAGATTTAAGCTTATTCTAAGCAATCTCATGCATGCATACATGCTTGATTTTCCACATAAAATGAAGAGGCTATTTATAAGGGTGGTATATTTGTTGGCACTTGGCACCATAGTTTGGATATGCCAAGGGAAAGAGTGGAGGGATATTATTGGCATATGCTTTGTTTAGGAATTCATAAAGGCACTTGGAAGACAAAACAAATATTGATTCTTTTTTCTCCCCTCTCTTTTTGTGATTTAGATGCTTTTTAGTACCATCATTATTATATTGGAATCTCCTTACAAAGACTTGAAGAAATTCCTATTCCTAAGTTCAGCGATCGTTTTAATTTGTGTCTTATTTTCTTTTTAATGCCGTCTTTTTACATTATTTAGTAATGTTTTTAGTTCAAACTTTTTCATTTTGTCTCCGATGACATACGCTTATAAAAATAATATGACATGATTAAAGAATGCAAGATTTAGAAGATATTTTTTAAATGTTCTAACATAATTGATCCTTTTATTTATAGCTTTTACTTGCTAATCTCAAAGAAGGAATTGCCTCCTCGTTAAAGAAATGGGCATATGCAAAGACCGCAATGAAATGAAGAATGGACCATAATTACTTCAATTCGACGAATGTCAAGAATAAAAAGTACGAGTTGCCACTACAAGAAGATATTTGGCAACAAATTTGCAACAATATTTTTTTGTTGTCGTTGCATACACTTTTCCCAACAGCTGTTATTGCAACGACGTGCAATAATGTTTTTTTTAGTTACCAAAAGTACTTTTTGTAACAATAGTTAATATTATATGACAACAACAATAAATTTTTGACAACAAAAAAAAAGTTCATCATATATGCCAACAATAAAATTAAGTTATTGACAAATATTAACTTTTGCCAACTATATTATTTTTATTGTTAAAAGAGCCGTTGCAATATTTATACTTTCTTGCACTGTGATAGAAGAGATGTGCTATTGAATCTTATGAATGTGCGCTCTCTCTCTCTCTTTTTTTTTTTTTTTTTTTAGTTTTGAATTGTCCCCAATTCTTTTTTTACTTCTGAGAGTTGTGGGAATTCATAAAGTAAATATTCTTGAGAGGTAAAATCAAACACGTGCAAGTCCAGATGCTTCAATTTCAACTGTTTTATCATGTCTCAGTTTAGTTCCTATTTAGGTCTCTTGGAATAGTAAAGAGTCAGCAAACTCAACTCTTTGCCTCAAAGTTGAGCATTACAATTCTACAGACATTCCTTAACCATCAAGAAAATGTAATATGCCAGCGACCTTCAGACTTTTTTAGGATGTGTTTGGTAGGACAAAAAATGTTTTTCTAAAGGGAAAATACATTAAAACCCCCAACGTATAGCCGGATTAATTATGACGCACCCAACTTTTGCGGGCGACCTATTACCCCCCAGTCTTAATTTTTCAGTATTTTAGTAGCATTTTCGACTGACGTGGCAAAAAAAAAGAACTGGCGAGTGAAAATGAACCAAATGTGATATTTTAATAAAAATTAATCTTAAAAAATTTATTTATATTAAAATATCTCACCCACCCCCACCCTCCCTCTCTTTCTTCTTCTTTCTCCTTTTTCTCTTTTTTCTTCTTTCTCCTCAACCACCGCCGCCTCCGCCGCCGCCTCGCCGTCGCACCACACCGCCACCGCACTGCTGCCGACACCACACCGCCGCCAACAGCAGCAGCAGCAACGGGCGGAGACATGGCGGTGATGTGGGGGTGGGGTGGGGGTGGGGTGGGGGTGGGTGAGATATTATTAATGTGTTAATTTAATTATTAATGTGTTATTTTAATTATTAATGTGTTATTTTAATTAGTAATGTGTTAATTTAATTATTAATGTGTTATTTTAATTATTAATGTGTTATTTAATTATTAATGTGTTAATTTAATTATTAATGTGTTATTTAATTATTAATGTGTTAATTTAACTATTAATGTGTTATTTTAATTAGTAATGTGTTAATTTAATTATTAATGTGTTATTTTAATTATTAATGTGTTAATTTAATTATTAATGTGTTAATTTAATTATTAATGTGTTATTTTAATTAGAATGTGTTAATTTAATTATTAATGTGTTAGTTTAATTATTAATGTGTTATTTTAATTTGAATTATTAAATGAAAAAAAAGTGGCGGTGACGTCGCGGTGACATGGCGATGACGTGGCAGAGAGTGTGCGACACTCTCTACTGTGCAACTGAGATTCAATTTTTTTTTTTTGCCACGTTAGCCAAAAAATGCTACTAAAATACTGAAAAATTAAGACTGGGGGTAATAGGTCGCCCGCAAAGGTTGGATGCGTCATAATTAATCCAGCTATACGTTGTGGGGGGGGGGGGGGGTTAATGTATTTTCCCTTTTCTAAACATAAGTTGTGTTGATACTTATTTTTATATTTGGTAAGCAGGCAGAAAATATTATTCTAAAAGCATTTATACATAATCTAGACAAACAAGTAGGGGTGAGATGGGTAGTGGGATGGGGTATAAGGGTGTTGGGGGTGGGGGTAGGGGGAGGGGGGATGGAGCGGGGAGTGCGGAGGGGCGAAGCGACAAGCCCATCGACGGATTCGGCAGAACCAAGCTTTGCACAGACCTATATTATTTGTGTTTGAAAATTCACTTAATATGTATAAATAATTTATTCATAACTTAGTAAGATGTTTTTTCTAGAATCCAGAACCCATAAATTCCAAATCCTAACTCAGTTTTGAGGTAGCCGGGGTGAGGTGGGATTGAGGGTGGGTGTGGGGTGTAGAGATGAGATGATCACCGTCGAAAGCTACTTGTGGAACTTGTTTTCCCAATTTTCACCAGAAAATTTATTTTCTTAATATCTAAAGAACTTATTTTCCTAAATATTTATACCTAAAAACACGAGAAAATTGAAAAACATTTTCCAGACACTATCCTTTCTCTCTCAAACTTTCTAATCTTAAGTCACTAACCGTCTTGCATAAAGAAAAACACAATATACACTACAGAAAATAAGGTTACAGTGATGATCCTCTGTGGAGGCTACTTTCCACAGATAAGTGGTTATGTAGCAGTTGTGAGAAGCGACCTATCTTAAATCAATTTTGCTAAATTTTGTGATGAGCATAGTCGCCACAAATGCTAATTCACCTTTGTTGAAGTTGTCACTGAAAATATTATTTCTTGTAGTGATATATTTAAGTGTGAAAGAATGTGATAAGATTTTGCACTTCAAAATTCAAATGCATGATTCCTTAAGACTTGTAGTCAGAGTATATGCTTTAACATATACTCCAATGAAAAAATACTACATTTTCCACTTTGCTATAAAAGGGTTTCATAGTATTAGAAATGTTCATAAAATCAAAGCAATTGGTGAAGAGAGACACTTCAAACTGTGTGTGGATGCATTATTGGGTTAATCTTCTTTGGCAAAATAGCCACATTTCACTATTTAATTTGTGCAAGTTTGGTCATTAATTGCCAAAGAAGATTTGCTCCATAATTCTGCCACACAATATTATATTAGTCACTTCAACATTATTTGCAACAAAAAGGTAAAAACATTGTTTTTAGTTTTCTCAATATATGTATCTATTTGTGCGAAAGAATCCAAGCATCTAAATCCAAAACCTTAAGGGAATAGGTGGAGTGGCCCAAAATAGTATATACACGTCTAAACATTTGAACACAACTGATGATGGATAAATGAATTTTCTAACACCCTCCTGCACGTGTTAGTTGTAGGTAGGCCAGTTCTTAGGTTTACACATATTTTTTTGGTTTTACAATTATTTAATTTCTCTTAACATTTTTTTTTTTTTGAAGTAGGAAGAGGGGGAAGTGGGCTTGGGTAGGAGAAGACAAATTGGGCTCAATATGCTAATGATTGGGCCTGCAACAATGTCAATGGTTCGATGAGGGTCTGGTCGTTTGGGTTTGAAAGAACCAAACGAAAAAAAATATCAAACACCCCTTTTTTAAGTAAAGCATGTCTCCACATGTTACGTTATAACTTATTTTATTTACTAGGTAGATAGTGAAGAGGATAAACAATACCAAAAAATAAGTTCAAGGGGTAAATAATACCAAAAATAAGTTCGAGGGTGGGGGTGGCGTGGGGTGGGGTAATAGGACCCCAGCATAGTTTAGGTGTGTAGTAGGTAATTTTACCATAATTTAGGGGTGTTTCTGCGTATCATTCCTTTATGTTATATACACTAATATGGTAAAGATTCTTTCTTAAATTATTAATGAATTTTTAACCCGTGATAGCACATTGAAAATCTTAGGCACGACCATCAACACTATTGCAGTACCACTTAGACGTATCAGCTTAGTTATTCTTATCAAACTACTTACTTGATATCTAGCTTCACAATTGGCTTCCGCCTATGATCAGGGTGTGTTTAGTATCAATATCTATTCCAAGGACTACCTAATTTGATTTATAAATCTTCAGTCTTTGCTGAGGAATTCGAGATGACTCGATCGTTGAAGTTTGTTAGCATGTAATATTATTTAGAGATTTGTCTCTCCCATTTGCTTATCAATATTCTCGTGCATTGGATTAAGACTAGAATGGCATAGTCCACCCAAAAATGGATGGTGGTATATGTAGAACGAATCCCGGTTCGATGTCGGTTGAAATGATGTGATGCAAGTGAATGTCTATGAAAAAGTTGTCATAAAATTACAATTTTTGTGGTTGTCGGAGAATGCATAACTCATCACACAGGCAACGTTGTCAATGTTCTTTGCAGTAAAATTCAAGATTGTTTTCCTTTAGTCTTTTCTCTCTCAAGACTATTATATGCACAATAGAGTGACATAATGCACCATATAACCGGTAGCCAATTTGCCTTTTTTTTTTTTTTTTTGGTCATAATTCCACCTTGCCCAAAATGTAGGCATCAGTAATAGTCGAACCAACCTCTTTTGATCTAACATAATTTCAAATTATCTACTTGTAATACCTCCCTTGTTAAATAAAAATACCACATAACCCCTTCGAATGATGAAACATTGAACAATAATGCGACCATCAAGTATTCCTTTTACTTTCTTGAATAGTCCTAGCTGTTCCCATCAAGAAAAAGTCTTAGTTTTTCTTAACATTATATACACTTTGTTTTAATAACGATGGCACCTAGGCCAGCTTACGGGCACCTTGACTATTTTATTGGGTCGTGTTATCTCTCCCTAGTACAAGCATCAGGTAACTCTGCCAAGCAAGGCTTAGGCAGATCAGAAGAAATCACACCGTTTGAAACCTGATCTCCAATGATTTCAACTCATTTGGTTGTCCGCGATTCCACACCTCCCACCAGCACAAGTACAATCTAGCTTGCGCACACCTTGAATACTATATCTGGTACTTGCTACCCCCCCCCACCCCCCACCCCCACCAACACAAAAATCAGGTAACTATGACCAACAAGGCTTAGGCAGATGCGAAGAGTTACCTAGTTTGAACTTCGATCTTCCTTAATGTTTACTCACTTCATTGATTGCTATGCTACACATCCGACCAACACAAGTACAATCTAGCTTAGACACACCTTGAGTGTTTCAGTACTTACTACCTCCCTAAGTACTCCCACCAGCAAAGGAACCAAGTAACTCTGCCGAATAAGGTTTAGATAGATAGGAAGAAATACCTAGTTTGAACTCTAATCTCCCTTAAGTTTCACTCAACTTCATTTATCGATATGCTACACCTCCCACCAGCACAAGCACAATCCAATTTGCACACACCTTGAGTATTCTAATGCTTGCTACCTCCTACAAGTACCAAGTAACTCTGACCAATAAGGTTTAGGCCGATAGAAAAAAATCATCTAATTTGAGCTCTAGTCTACCATGATTTTATCATCATTCGATGGTGGAGGTAGAATTTCATCTTGAGGGTTTATCATTTACTTACTATATACAAGTAAAAAAAATATTTTTTCCTTATATATATAGTGTGTTCTTTGGGCAACGGGAATTCGGATGAACCCCTTCCGCCCCTCTAGCTCTACCATTGTGTTCATTGACCACTATACCACATCCTTGAGCTCTTAACACACACTACACTTGCCCTGCCGCCTTTGTATTTGGATAGCATATTCGCATCACTTCTGAAGCATCATGTTCTTTTCTTTTTTTTTTTTTTTTTTTTTTTAATTCCTTCAGTTTGCAGCCTAAATATAATATTGAAGTCAACTAGCTGAACAAAGATTCTCAAAAACACCTGTTCAGAGACATTAAAACTTACTTTCCCAGAGGGCAAAAGGAAATAGGCATCATATCTACTTTTAGCATGCAAGTTTAAATAAAGAAAGTTTCCTTTGAGGAAACAGAACTCATGCCTCTACAAGATTTGAAAGGTCAAGAAGATCATCTCACATTAATAAAACTACCAACTGCAATATAAAAACGATTAAAATGCAAAAGAAGAAATTCATAACATATGTTGATGCTTTATACAGCCAAAGGCTATATTTGCTGACAGTATTGGCCCTTCTTCATTTAGTACCCGAAATATTCATATGTCAGCATGAAATTTGCCGAAATCAATGACGGAGTAAGGGCAAGAAGATTATCCTAACTGCAATATAAAAACCATTAAAATGCAAAAGAAGAAATTCATAACATGTGCTGAAACTTTACACAGCAAAAGGCTATATTGGCTGACAGTATTGGCCCTTCTTCATTTAGTGTCCGAAATATTCGTAAGTCAGCAAGAAATTTGGCCAAATCAATGAGGAAGTAAGTAAATATATATACCCTTTTTACCTCATCAAAACATACTTACACGGAAAAACCATGGCAACACAAACGATATTACCAGGCACGCCATTAAGAAGTTACAGAATGGCTGCCCACGCCAGCAACCTCTAGTCGTTTCGGTTGAACCAGTACCACTTGCAGTAGATCTCGTATCGTTCCACTCTTCAATAAATCTGTTATCACTGACACCAGTAACACTTTGTGCAACCTCCCCGCAAATTTCACATACTCTACACACCAAAAAAAAAAAAAAAAAAAAACAGAGAAATAACAAAATCAGTACTGTGGAATGTTCTGGTCCGGAACTTCAAAATTTTAGTGAATAAAACAGTAAAAACTCCTGAATTATACGTTCTAATGGCTGACCTTTTTTTTTCCCTGTTTAAATGCTGGTGAGTAAGGTGAAGTATACTAGGAAAGTAATGTTCTGTCAAGCAACTCAATTACCATTATGAATTTTTTAAAAATGAGTTCCCTAATATTGAAGCATCAAATAAGCACACTGACTAGAAATAAGTTATGCCACTCCAAATGACGGGATAGCAAGTGCTTGCTGAAATAAGCAGCAGGAATCATTTTAACAAGTCTTTTCTGGCTTTCTTTCATGGCACAAACCAAAGTTTACCTATTCTCTACTAGAACCGGCACATTTGGACAGTGCACAAGAATAAACTAGGTAGAATAGAATGAATGAAATGCTTAGTTCTTGTAGAAATTAGATCAGAAGGTGTTAAGGTAATGGCTAGAATATTCACGAATAACTCAGTGGTAATAGTAGCATACCAGGATTAGAAGGAGGGTTGACAAAGTGTGACGCCCCTGATGGAGGGCGGGTCAAGCAGGACTGACAACATAGCTTTTAAGGGTATCATAGGTTTTAAGGGTTCTCCTGAAGGCAGTATGTTTTTATACGGATCAACTTCTGAACCCATAATCTCAGAGATTCAATGAGTTCATTGCTAAGAATCTTAAAGGCTGAACCCAACGCGTTTAAATCGTGAATCTCTGTCAAAGACACTTCCCGATTCTTATTTTAAACACTAATGCATGACAATGCAAATTGTCCATAGATCACTATTACAAACAAATTAGACAATGCTTTGAGAAAAATGCAGTGTAGCTTCGTCATCAGAATATTTGAAGACAAATCAAAAAAACTATCAGCATACCGTTTAAAGACAACCAAAAAGCATGTAAATCTCTCTACTATTACAATTGCTGAGGATCTCAAATAACATGAATTTTGGCAGTTGGCACAAATTGAAAATTTGAACCTAATGGTGACCAATTCAAAGTTCAAACTAAGAGCATGCTAGTTTTTTGCAAAAACATAACTTTTTAACTAGAAAATTTCTGCTGTAGAAAATGACAAAGATGGTCCTTTATGTTTACAAATTAGTCCCTTAAGTTTGCACTTAATAGTTTTGGTCCTTTTTTGCCAAAAGTCAAACACTTTTTTTTTATGACAAAAGTTAACACTTTTAGTAAACTATTTAAAAACTCTATTTGTTAGATTTGATGGAAACAGTGGGGAAAAAAGATTTAACTATAAACACTAAGAAAGTCCCATCAAATCCTAAAATATGCAACAAAAAAAATCTACACTAGACACTAAAAAGATATAAAAAATAGCATAAATCACACCTCAAAAAGCTGCACTAGACTCTAGAAATAAATTAAAAATAGCAGAAACTACAAAAATTGTACCTCTGAACGTGAGTTCCCGCTAATTTTCTTTTTCTCGTAGTCCTCGTTAAATCTAGCAAACAGAGTTAGGTAAATATTTGATAGAGACTAAAAGTGTTAAACTTTTGGAAAACTTCATGGACCAAACCTAGTCAGTGCGTACTTAAGAGACTGTCGAACCTACCCTCAAACATAATGGACCATTTTCAGCACTTTCTCTAGAAATATAAGTCAAAGTATAAACTATTCTCAACCATAGCCTACAGACAGGAACCTATCTTCACCAGGAAAAAACATCAATAAGATCAAAGTAAGCAACAACACATATTATCATCAGTTGAAGAGCTATAACATCAAGTTAAGAATGACAATAACCTAGGAAAAAAATAGATTAATCTGAAGCAAAGAACAAAAATGATAATTACCTGTTTCCTTTAAGCTTAAACCAAGCCTCAGCACAATGAGAATGCACAAATCCAAGCTCTCCTTTACAACCACAACCAAGTTCAATCAAATCCACCAAATTTTTCTCATCAGCTTCATATGTACTCAAATGGCAAATCCTACACACCCTTTGGGTTTCCCCTTCAAAATCCTCTCCCAATTTCCCATCACACTTCATATCAATTACAGCCGAAAAATCATCACCCTTTTTCAATTCCTTCACTTTCACCTCATTCCCTCCCGACACGTTTCCCTTCATATCTGAATTTCCCTCTTCATCGCCAATTCTTGATTTTTTAGCTTCATATGTACTCAAATCGTAAATTCTACACACCCTTTGACAATCCCCATCAAAATCCTCTCCCACACCTCGCTTCAAATCCTTCTCTTTCACCTCACTCCCACCCGATCCGTTTCCCTTCATACCCGAATTTCCCTCTTCACCGCCAATTCTTGATTTTTCAGCTTCATTTGTACTCAAATGGGAAATTCTACACACCCTTTGGCTTTCCCCTTCAAAATCCTCTCCCAACTTCCCATCACACTTCACATCGATTACACACGAAAAATCATCACCTTTCTTCAAATCCTCATTCCCTTTCGACCCATTTCCCTTCTTATCCGAATTTCCCTGTTCCCCGCCAATTCTTGATTTTTCAGTCTCCCGATCTTCATCCAATCTAATAGTGATTACAGTCTCAGGAACATCATCAACTTTCTGATTCAGTACATCCATTTCCTTATCCATAACTTCCTCAAAATCTCATTCAAGCAATCAATCAAACACCCTACGCGCAAAAATAAAGTCGCCAACCAGCTACAAATTCTTAAATTCAACCCTCTTTCCTTCTAATCAATTTAATCAAACACTAAAAAGGGTCAACAAATCAGTTCTCTTTATCCACAATTTCCTCAGAATTTCATTCAAACAATTCATCAAACACCTTATGTGCAAACACAAAATCCAACAATTTAACCCTCTTTCCCTCTAAATCAATTCAATCAGACACTAAAAAGGGTCAACAAATCAGGTCTCTTTATCCACAATTTCCTCAGAATTTCATCCAAGCAATCAATCAAACACCTTATGTGCAAACTCAAGTAGCACAAAGTTCTAACATTCAGCCCTTTATCGCTCGAATTAATTCAATCAAACAGTAAAAAATGGTCAACTAATCAGTTGTAATTCAAACAAGATTAAACACTTAGATCCCTTACAATTAAAACAAAAACAAAACATTTCCTCAAAGTTTGATTCAAGCAATTAATCAAACACCTAATAGGCAAAATCATAACTCCTTATATTCAGCCCTTTGTCGCTCGAATTAATTCAATCAAACACTAAAAAAGGCTCGTCAAATATGATGTAATACAAACAAAATCAAACACTTAGATTTGCTCAGAATTTCATTCAAGCAATTAATCAAACACTTTATGGGCAACTAAGTAGCCAAATCAGAAAGTGATATAAATAGGTATAAGAGGTAGAGTGAAAAATGGATGAGAATCGAAGTCTTGTATGCTCTGTCGAACTATTTATGGAAAGTGAATTTGGGTGGACTAATTCTGTAGAGCTTATATTAAGGAAGTAAGCTTTTTTGTTTTGTTTATATATGGAAAGTCATTAAAATGGTTTTGCATAAGGGTTTGTTTGGTTTGAACACAAGTTACGTTGAGATTAATTATATCGGTATTAGTTATTTTGATATTATTTTTTTATTGATTATTTGATTTGTTATAGTAAAAATAACATGCACTATATAATTTTTAAGAAGAAGTTGTGTGTTTGCGAAAATACCGTCCACCTTATTTTTGTAGAAAAAGAGTTTGAGGGGCCTTAAGGGGTATTTTTGACATTTTTATTATTTTATCTGAGGGAAACTAATCCAAGGTACTGTTATTCCGTCGCTTGGCAAGAATAACTTATCTCTGTGCCATATCTAATCCTGGTATAAAATCAAAACTAAAGGGGATTACTTGATGTTCAAGGCAATGATAGCTAATCAGAAACTGATACTTTCTTTGTTCTAATTTTTGTGATACACTTTTTTTTTAGTCTATCTCAAAAATAATTTAACTTGAAACTTCCTCTTTTACCGTTAATAAAATTATTTACAATCACACAAATATCTTTAGTTCGTTTTAGACCACAAGTTTCAAAACTAATCAAATTATATCACATAAATTGAAATGGAGGAACTAATAAATAGAGATAAGGGTAAAAAGTTACTCCCTTTGTCCCAAAAAATTATCCTCCTTTCTTTTTTGGTCTGTCCCAAAAAAATTGTCACCTTTCTATATTTAAAAACAATTTAACTTTATGAGATAATTTAAAGTCTCATAAATCTCTAAGGTTTGTTTTGAAATACACATTTCAGAAGTCTTTCTTTTATTTTTAAATTTTATGTCAAGTCAAAAGAGAACAATCTTTTTTAGAGAGACGGAATAGTATGGAAGAGTGAAAAATGGAACAAATTGAAGTCTTGCACGTTCTGTCGACCTCTATATGGAAAGAGTGAATTGGATGGACTGATTATTAAACTGGTTTGCATAATGTTAAAGAAGTAAAGAAAGAGTATAAAAATAGGAATGACATTAACTACGAGGTAGTGACAATGACAATACAAGTGGATCAATGATCATGCCGAACAATCATGTGATATCTAAAGAAACAGTAAACATAGTGTGTCAGTGTCAACAACTCGATGAAGGTAATATATTTGAAAAGGTCTAAGTCATCCGTTAGGCCTTATATTGTCAAAAAACCTTTGGTTAACGTAGTTTGTCCGAATAATTTTGAACAAAATGTTGTTATAAAGAAGAGAGAGTGGTTAAAATAAACATGAAGTATCACTTTTTGTGGATTTTTTATTTGAGCTATTAAGTATTTGCGTTTGTTAAAATATCATCAACTATTTATTAAAACACATCTCGACTAGTATTTGATGGGGCGTGGTGTGCATTTTTTTTTTAATTTAATATGGTGCCAAATGGCATTCCATGGGGATAAAGTACGAAATTAATTGAAAACTTTAAAAAAATTAAGAGATAATGGTAAAAAATACACCTAAAGTATCACTTTTTTTGTGAAATTTCTACCTGAACTATCAGATATTTGCGTTTCCTAACTGAACTATCACTAACTATTTATCAAAACACACCTCGAAATTTACAAGTCAACTGCCATGTGGACGAAATTTTATAGGCAAATTAAGCTGTCACACGCCTTTTTTGGCGACTGTATTCAAACATTTGGTCTAGTCAACTCTGAGTTGTATTTTGATAAAAATAGTTGGTTATAGTTTAGGTAGAAAACACAAACACCCGATAGTTCAGATAGAAAAACTCACAAAAAAGTAATACTTCAGGTATGTTTTTAACTATTATCTCTATAAAGAGCATATACCATAAGATGAAAAATCGGTTAAAAAAGAAATCTTGATAATAATAAAAAACTTATTTTGAGGATGACTTTTATAGAGAGGCATAATTGTATGCAGTGATTATTAAGGAGAGAATTATGTGAAATTGTCTAAATGTCTTTTCCAGCTCTCCTTGAGTCAAGGGTCTATGGGAAATAGTCTCCCTGCTCTCACAAGGTAGGAGAAAGGTCTGCGTATACACTATGTTTCTCAGATCCCACCTATAAAATTATGCTGGATATATTGTTGTTGTTGTTCTTATGTCCTTGCCATTACTAATATGACACACATATGTTGTTATTGGTAGATGAAGCACTATTTAAATCTAATTAATATCTAAACTTTGATTAACTTGTAGTTGTCCATGTTACCTACTATTAAGGGCAAGCATATTCAGACCATTTCGCAAAATTTATGAGTAAATTCGATTTTTCAAGATAAGTAAGGTTTGGGTACCGGTACACCTCACTCTTTTCGGATCTCACTTGTGGAAATTTATGTGGTCGGTGTTTTTGCAATTCATTTTCGTAATTAGATTATTTTTTTGCATCATTTTAGTTCAGGACTCGACAGATGTTGCCTTACCTCTATATGAGTCCCAACATTGACTATAAAATCATAGCTGCAGTATCTAATAAAAATCACCCAAAATTAAACAAATTTGATTTTCTTTTCTTTTTCTTTTGGGCTCAATAAGTTGGTTACTTGACCAATTACATTCAAGAAAGATGTAAACACACTGCCGTTAAGATTTTTAATTACAAATTCCTAATCAAATTTACCAAAATAAAGATTATCGAAGAATTAATTATAGCAATTATTAGGAAACAAATAATGGTCAATTATGAAGTACGTTGAGATCTAAATTGTTCATTAAATAGTACCACATCTGATCTTTGCCTTGGCCTTTGCCTTTGCCTTTGTTGCTCCAAATTGACTATACCTTAAAGATCATCTCTCCATTTGATGATTATTTAATCATGTGGAATGTAGTATAGACACGTTGACCAAGTTGTAAGTAATCCACCACTTTTTTCTCTTTGAAAAACTGCCAAATTATAAGTAATTGCATTGGTACAATTAGTGTCATTATTTAAAAAAATTATAATGGTATATCCACATAACTTTCAAGCATTTCAACTATTTTATTGAATATCTAACATTGTACCAGTACAAGTACCACATAACATAGCATAAGAATTGTAGTTTAAGAGAAATTATTTATCAAAGAAATAACTTAGAATATTATAGCCACTTTTTTTTTTGTTTTTTCTTTCTATTATTATATATAGAAAGTCTTATCTTTTTGAAAGTATATATGTAGTCAAATATTGATGTTATCTTTCGCAAATTATCATTTAGTTTTCACTTTGTTTTTTGTATGTATACCTTTTTCAGGCAAAGCATGCATGAAGCATGTGGCCAGTTTGTGACAGGGTGGTGATGGCTGGATAATGAGGTTTGTTGTCTCTCCCTAAGTCAATGCAAGACCTTTACATTCAATTCAACCTAAAAAAAAAGGGAAAAGGCTCATAAATATTCTTAACCTATTGAAAAAAAGCTCATAAATACCTTCCTTCTATCTTTTGGTCTAAAAATACCCTTAAGGATTGTTTTTGGCTCAAATATACCCCTCAAACTAACAAAGTTAAAGTTAACTCTTTTAAAAAGCCAAATGACATTTTGTGATTGGACACATATATTATTTAATTTAAAAATTAAAAAATATGAACAAAACTGATTTTTTTTTTGTCCTGTTTCGTTTTTATATGAACGAAAATAATTTTTTTATATGAACGAAAATAATTTTGTCCAATTTTCCAATTTCGTTTTTATATGAACGAAAATAATTTTTTTTATCCTGTTTCGTTTTTTAATACACGAAATGCAAAAAAAAAAATTATAATTTCCTATTTCGTTTTTTTATTCACGAAATGCAAAAAAAAAACATATTTCGTTGATTAATTCACGAAATGCAAAAAAAAATCAGTTTCGTTCATATTTTTTAATTTTTAATTTTTTAATTCGTTAAAAATTTTTAATTTTTAATTTTTAATTTTCCACACAATTTGTTTTTAAAAAAATATGTAAATTACGGAATTTTATTATTGGCAATTTTTTTTTTAAATCTGGAATTTTAAATTACTGGAAATTTATTATTGGCAATTTTTTTTAAAATCTGGATTTTTTTTTAAATTACGGAATTTTATTATTGACCAATTACAAAATGCCATTTGGCTTTTTAAAAGAGTTAATTTTAACTTGTTAGTTTGAGGGGTATATTTGAGCCAAAAACAAACCTTAAGAGTATTTTTAGACCTAAAAGGTGGATGGAAGGGTATTTTTAGACCAAAAGGTGGAAGGAGGGTATTTATGAGCCTTTTTCAATAGGTTAGGGGTATTTATGAGCCTTTTCCGAAAAAAAAAAAAAGTATGGGGTATTCTATTGGACACCATTATTTAATATGTACCTGGTTTTTTTTTTTTTTTTTTTGAACATTTATCAGATGGGAATTCAGAACGATTTTAGAAAAGCAGTGTTTTAAGTTAGGCTTGAAACAACTTAAAACATGCGGTGCTTTATATGGCGAAAGTTAAGCAAAAAATGATTGAAGTAGTGGATGAACTTCAGTCATATGTACATGAACTTCAAGCAAAAATAATTGTATTCAACCACATGTAGCTGAAGTTAGCGGTGTTTCATATGGCTCAAGTTCAGCAAAATAACTGAAGTGATGGATGAATTTTAACCATATGTGCATGAACCTCAAGCAAACTACCTGTATTCGGCCACTGTAGTTGAAGTTGAGGGAGGTGTGAAGAGTAAGGTGTGACGATGCACCAATTAGGAGGTGTGACAGATTGACGGTCACATGAGTTAGGAAAGTTATGTAAAGAAATGGATCATGGGTCTAATTCAACCCCAAAAGCTAGCTTATGAGGGGAAATCACTCATCTCATTAACCACCGATGAGGGACTTTTTTCATTCTTCAACAAGTTAGAGGTAGGCCGAAGAAGAACTGGGGGAGGTGATTAGATAGGATATGGCATAACTTCAGCTAACTGAGGACATGACCTTAGATAGGAAGATTTGGAGGTCGAGGATTAGGATAAAAGACTAGTAGGTAGTTGAGTTTTGTCGCGCTTTGCATGAGAGGGGTGGGGGGCTAGCCTTTCCATCTTCTCTTCTCCTTTTCTTAGTAGTATTATTCTATTAGTATAGCGTAGATCATTATCTTTATACGTTTATTACTATATGTTGCTCAATTTGTTCTGTATCTTGATATTTTTGTGTCTTATTTTTCTTGCAATCATGCATTAACTACGTTTCTTTTGAGCCGAGGCTATATTCGGAAACAACCTCTCTAACCGCAAAGGTAGAGCTAAGGTCTGCATACATCCTATCCTCTTCAGACCCCACTTCTTGTTGTTGTAGCTGAAGTTCAGCAAAAATGACTTCACTTCAGCTAGAAATGACTAAACTTTAATGCTTGAACTTCAACCATATAAAACTTTAGACACCGCATGTCTAAAGTGGTTCGGAATTAATTGATAGACCTGCAAATTTTTATGCACCGCGTGAATATGGCTTAATTATGGTGATCTCAAAATCAGGTATCTATGCACTTCGATCAGATTCAACACATAAATATATACGATATGATTATACATTATACAAATATTACATTATACAAATAGACCAGACGGAACTCTCCACGATGACTTGGACACAAGTTGGGGCGGATTTACCATACAACTTACAGTTGGGTTCATCCGAACTTATTAGTTTTGGCTTAGATTTTATATAAGAGTTTAAAAAAGGTCATTAAATAAGTTCAAATTATAGATTTCAAACTCGAACCGACAATTAAGCCTTAGTCATTAGTTAAGCCAAACAGAAGTACGAGTAAATTAAGCCATCAGTCATTAGTAGCAGTGTGTCCTTATTTTAGTTATATTCTTGTCTTTGACACATGAATATGAAGTAAAACTTTGGCAAGCAAATGGTGCACGCATACTTACCCAAACATCACTATTATCAAAGGAATGAAAGCAAATGAATAGTGCAATAAAATAGGAAAATCCATTAATTTTAAGCCCATACAGTAACCATCATTTGCTTGCATGTCGTTTCTTAAAGGAACAAATGTTAGCAGAAAGTATTACAACACTAAATACAAAGAAAACACAGATCAAATTCACAAGAGGACAGCCCCTTAATTTCTTGATATTCTTCATACATTTCATTTGTCATCTTTTGGGAGCTTTCTGGTCAATTTACTACTACCAAACATGTACAAAAAAGAACTTCCTTTTCGCTAGTAGGCCGCTACAAGTAGACGGAAAAAAAACTACCACGATCAAGAACTAAAATACACAGCAACCCTTTACTTTGTCCTCGTCGACAAGGAGATGCAGCTTGTCATGGTGGAGTCTGTTGGGGTAGAACATAACTCGGATCTCGTCATATATAGATCATCAGCCGGTAAACTTTACTAAACATAAAGTTTACGTAATCATGTCATTGCGGGTTGTGAAAAGATGCAGGCCCATTTGCTTTTTTTATATGATCTGGTATCAACCTGTTAATGAGGTCTTGAGAGGCACCCGCTAACTGAAACCATAAAAAATAATAGATGGATCAGCATAAGAGTTGCTTTAACAGAAATTTGGTAAAGTTCGTTTGCAATTGAACAAGAATACGCTCGATTAGCAGAGGAGTTCCTTCAATGGATTAAATGTAAAGTTGTTTAAAAAATTTCCTTAGGGCAACGTTTGCAAGTTCTTGGAGATTTATATACAAGGTTAAAAAAAAAAGGAATTAGAGACGGACAAATTATGTAGCTAAACAGCAAAATCCGTTGCTAATCAGCTTTAGCAATGGATTAGTGATGTATTATCAAATAATTCTATTAGATACGAGCAAATTTTGCGACGGATTAGCGACGAAGTTTGTAACTAATTTCATTTTTTTATAGAGATTGGAAAGCTTAGGCACACTTCTCGTGAAACTGATCGAAGAAAACCGACCGACTCGATCGGTTTGATCCCAAATTTTTAAATTCGTTTTCTAATAAAACTGACCGAGCTCGGGAGAAGAAGAAAGCACACAGTGTAACTATTAATCCAGAATGACCATGACTGAAAGTCATACCTCCTGCTTAAAATTGAAAAGAGGCGGCAATGGCCGGCCATTGGGAAGGCGTGCGTTGGGTTCTCGAAGCTCATCAAAGAAAGGATGTGCACATGCTTCAAGCTGCAGAAAGAAAAGTAGAACACTAACTAGTTAGATTTAAACACAATCAAGATACCTTCATAATGAATAAAACTCACATTTGATAAAAGATAAGTAGATCAAAACTCACTGCATTGCAACGGAGACTTGGTGAGTATTGTAATAGCCGTGAAGCAAGGTCAATTGCTTCAGGTGGCATCCGTTTGTGGAATACCTAAGACCATAGCAAGGCAATATGGTGAATTACTATAAGATTCCTTTTCAACGAATTATTAAAGCTAGGAATCCACTAAAAACCTATAATGATCTAACTATAAGTTTCCTTTTCAACTGAGTTATTTTTCTGTGATTTCCTCTTTTTGTTTCCTTCACTTCAACGGATAGGCTGCTTAGGTAAAGCTGAAATCAAGTGAAAGTATACCTTATGCCAAGGGTGTGCTTTAATTTGAGGAAACCTAAAATCAGTATAATTTGGATTCATACAGCGAATTTCCTCCCTCGTTGGTGTTCCAAGTACCTGGAAGATAAAACAAATGAAACAACAAATGTACGGAAACATTTGCATCAGATTTACAATTATTCAAGCTGTACCTTGATTATCTCAACAAGCTGATCGACAGCATTTTCTCCAGGAAATAATGGCTACAAAAGAAATTGCAAAATTAGTTGAAGTCTTGGCAAATGCAGCAGTATGGAGTGCAAAGAACCTCACAGACTATACTTTAAAAAAAAAAAAAAAAAAAAAAAAAAAACTGTCCGTCCCAATTTATGTGGTACTAGGAGTGTCAAATGGGCGGGTTGGGCTAGATTTGGGCGGGTCAAAATGGGCTAAGTTAATAAATGGCCGGGTAATTGTTACTTGAGCTGAAACGGGGTGGGCTAAAATGGGCTGAGCTAATAAATGGGCAGGTCAAACTGGAATGGGTTACGCGGGTCATCTTTTCATGGGCTAATTTTGCCACCCCTATGTGACACTTCTGGATCGAGAGTCAAACGATATTTGTTTGCCTTAATTTTTTTGTATTCCTTTCAAATATTTTAAATTATTAATTATTATGACTTATAGTTCTTACGCAGTTTCCAAATATAAAATTTTTATATTAAAAACATAAAAGATTCTGTGTCCGAATTCACAGCCAAAATTAAGAAATTTGACTTTCGAAATTTGAACTGTACCGCATAAATTGGGACAGAGGGAGTATATCACTACGAACCTGGCCTAGGAGAAGCTCTGCAAGGACACAGCCGGCCGACCAGATATCAATAGAGGTAGTATATTCCGTTGCACCGAATATGAGTTCAGGAGCCCGATAAAATCGTGAGCAGATGTATGAGATATTTGCTTCACCTTTAACCTGATGAATGTTAAACCCAGTGCAGTCATAAGTACACAAACCACAATCTGTAAATGTAGCAACTTTTAAATGATATAATGGTGTTTCTTAGAAGTAGCAATTTCTTCATGCTCATATGCTTGAAAAAAAAATTAAAAGATACAATTACATCATATAGTAACCGGGAACCAAGTCAACTAACCTTTGGTTTCAAAATGGTATCATGAAGAGACTGCTGAAACATTAGGGGTGTGTTTGGTATGGATTTTCCAATTTTCCCATGTTTGATTGATCAAATTTTTTGAAAGAGAGTTTCTCTGGGAAAACAAGTTCCTTAAACATATGGAAAACGACTTCCCTAGTGGAAGCAAGGAAAACAACTGATCAACCTAGGGAGGTCGTTTCCCTTAGTTTTAGGGACTGCAGACATTTGTTTACTTTTTCAAATATCATTGGACCACAAGTTTCAAAAGTCTTCTTTTCGTTCTTGAACTCCATTCCCAGTCAAACGTCTTTCCTTAATTCAGGATGGAGGGAGTACTGAATAGGTTAGAGTTACAGCCGCTAAACACAAACAAATGTCCGCATCCTCATTACGAGGCAAGGATAAACATGGAAAAGGGGAAAAAGGATTCTTTGGAAGGTACATGTGAATAGCCACAGAAAAGCACTCTTATCATTAAGACTTACCAGCACTTTGGCACTTCCAAAATCACAAATTTTCACTTGGTGAGTAACAGGGTCTACCTGTCGATGCCAAATAATGATATCAAAATATGTAGGGCCACAACGTACTAGCTGAAATAGCAACATGAAAGGCGCATTACCAAAATATTCTGAGGTTTCAAATCTCTGTGGCAAACGCCAGCAACCGTGTGCATATACGCCAGCCCCCTAAATACCTGAAAAACATCACTCTTAATATAGCTCAAGACTAGAAGTCCTGCTCAAGAAAGGAGAAAATGACAAAAATGGTCCCTTAAGTTTGAAGGTAGGTTCTAAATAGTTCCTTAAGTATGCACTTAACAGTTTTGGTCCTTTAAGTTTGTCCCATAATATACCACAGCTTTTGGTGTTCTATGATTCACCTCCTATTAATGAGTAGGTAGTTCGATCCTTTTCATTTGGATCTGTTTAGTAAACTAATGGGGGGATGCAGAGGAATAGGTCAAATTACTATATAAAGAAGAGTTGTAAACTATAGGACTCTTCTAGTCTCGGTAAAATATTTTGCCAAACTGTCTGCCATATTTGACGGACACAGTGAAAAAAAAAAAGAAAGACTTAACTACAAACACCAAGCAAGTCCCATCAAAATCTAAAATATGCAATACAAAAAACTACAATAGACAGTAAATTGATATAAGAAAGAATTAGCAGAAACTACACCTCAAATAGCTGCACCAAACTCTAGATACAAAATTAAAAATAGCAAAAACTACAAATTTGTACCTCTAAAAATAAGTTCCCGCTAATTTCCTTTTTCTCCCACTGATATTTTACGGAGACTACAAGTGTTAACTTTTGACAAACTTAAAGGACCAAAAAATGATTAAGTGCATACTTAAGACTATTCTGAACCTGCCCTCAAACATAAGGGACCATTTCTGTCATTTTCTCCTCAAGAAAGTATGTCACTTACTTGATATGTGCAAAGCTTGACATAGATGAGTGGCATTCTTTGGTTTGCATTGCTGTAGTGCTTCAACATCCGGTACATAGTTTCCGGTACATATTCCATGACTAAATTGAGAAAAAGCTCGTTTTTACTAGTGGTTGAATAGAAGCAATGCTTTAAAGAAACAACATTTGGGTTATCCATAGTGCGCATCAACTGCAGTTCACGGTTCTTGTATCTACGATCTTGTAAAACTTTCTTTATCGCAACCGTCTCCCCATTTTCCAGGCATTTTGCCTACATGAGACAAGTACCAAGCCAATCACAAGTTAATAAGTGTTGTATTAATTAGTGAAACAAAAAAGATTTGTGCTCACTTGCCTGAAAAACAACTCCAAATGATCCAGTCCCCACGACACGTTCAGCCATGTAACTGACTGTCTGCACCAAATTATTCGGGAAGCCAAACACAATTTCAATTTTTCAATAAGAAATCATTACTCTACCGTCTCAATAACGAACGTTCATGAATCGACAAAGACAACATTCTTACCTGCTTTGGCTCACCATTTTTTCCTCCAATGGTAGTAGAAATTATATGGCCAGTGACTGCACCATTCACATCCATAACAGGAGCAGACATCTCCTACAGTCCACATCAAACGTAGATCTCAGATAGGGCTGCCGAAATGGTTAAGAAAAAACAAGTAACCATCCAATCCAACCCATTAGACATGAGTTGGATAACTGACTTATAAAAAATGGATCAAATATGGATATAATACCCATTTGTCTGCTTGTTATTTTTCATGAGTTCTTGGTTTTTGAGAATCTACGCTTATTTTGGCTTTTAGCTTGTACTTTTCATCTAAATATTCCTGAAATGATATCCATATTATCCGTCGGTTAATCCATTTTTATCCATGCTAAATATGGGCTGCGTCGGATATTTTATCCGTTTTTGTTTAACCCGTTCTCGACCCACCCATATCCGATCTGACCCGCCAGTTTGCCACTCCTAATCTCATACGAGCTATTTCTAAAACCTGATACGACATTACCATACTAAAAACAAATGACACTACAACTGAACAAAAGTATCATTGGGGAAGCATAAGCCACATAAACTTAAACAATCCCAAATTCTGAAGCATGACATATGAAGAAATCTGAAAATTGCTATTAAAAACATTTCTGTAACTACATATACTTAGATAAACCATATTAAAGCATCTGAACAAGAAATGATTTACACTACCTTAGCGAAATTGCGGATCAGGTCAAATACTTACTAGGTACAAATTCTTTAAGGCTTAACTAAAGATCAGATCAACTATCATTAGCTAAATTTCTAAAAGATTACCAAATAAGCAAAATGGACAATCTTGAAGGACAAAAAGATCAATATCTGAAAGCAAAATTAGTTTCACAAGCACCAAAATTGCTATTTTGAGATCCATAGACAGGGAAAAACAAGTTCATACTAGATAAAGATTCAATTTTTAATTCAATATCAAGCGAATCTGGAATACAATACCAAAAAAAAAAAAAAAAATTGTAGACTTATGAATTCAAGAAACAACAACCCAAATATATTCACTCTTAAATTTTCCAAAAAATTAAAGAAAATAACTTAACAAGTAAAGTTATGAACTTTTTATACATTAAAAAAAAAAAGCAAAATGGTATTTAAACTCAGATCAGTAAAATCCAAGAAACAAACAAACTAAATTTTCCAAAAAACAGTTTAACAAATAAAATTATGTAACTTTTTGTACATAAAAAAAATACCAAGAAAGCAAAATGGTACTGAATCCAAGAAACAACAACCCAAATAAATTCCCATTAATTTTCCAAAACAATGAAACTAGCACCAAAAAAAAAATAATTAACAAGTAAAGTTATAAACTTTTTGTACATAAAAAAAAAAAAAACATAGGTTCACTAAAAAAATAAAGCAAATTAAACTCAGATTAGTAGTGAAATTTGATCTAAAATTCAAGAAACAACCACCAAAATATATTCACACCAATTTTTTCCAAAAAATTTAAAGAAAAACAAATTAACAAGTAAAGTTATTCACTTTTTATACATAAAAAAAAAATTCCAAGAAAGCAAAAATGGTTTACCTTATCATCAGCCATAATTTCCCAAGCTCCAAATGAAAAAAGAAAAAAAATTCTAAGGAAAAAAAAAAGGGAAAGAAGAAAGAAGAATTAATTTATTCAGTGTATTGTTTAATAATTTAAGTTTATGATTCAAAGCTCATAATTGTCGGTTGAATTAAGAGAGAGAGAAAGAAAAGAGCTAAAAACAGCATCCCATGTGAAATCCAGCTCTTTTCTTTACTGGTTTTTTCTGTCTTTTAGATGTTCATTTAGGCCCCTAAAGTTTTAGGAAACTACGGAGGACACGAAATAGGATACAACTAGTAGGTAGTTAAGTGTTGTATTGTTTATACTTCCATACTAATAGTCGAGGTATTAATTCTATCGTTTCTTGTCTTTGATTTATGTTATTATCCATTGTTCCTTGTGATTCGATGATAATATTATTTTATTATAGTTAATGTTCGTTTGTCATGTTATCTTTAGTATCCCCTGTGAATATAACTCTTTTCTTTAGTGGTTTTTTCTTCTTCCTCTTTGTCTTTTTTCCGTTGTCTTTTTAGATATTCATTTAGGCCCTTGAAGTTTTAAGAAGATACGAAGGACATGAATTAGGGTAGAGGTAGTAGGAAGCTGAGTATTGTCTTGTTTATCCTTCCATACTAGTATATAGTTGTAGTATTAGTTACTCCCTCTGTTTCAATTTACGTGAACCCATTTGACTGGGCACGAAATTTAAGAAAGAGTGAAGACTTTTAAAACTTGTGGTTCAAAATAAGTCTTGAATATTTGTGTGGCTGTAAATCACTTCATAAAGTGAATTTGTTTCCAAATTAGGTAAGAGGTCATTCATTTTTACACGGACTAAAAAAGAAATAGGTTCACATAAATTGCAACAGAGGGAGTATATCGTTTCTTGTTTTCGATTTCCGTAATTATCTATTATTCCTTGTAATTCGATAATAATACAACTCTTTTCTTCTAGTGGTTTTTTCTATTCCCCCTTTTTTTTATAGATATTCATTTAGGCCCTTGAAGTTTTAGGAAGCTACAGAGGACACGAAATATGTTAGAAGGTTAGCAGGTAGTTAAGTGTTGTCTCGCTAGTTGTCGTAATAGTAATTCTATCATTTCTTGTCTTCGATTTCAGTTGTTATCTATTGTTCCTTATAATTCAATATATTTTACTATAGTTACCGTTCTTCTTAAGATTGGTTTGTCATGTTATCTTTAGTATATCTCATGTCAATACAACTTTTTTCTTTAGTGATTTTTTCTTCTTCCTTTTGGTCTTTTTAGATGTTCATTTAGGCCCCTGAAGTTTTAGGAAGCAAGGGAGGACACGAATTAATATAGAGCTAGTAGGTAGTTGAGTATTGTCTGATTTATCCTTTTATACTAGTAGTCGTAGTATTAATTCTAGCATTTTTTTCTTCAATTTATGTTATTATCTATTTTGTTCCTTATAGTTTGATAATAATGTTATTTTGTTGTAATTACTGTTCTTCTTAAGAATGCTTTGTCATGTTATCTTTTTTATCTCATGTGAATATAACTCTTTTCTTTAGTGGTTTTTCTTCTTCCTCTCTGTCCCTTTTTTTCTTTCTGTCTTTTTAGATGTTCATTTAGGCCCCTGAAGGTTTAAGAAGTTACGGAGGACACGAATTATGGTAAAGCTAGTAGGTGGTTGAGTATTGTCTCGTTTATCCTTTTATGCTAGTAGTCGTAAATATTAAGTCTATCGTTTTTTGTCTTCGATTTCTGTTATTATCTATTTTGTTCCTTATAATTTGATAATAATATTATTTTGTTGTAGTTACCGTTCTTCTTAAGAATGCTTTGTCATGCTATCTTTAGTATATCTCATGTCAATACAACTCTTTTCTTTAGTGGTTTTTTCTTCTTCCTCTCTGTCTTTCTTCCCTTCTATCTTTTTAGATGTTCATTTAGGCCCCTGGAGTTTTCAAAAGCTACGGAGGTCACGAATTATGGTAAAGCTAGTAGGTAGTTGAGTATTGTCTCATTTATTCTTTCATACTTGTAGTCTTAGTACTAATTCTATCGTTTTTTGTCTTCGATTTCTGTTATTATCTATCGTTACTTAAACTTTGATAATAATGTTATTTTGTTGTAGTTACCGTTCTTCTTGAAAAATGCTTTGTCACGCTATCTTTAGTATCTCATGTGAATACAACTCTTTCTTTAGTGATTGCACTCTTGGTCCCTCCATTATAGATAAATTTTAATTTGATCCTTATAATATTATTTTTTTGGTTTCCCACGCAGTGACTGATACCCACATTGGAGTCAGTTTTGATCCTTATAATATTATTTTTTTGGTTTCCCACAAGGTGACTGGTACCCAAATTTGAGTCATTTTTTATCCTTATAATATTTTTTTTATTTTTTCACTCGATGTCCAGTACCTGCATTGGAGCCCGACTGAATCTAGATTCGAGCTAAGAAGTCCACATTAGCGGTAAGATGCCCCCTAACAAACGCGACTTTGTACTCAGGAAGACCTGAATCCGAGACCTCTGATTAAAGATGAAAGAGTACTTAATAGTTATCACTCCACCGCAAACCATATTGGTAATTCTTATAATATTTGACTAATACATTTAACTTTCAATGAATTAATTTTTTTTTAATCTCGTTATGTAGATAATATGTGATATTTAGAGTATAGAATAATTGTACTTTTGGTCCCTCAATTATTAATGAAGTTTGAGTTTGGTCCTTATATCATTTTGCTATGTTTACTCTAATCTTTAAATAATTAAACTCTGTGTTTTTTTTGTAAAATTATGTGATATATACACTAGGTTGAAAATTATATTACCTAAAATGTGGAGTAATAGTAAAAACTTAACATAACACATCGACAATAGAATGACTTGGTACGTTAATTCGTTAAGTTTTTGAAGATTCAAAGTAAGAGAGATCAAAAGTGTACATATAAAATATTTGAAGTTAAATATAATTAATCAAAAATCACAAGGACTAAAAATTAAAATTAACTAAAGTTCTAACTTCCTTTAGGCTTTAACAAAAATAAAAACCAGGCTAGCTCACCCGGATTTTTTTTTGGGTTACATAGGAAAATACTTTACAGTACATAATATTTTTTTATATATAATTTACGCCGTTAGGAGTCGTCTTTTTAGATGTTCATTTAGGCCCCTAAAGTTTTAAGAAGTTACAGTGGACATGAATTAGGGTAGAACTAGTAGGTGGCTGAGTGTGGTCCTGTTTATCCTTCCATACTAGTAATATAATTGTAGTATTAATTATATTGTTTCTTGTTTTCGATTTTCATTATTATCTATTGTTCCTTGTAATTCGATAATAATACAGCTCTTTTCTTCTAGTGGTTTTTCTTATTCCTCTCTATCTTTTTAGATATTCATTTAGGCCCCAGAAGTTTTAAGAAGCTACAGAGGACACGAATTATGTTAGAAGGTTAGCAGGTAGTTGAGGGTTATCTCGCTAGTTGTCGTAATATTAATTCTATCATTCTTGTCTTCGATTTTAGTTGTTATCTATTGTTCCTTATAATTCGATATATTTTGTTGTAGTTACCATTCTTCTTAAGATTGCTTTGTCATGTTATCTTTAGTATATCTCATGTCAATACAACCTTTTTTAGTGGTTTATTCTTCTTCCTCTGTGTCTTTCTTCCTTTATGTCTTGTCAGATGTTCATTTAGGCCCCTGAAGTTTTAGGAAGCTACGGAGGACACGAATTAAGATAGAGCTAGTAGGTAGTTGAGTATTGTCATATTTATCCTTTTATACTCGTAGTCGTAGTATTAATTCTAGCGTTTTTTTCTTTGATTTTTGTTATTATCTATTTTGTTTCTTATAGTTTGATAATAATGTTATTTTGTTGTAGTTACCGTTCTTCTTAGGAATGCTTTGTCATGTTATCTTTTGTATCTTACGTGAATACAACTCTTTTCTTTAGTGGTTTTTTCTTCTTCCTCTCTGTCCTTTTTTTCTTTCTGTCTTTTCAGATGTTCATTTAGGCCCCTGAAGTTTTAGAAAGTTACAGAGGACACGAATTATGGTAAAGCTAGTAAGTAATTGAGTATTGTCTAGTTTATCCTTTTATGGTAGTGGTCGTAATATTAAGTCTATCGTTTTTTGTCTTCAATTTCTGTTATTATCTATTTTGTTCCTTATAATTTGATAATAATATTATTTTGTTGTAGTTACCCTTCTTTTTAAGAATGCTTTGTCATGCTATCTTTAGTATATCTCATGTCAATACAACTCTTTTCTTCGGTGGTTTTTTCTTTTTCCTCTCAGTCTTTCTTCCTTTCTGTCTTTTTAGATGTTCATTTAGGCCCCTGGAGTTTTCGGAAGCTACAGAGGACACGAATTATGGTAAGGCTAGTAGGTAGTTGAGTATTGTCTTGTTTATTCTTTTATACTAGTAGTAATAGTATTAATTCTATCATTTTTTGTCTTCGATTTCTGTTATTATCTATCGTTACTTATAGTTCGATAATAATGTTATTTTGTTGTAGTTACCGTTCTTCTTGAAAAATGCTTTGTCATGCTGGCTTTAGTATCTCATGTGAATACAACTCTTTCTTTAGTGATTTTTCTTCTTCCTCTCTGTCTTTCTTCCTTTCTGTCTTTCTTCCTTTCTGTCTTCTTAGATGTTCATTTAGGCCCCTAAAGTTTTAAAAAGCTACGGAGGATACGAATTAGGATATAACTAGTAGGTTGTTGAGTGTTGTCTTGTTTATCCTTCCATACTAGTAGTCGTAATATTAATTCTATCATTTCTTGTCTTCGATTTCTATTATTATCTATTGTTCCTTATAATTCAATAATAATATTATTTTGTTGTAGTTACCGTTTTTCTTAAGAATGCTTTGTCATGCTATCTCTAGTATCTTATCTGAATACAACTCTTTTCTTTAGTGGTTTTTTCTTCTTCCTCTCTATCTTTTTTCTTTCTGTCTGTCTCCTTAGATATTCATTTAGGCCCCTGAAGTTTTGGGAAGCTACGGAGGGCACGAATTAGGATAGAGCTAGTAGATAATTGAGTATTGTCTCATTTATCCTTTTGTACTACTAGTCGTAGTATTAATTTTACGTTTCTTGTCTTCGATTTCTGTTATTATCTATCGTTCCTTATAGTTGGATAATAATGTTAATTGTTATCGTTACCGCTCTTCTTGAGATGCTTTGTCATGCTATCTTTGGTATCTTATATGAATCCCAACTCTTTTCTTTAGTGGTTTTTTCTTCTTCTTGTCTGTCTTTTTTTCTTTCTGTCTTTTTAGATGTTCATTTAGGCCCCTGGAGTTTTAGGAAGCTACGGAGGCTACAAATTAGGGTAGGACTAGTAGGAAGTTGAGTATTGTTTCGTTTATCCACTAAGGTCTGTGTACACTCTACCCTCCCTAGACTCCACTTTGTGAGACTAAATTGGGTTTGTTGTTGTTGCTGTTGTTGTTGTTGTTGTTGTGTTGTTACCGTTCTTCTTAGGAATACTTTGTCATGCTATCTTTAGTATCTCATGTGAATACAACTCTGGGTTTTTTTTCTTCCTCTCTGTCTTTCTTTCTTTCTTTCAGTCATTCTAGATTTTCATTTAGGCCCATGGAGTTTTAGGTAATTACCAATTTGCCTGTTTAATCAATTTCTTTAAGAAATGAAAAGGATAATTGTACTCTTGGTCCTTCTATTATTGATAAATTTTAATTTGATCCTTATAATATTAGTTTTTTGGTTTCCCACGCGGTGACTGGTAACCACATTTAAGTCAGTTTTGATTCTTATAATATATTTTTTTTATTTTCCACTTGATGTCCGGTATCTGCATTGGAGCCCGACTAAATCTGGATTCGCGCTGAGAAGTCCACATTAGTGGTAAGACGCTCCCTGACAAAATGCGACTTTGTACTCAGGGAAACCCGAATCCGAGACCTCTGATTAAAGATGAAAAAATACTTATTAGTTATCACTCCACCACAAATCATGTTGGTAATTCTTATAATATTTGACTAATACATTTAACTTTCAATGAATTAATTTTTTAATCTCGTTATGTAGATAATATGTGATGTTTAGAGTATGGAATAATTGTACTTTTGGTCCCTCTATTATTAATGAAGTTTGAGTTTGGTCCTTATATCATATTGCTATGTTTATTTAATCTTTAAATAATTAAACTGTGTGGTCTTTTTATGTAAAAATTATGTGATATATACACTAGGTTGAGAATTATATTACCTAATATGTGGAGTGATAGTAAAAACTTAACATAACACATCGACAATGGAATGACTTGGTACGTTAATTCGTTAAGTTTTTGAAGATTCAAAGTAAGAGAGATCAAAAGTGTACATATAAAATATTTGAAGTTAAATATAATTAATCAAAAATCACAAGGACTAAAAATTAAAATTAACTAAAAGTTCTAACTTCCTTTAGGCTTTAACAAAAACAAAAACCAGGCTAGCTCACCTGGATTGTTTTTTTTTTTTTTGGGTTACATAGGAAAATACTTTACAGTACATAATATTTTTTTTTATATATAATTTACGCCGGTAGGAGGCGCCTTTCTTTATTTCACAACCAAAAGATGTACAGTAGCAGAGTTATAACATCCTCTGCATAAACTTTACAATTGTCCTAATAGCTACGTAAAATGACTGTACATTGAGAGGTATACTCTCTAAGCGAAAAATAAGCTTCCAAAAAGGTATACTCTCTAAGCAAAAAAGAAGCTTCCAAAAAACAGAGTCAGTTATATATAAGTTGGACCTTATCCATACCAGCAGAGTAGACTTGGTGGGAAGTGTTCAAAATATCCTAGTTGATTCATTTTTGGCTGGCACTTATCTTGTTTTAGAGGAGCAAATTGTCTTACACAAAATGTAGAATTAAATACACCTTGGACCAAAGGGTTAGACAAATTAAAATAGAATTGAATGCCAATTTTGTTTCTGTACAATTGGAAAGTCATAACATTTGGAAATCAATATGGAAATACGAATATACATATTCACGATTTTTCAAACAAAAACAAATAGTAGACGCTCTGACTGGTAAACATTGATAAGTTCAAGACATGAGAGTGTTTAACTAAGCTTATGCACTGATCATAGTAAACCTTTTTGTATCGAAATAGAGATCCGATTTAAACCAGCGGTCGTTGATCAACTTCGTAATCACTTACACTCTAATATTGACACAAATAGTTCATGGGAGAAAATTAAGTCCACCTACAAAACTCATCTTTGGTTTTCATCTTGGTAGGTTTAATTTTCTCATCTCTTGAACCTATTCATCGTAGACCCAAAATCTAAATGACCACCTAATTTTTTTTTATTGTGAAACACATTAAATTTGAATCTAAGTTCTCAAAGAAAATGCAAATCAAATAAGGGAAACAAAAAATAAATAAAGCGGGTCAAACTTCTTGATATCCATCTTTCTGCTGAACAGGATAGATTGAACTTGTAATCCATTAGATTTTTTTTTTTTTTTTTTATGAATAAGGCCATGGGAAATTCTTTTTCTTTCAGCCTCGTTGTGATAGGGGGAAGTGATTCTTGCTTCTCTATCTTGGATTAGTCAGTTTTTCCAGTACAGTACCTGAACTCGACGCTATTAGCTAACAAAGGTATTGGGATTCGCCTCACCCTAGTACACCTATAGTTAATATTCAACACGTTTGACTTATCCCTCATTTAATAACTTAGAGCCCGTTTGGATTGGCTTATAAGTTAGCTTATAAGCTGTTTTCAGCTTTTTTGAGTGTTTGGCTGGCCAGCTTAAAGTCATTTTATGCTTAAAATAAGCTCAAAAAAATAATTGGACCCATTTGATTTAGTTTATCTAAAGCAGCTTATAAGCTGAAAACAGCTTATAAGCCAAAAAAAAATAAGTTGGACTACCCCAACTTATTTTTTTCAGCTTATAAGCTGCAAACAGCTTTAAGCTGTAAGCCAATCCAAACGGGCTCTTAGTTACCCATAGATATGTTTGTTTTTTTCATCATCGAAGTTAATAGAGACTAGTAGTAGTTTTGCACTGTCTCTTCCTCTTGGGGGTGGGCATGGTACGGTATTTGAAATTTCGATACAGTAATTTCGATTTTCGATTTCTAAAAATACTATATCATTACCGTACCAAATTAATTCGGTATGGTTCGGTATTTTAAAGTTTTATTTCGGTATTTAATGATACGGTAAATCGGTACCATATTTGTGTGACTTCGATTTACATATACTCATATCAGGGAGAATTATGATTTCCGCTACATAAGAAACGTCTCAATTATTATGTACTAAGCACCTTACACATAAAAATATTCAAAAGAAAGTACAAACAATCCCCTTCGTAAATCAATTACACAAGAAAAAAAGCATTTAAATCAAGATAGAGTAGTCAAAGTTCTAACGTTTAAACAATTAGTTTTCTAATAATACTAGTTTATATATTTGTTAGTATTATAAAACTAAGATATATGAATTGTATATGTAATTATATACTTCGGTATGATATTCGGTATTTCGGTATTTTCTTTATGAATACCAAATACCATATCGAATACCAAAATTTTTAAAAATGCATACTAAATACCGTACCAAATACCATAATATCGAAATCGCGGTATAAAAAATTTCCGTTTCGATATAGTAATCGGTATCTGCCATACCATGCCCACCCCTACTCCCTCTACTCCTAATTAATATTCATAAAATTTTAATTCTATTTTATATTTAGTTGTAAAGCTTTACTTTCATCAGCCATCTTCTTATCGTATCTTGTCTTGAATACTAAAAGACAATTGGTAGTCTTGAATGTTATTAACTGTTATTGTTCTCATGGTATTAATTGCCTAAAAAAAATTGCCGCAGTTGGCTATACGTGCCGAGACCACAGTTGGCAAAGAACCCAGATGGATACTCCCTCCGTTTAAAAAATAAATGTTGTTTTAGGCTTTTTAATTTGTTTCGAAATAAATTGTGCTTTAGGATTTCAAGAAGATATTGACCTTATTCTTCCAAAATTTCCCTCAAATAGCTTTCTAGAAAAGAGGTAAAATCGCATTAGGGATAAGTTAGTAAAAACACTCCTACTTTTTTAGGAGTGAGCAATTTCTTAAGGGGTCTGCATAAGCTAAAAACACCACTTATTATGAAACTGAGGGAGTATTAACAAGAATAAATAGACTCTATTGATCTATGCATGCTCATGTCTCTCTAGCTAGAAGACCAAACACTTAAAGGAACTTTGAATTACTATAGAAGTTGGTCTGTTACTTAGCTATTACTCTCAAAGCAGTAAGAAAATATTAAAATCCACATATCTTTCTTCTCAGGAATTTTTTTCCTTTCCGCATATGCTTGTGTGTTAGGTATGGACGTGAAATATTCCCAAGAAAACACTTACTGCTACTTGATAAAATCATTTGTCAATAGTCACCTTATCAATTTAGTATAAGTTGTATTTTTTGCTACACTCTGAATACGTACCAGTAAATGCATTTTCACCAAGTTCGAGATCCTGCATCTTGGTTAAGTTGCCAATTTCCCGTGGTAAGGATCCCTTGAGATTGTTCCCCCACAACATAAGAAGTTGCAGCGAGGAGATATTGTATATGGAGATCGGGACTGACTCAGTAATTTGGTTTCCCTCCATGGCTAACTTCACCAAATTAACAAGATTTCCGATTTCTTGTGGAATTATCCCTGCAATATGTGTAATAATTTTTTTGTGGAATTAATTAGATACAATACTACTAGCATTCATAAGATAAAACATACCAGTGAAATGGTTAGATCCGAGAGCCGACTCCTGTAGATTACTCAATCTTCCAATTTCACTATGTATTGGTCCATCAAACTCAGTTTTTGCTAAAACCAATGTTTGAAGTTCTGAACAATTTGACAATTGCATAACCCATTGGATAGATAAAGCTCTTTGAGTATTGGGAGACCATTGCATAACCCATTGGGAAGATTTCCCAATAAGCTATTGTTTTAAAATGCAATGACTTCAATTCTAGAAATATTGAAAATTGTGAATGGTATAGAGCCCGTAAGTTGATTATCTTGTATGGACAAGATGTTCATGTTGTGTAGATTGCCAATTCCTTTTGGAATGTTCCCTTGAAGTAAATTGTAAGATATTTCTAAATTCTCCAACCTTGACGCATTCAAGAGTGACAGAGGAATAAAGCCTATGAGCTTGTGACCCCTCAAGTTTAATTCTCTAATTTTTATAAGACTTCCAATCACTTTTGGGATATGACCCTCTATGGAATTGAAGTTCAGAATCAAAGTCTCAAGTGTGGAAATATTAGAAAATAAAGAAGGGATGGTACCAGTGAAACTATTATTTCTAAGATTTAGAACTTGAAGTTGGTGTAAAAACCCAAACCAAACTCTATTGAGGATCGGCATCTTGGTTAAGTTGCCAATCTCCCGTGGTAAGGATCCCTTGAGATTGTTCCTCGACAGTATAAGAAGTTGCAGTGAGGAGATATTGTATATGGAGATCGGGACTGAGCCAGTAATTTGGTTTCCCTCCATGCTTAAGTTCACCAAATTAACAAGATTTAAGATTTCTTGTGGAATTATCCTTGCAATTCATGTGTAATAAATTTTTTGTGGAATTAATTAGATACAATACTAATAGCATTCATAAGATAAAACATATAAGTGAAATAGTTAGATTCGAGAGCCAAGTCCTGTAGATTAGGTAATCTTCCAATTTCACTATGTATTGGTCCATCAAACTCATTATATGATAAAGACAGTTTTTGAAGTTCTGAACAATTTGGCAAGCTTGTAGGTACATGACTATGAAGCTTGTTTAAAGATAGATAAATCCCTTTGGGTATTGGGAGACCGTTGCATAGATCATTGGGAAGATTTCCTGGTAAGCTATTGCTTGTAAATGTGATGAATTCTATTCTAGAACTATTGAAAATTGTGAATGGTATAGAACCTATAAGTTGATTATATTGTATGGACAACAAGTTCATGTTGTGAAAATTTCCAATCCCTTCTGGAATGTTTCCCTGAAGTGAATTAAAAGATATATCTAAAGACTGCAACCTTGAGGCGTTCAAGAGTAACAGAGGAATAGAGCCGAGCTTGTTACCCCTCTAGCATAATTCTCTAAGGTTTATAAGACTTCCAATCACTTTTGGGATTTGACCCTCTATGGAATTGAATCTCAGATTCAAAGTTTCAAGTGTGGAAATATTAGAAAATGAAGAAGTGATAGAACCAGTGAAACTATTATTTCCAATATTTAGAACTTGAAGTTGGTGTAAAAATCCAAACCAGGACAGAACTTCCCCTCTGAAGCTGTTGAAACTTAAATCAAGAAACTTAATCTGACGCAAGCTTGCCATTTCTTGAGGCAAATTTCCATACAAATTGTTGCTTCCCAAGTCAAGAGAAACAAGAAATGAGAGGTTACCAAAACTATGGGGAATTGTTCCTGTAAGAGCCATGTTGGAAAGATTCAAGGACTTCACTTGTAACACCTCGTGCATTCGGGTTAAGATTTGTCTTATAAGATGGGGGGTATAATGAACCCAATTTTAGTAGTGTATAAATGGTGTTTGAAACCCAATCAAGACATGAGAAGAGTCTTTGGGCAAACCAAAGTTGAAAACCACTCTACGGGGCATGTTCGCAAGTGAGTTTATAGATGGTCTTACTTCCAACGACCATAACCCCATTATTAATTTGGAATTTGGGACAACTTCCTTGATGAAAGTTGTAGCCCTTTGAAATAGCTTTCCAACGGTATATTATGGGCCTCAAACGGACATCTGTGCAAAGAGTTATGCCCAATATACGACAGACTGTCCGAGCAGAAGAATTTTGACGGACCATTTGACGGTCCGTAAAACATTTTGATGGTCCGTAAAATATTTATACGGTCCGTCAAATGGTCACAGAGAATGATATTTCGTTGGTCAGTTTTACGGTTCAATTTTACGGTCCGTAAAACAATTATACAGTCCGTAAAATTGACTCAGACCACCATAAAATGAGCACAGAATGTCCAAATCACTGGAATGGTTTTACGGTAAGTTATACGGTCCGTAAAACCATTATACGGGACGTAAAAAACACCGTAAAATGAGCACAGAATGTCCAAATCACTGGAATGGTTTTACGGTGAGTTATACGGTCCGTAAAACCATCAGATTTTAAGATGTTAATAAGAGACCCAAACCTATTTTTTTTTCATTCCCATTTCTCCTACACGACTCAAGGGTTCTCTAGAGCCATCCAAACACTTCATATGCAAGAATCCAAGTGAAACTAAAGATCCACTTCATCAATCCACAAAACTAAGTGTGTGAAACACATCAAATCCATTCAAGTCAAGAAATTCCATGGAAGGTGGAACTAGGGTTTTGTTCAAGTGAAGCATTTCAACTCAAGGATTATTCCTACAATAACTAAGGTAAGTTTTATGATGTTTCCTGATGAATAAAGTGTTGATAAGTTCTTGGGAGAATAGTAAATGGGTTTGATAAAGAGAATTATATGAACTATGCTAAGGTTTTTGGATTGTTGACTTGGGATTGTTGTATTCATATGGGTAATGAAGAATGATGTTAATTACATCTAATTAAGATTGTCGAATCACCTAGAAGTAATAGAATGGGAATTGGGTGAAGAAATCACCATTAATGAAGGTTGTGGAGCTTCATGCCCACCAAGTGTTTGATAAAATGCTTAGATGAACAAAACATGGATATTGTTGCTAATATAGAGTCCCTATGACCTGTATTGCTATAGATTAAAGTTGAAGGGATTGAAGGACATTGTGATACACTCAAAAGCAGGAAGTTAAGGTATGTAGAACTTCCATCCACATGTGGGAATCTCTACGTTCTTCCACATGATCCGTTTCTTAAAATCTATGAAGTTCAAATCCTAGGGCATTAAACCCAACATATTGGTAGCCCGTAATTACGTATGTATGTACATAAATTTTGTATCTATGTTCGTTATTGTATTCCTAACCTTCCATTACGGATATTAGGAATCCTAGCTTACTCCATGAATCATGAATTCTTTCTCATGTGTTCTCATTATGTTCATATGAAACGGTATGATTTTATTTTACAAGTTACAAGCATGTTTTCAAGTCAATTACAAATATATGATTATGAACTATTGTATTACTCATAAATCAAGAGCATGTTTACAAGCTATTTCATGAAACCATGTTTACAAGTTATTTCGTGAAATCATGATTTCAAGACAAGTACAAGTTAATTCACAAAAGTCATGGGCTTCTTAGCCAACTATATTATTTTCATGTTCGGGAGTTGTATTAATACCGAGAAGGCTCAGATAGCCTGAAACTACGTATGCCAACGTAGGATAAGGATCGCTCCGCCCAGTTAGGACGATTCCTTCATATTTTCCCCATTGAGGGAATTTGGATCCATTCATGTCATGTTCATGTCTCGTGCCCCGGCAAGGTACGAGATGGCTTAGCTGATCGGGCAGAGATCAGACTCCACGTTTCTCCCCGTGGTGGTTCATGTCGGTATTACAGAATATTACAGATCATTACAGATTATTTCATGTCGGTATTACAGAATATTACAGATCATTACAGATTATTACAGATCATTACAGATTATTACAGATTATTACAGATTATTACATATTATCTCATGCTTACAGTACTCATGATTATGTTCAGTTCCAGTACTCAGTTTCAGTTTCAATTTCATGTTTATGTACTCATGCTCATGCTCATGTTCATGTCCAGGTTTTCAGTTTCAGTTCTTATCATGCTATTTCATGTCCCATGTTATTTCATTCAGTTGTTTTACATACCAGTACATTCAATGTGCTGACGTCCCCTTTTATTTCCCGGGGGCCTGCATTTCACGATGCAGGTACTGATATACAGGACGACACAACTGCTCAGTAGGACCACATTTGTATCAGCTTATTGGTGAGCCCCATCTCATTCGGGGTTTAGTCAACTTTTGTTTTATGATTAATTATGCATCTAAAGGTATGCTGGGGGCCTTGTCCCAGTAAGTATGTTTTTCAGTCAGACTCATGATAGAGGTTTCATAGACTAGACAAGTCAGTTATGTCATGTCAGACATTTGGAAACGTATAGCCATTTTGGCTCACTCATGTTTAAACAAGTATTTTATTAAGTATTATGACTTAACATGTTTTATAAAGGCTCATCATGCATTCACGTTATATTCCGCATATGTTATGTATCATGATGATTCAGCAAGCCATGTGGTTTGCTCGGTCACATGCAGTCAGGCACCGAGTGCCGTGTTACGTCCAGGCCATGGTTCGGGGCGTGACAAAGCTTGGTATCAAAGCCTAGGTTCAAGTGTCTTAGGGAGTCTATGAAACCGTGTCCAGTGGGGTCACTTTTATATGTGTGTGCGCGCCACACATATAAACAGTTGACCACCAAGACATTCAGGATTGTCTCATTTCTTTCTACTCTAGATCGTGCCATGAAGCTTAGAGCAATAAGAAACTTCTCTTCCTCTCAAATTTCGTACGTTTCGAATGCGCAGGAAATGAACAGAAAATTCAAGGTCCAAGTAGGGATGTTTACCCATAGGGGGTACAATTGTGCAGTACTTACTGGTAACGAATGAGATTTCAAGTGCTATTGAAAGTGGAATACAATGTAAGTTGCCCGAGAAGGGGTGTAGTGGAATGAATGGTATGTTGAATGATAATGATGTTCTCGAGAAAGGAGAATGGAATACAACAGGGAGAGGATATCAGAGGAATTAGAAAAGGAGCTAAGTCAACAGGAAAAAGGTAAATCATGGAGGATCTTAAGGAAGTGGTGGTAGACAGTTTTCTACCGGAGGTCATCAGGACCCACTCCATCTGCAGTTAAAGATTTAAAGGGAAAATAAACAGGAAAGTGTAACAGGTACAGTTTGAGTTGGACATATGAGGTAAGTTTATCATTTTTATACTGTTGTTGAAATTGGGAGCCCTGTGTGGATACGATATGATATGATATATGTATATATGTTGGCCTTGTGAGGCATTGTTGGTATTTCCTGCGTGCAGGTTTTGGGATAGTAAGAAATACAGAGGAAACGCTGCCAAATTTTTCCTAGAAATAGAAGGAGAATAAGATATAAGTTCGTAATATATCTGGAAAAGTCATATCAACAGTAATGATAAGATTTGACTAAGTTACGAGTACGACTGACCTTGAGAAATATAATTTGATTTCCTATTCAGATGAACACCTTGAGTGGGTGATAGTTCGGATACATCCGAATGTGTGTTATAAACCAAGGGCTTAAGTTAAGTTCAGAGAAGAGTGATTAGTGGAAGAAGAAACCAGCTAAGCCGAAAGAGTCGTCAGTGTTGTAGAGTACAAAGGAATTACAGAAGATAAGGAAAGTTAATTTGATCCCATCAAAAGGGAATAATTTGTAAGTATAAGATGTTAGCCTTAGTCTAAGGGGGAGATGCATAAATCGCCAGTAAGTCCAGTGAGATAATTGGAGACCCGAAGGGTTAGTATGAGATATGAAGAACCTCAGTTCAGTTAAGTTGGCATAATGAGATAGTCTCCATAAGGAGTATGCCTCATCTTAGAGGAAACCCGAAGTGAGTAGAATGATCGTCGAACGAATCGTGTAAAGTTCAATTACTATAGATTAGGCGATCACAGAAAAGCTATAAGATCATGCCCAGTTATGTGTCATAAGGGTAGTGCCATTGCACAAGACTCTAATATTTAAGGTGCTCGTAAAAGACTTAGCGCACAACCGTACTATGAGTATTTTAGGAAGTATCTCAAAAAAAAAAAAAAACGAGTATGGGAAGTACAACTCATGATTTAGGCAGACAAGAGAACTAAGGTGAAAGAATTTCACTACTTCTCCAAGCTAGGAATTCGACTTTCAGACTCCGAAGTGGGTGGAGTTATTGCCTAGAACATGGCATTCCTGCTTGGTCATTTAAGTTAGAGAGAAGCAGTTTAGTGATTCCTACTTGCTGCAGATAAAAGAGGGGATTCACGAATAGAAAGCCTTAGCTTTTGAACAGGAGGGAGATAATGGTACTTTGAGATATCGAGGCAGATTATGCGTTCCAGATGTTGATGGACTCAGAGGGCGAATTATGTCAGAAGCTCACAATTCCAGGTATTCCATTTACCCAGGTTCCACTTAGGTGTATCATGATATCAATGGGATTTACTGGTGGAACGATATGAAGAAAGATGTGGCATATTTTGTAGCTAAGTGCCCGACTTGTCAGCAGGTGAAAGCCGAACACTAGAGGCCTGGCGGCTTGGCTCAGACTGTTGATATTCCTGTCTGGAAATGGGGAATGATCAGTATGGGCTTTGTATCAGGTCTACCTCGTTCACCTAGGAGGAATGATTTAATTTGGGTGATTGTGGACAGACTTACGAAGTCAGCGCACTTCTTGCCAGTTAAGACCACAAATTGAACAAGAAGATTATGCCAAGTCATATGTTAATGAAATTTCCGGATTGTATGGGACCCTAGTGTCCATTATTTCATATTTTGGTGCTCAGTTCACAGCGAACTTTTGAAAATCCTTTCAGAAAGGATTGGGTACGGATCGGAGGTGAACCTTAGCACAACTTTTCATCCTCAGACAAATGGTCAGACAGATACGCTATTCAGATCTCATGTTATGATATTCATGTTAGTTTAATACTCAGATATTTATGTCATCTTAGTACTCAGATATCAATCCAGTACTCACGTATTCATGCCAGCTCAGTATTCAGCTAATCCAGTATTCAGTTAGCTCAGTATTCAGTCAGCCAGTCTTCAGTCAGTTCAATAGACATTCAATCTAGTATCTCAACAGTTTAGTAGTCATGTATTCATTCAGTTCAGTAACCATGTGTCCTTGATTTCAATGGTAATTGGGATGACCACCTGCCTCTTATTGAGTTTACTTACAAAAATAACTACCATGCTAGTATTGGGATAACACTGTTGGAAACCCTTTTAAGCAAAAGGTGTAGATCACCAATTGGTTGATTCGAAGTTGGTGAAGCAGAGTTGTTAAGATCAGATTTGGTTTACCAGGTTATGGAGAAAGTTAAGTTAATACAGGAGCGTTTGAAAACGGCTCAGAGTCACCAGAAGTCTTACACAGATGTGAGGCGAAGGGACTTAAAATTTTCAATAGATGATTGGGTGTTCCTTAAAGTCTCACCCATGAAGGGTGTCATGAGAATTGGCAAGAAAGGCAAACTCAGCCCCAGATATATTGGACCTTACAGAATTCTACGAAAGGTCGGACTAGTAGCTTATGAACTTGAGTTGCCACGAGATTTGGCCGCTGTACACCCAGTGTTTCATGTATCCATGTTGAGGAAGTGTGTAGGAGACCCATCGTTGGTTGTTCCTGCTAATACTCTAATAGATAAGGATGGCCTCACCTATAAGGAGATCCCCGTAGCCATTCTTGATCGTCAAGTTAGCAAGTTGAGAACTAAGGAAGTAGCCTCAGTGAAAGTCCTGTGGAGGAGTTAGAAAGTTAAGGAAGCTACATGGGAAACCGAGGAGGATATGAAATCCATGTACCGCACTTGTTTCAGCCCGCAGAAGAGATTTATGATGAAACACCAAGATTTTGAGGTATGTAAGCTTTCTTTTCATGCTTTTGGTCGTGTGTGGCCAATTTATAATGCTATTATGATGTAGCCCTGTGAGGCAATGATATTATGGGCTGTTGTGACAGGTTGGTAGTGCCATATTACAGGAGAAACTCTGGCGAAATTTCTGTAGAATCCTGAATGTTATCATCTGAGGACGTATGTTCCAACAGAGAGAGAGAATGTTATACCTAGGAAATTTCTCCGTTAGCATATCGCGAATAGACCCACGAAGGGTATGACGTATACGACATGTTGACGAGTAAGAAGTAATATTTAATGATTCCAAATGAGATTTCAAAGACATTTGAGGTAGGAGACGAAAGTTGTTAAGGAAAGCAAGGTATATGTTGCGTGCCGGGCAAGAATTACGAGTATCGACATAATGATGGCTTAATGACATTTTGGAGAAGAGTTATAATATACCTTATGTATTCATGCCTCACGTTTCACGCTCAAGTTCATGTATTCGCTACTCATGTCCATGTTTAGGCACTGACGCTTTCATGAAACTATGTCATGTCAGTTTCCATGCCTTATGTCATGCTATGTCTCATGTTCCACGCTCATGTCAGCTATCCAGTGCCCATGTTCATGTCTCAGTATTCACGATTCCATGTAATTATGTCATGTTAGTTCAGTCTCCATGTTGCATGTCATGTTTCCTTCACGTTCAAATAGTCAAGCCATGTCCAGCCATATTCTTAACCAAGACCCATCATTCCAGGACGAATGATCCCAAGGGGGAGATATTGTAACACCTCGTGCATTCGGGTTAAGATTTGTCTTATAAGATGGGGGGTATAATGAACCCAATTTTAGTAGTGTATAAATGGTGTTTGAAACCCAATCAAGACATGAGAAGAGTCTTTGGGCAAACCAAAGTTGAAAACCACTCTACGGGGCATGTTCGCAAGTGAGTTTATAGATGGTCTTACTTCCAACGACCATAACCCCATTATTAATTTGGAATTTGGGACAACTTCCTTGATGAAAGTTGTAGCCCTTTGAAATAGCTTTCCAACGGTATATTATGGGCCTCAAACGGACATCTGTGCAAAGAGTTATGCCCAATATACGACAGACTGTCCGAGCAGAAGAATTTTGACGGACCATTTGACGGTCCGTAAAACATTTTGATGGTCCGTAAAATATTTATACGGTCCGTCAAATGGTCACAGAGAATGATATTTCGTTGGTCAGTTTTACGGTTCAATTTTACGGTCCGTAAAACAATTATACGGTCCGTAAAATTGACTCAGACCACCATAAAATGAGCACAGAATGTCCAAATCACTGGAATGGTTTTACGGTAAGTTATACGGTCCGTAAAACCATTATACGGGACGTAAAAAACACCGTAAAATGAGCACAGAATGTCCAAATCACTGGAATGGTTTTACGGTGAGTTATACGGTCCGTAAAACCATCAGATTTTAAGATGTTAATAAGAGACCCAAACCTATTTTTTTTTCATTCCCATTTCTCCTACACGACTCAAGGGTTCTCTAGAGCCATCCAAACACTTCATATGCAAGAATCCAAGTGAAACTAAAGATCCACTTCATCAATCCACAAAACTAAGTGTGTGAAACACATCAAATCCATTCAAGTCAAGAAATTCCATGGAAGGTGGAACTAGGGTTTTGTTCAAGTGAAGCATTTCAACTCAAGGATTATTCCTACAATAACTAAGGTAAGTTTTATGATGTTTCCTGATGATTAAAGTGTTGATAAGTTCTTGGGAGAATAGTAAATGGGTTTGATAAAGAGAATTATATGAACTATGCTAAGGTTTTTGGATTGTTGACTTGGGATTGTTGTATTCATATGGGTAATGAAGAATGATGTTAATTACATCTAATTAAGATTGTCGAATCACCTAGAAGTAATAGAATGGGAATTGGGTGAAGAAATCACCATTAATGAAGGTTGTGGAGCTTCATGCCCACCAAGTGTTTGATAAAATGCTTAGATGAACAAAACATGGATATTGTTGCTAATATAGAGTCCCTATGACCTGTATTGCTATAGATTAAAGTTGAAGGGATTGAAGGACATTGTGATACACTCAAAAGCAGGAAGTTAAGGTATGTAGAACTTCCATCCACATGTGGGAATCTCTACGTTCTTCCACATGATCCGTTTCTTAAAATCTATGAAGTTCAAATCCTAGGGCATTAAACCCAACATATTGGTAGCCCGTAATTACGTATGTATGTACATAAATTTTGTATCTATGTTCGTTATTGTATTCCTAACCTTCCATTACGGATATTAGGAATCCTAGCTTACTCCATGAATCATGAATTCTTTCTCATGTGTTCTCATTATGTTCATATGAAACGGTATGATTTTATTTTACAAGTTACAAGCATGTTTTCAAGTCAATTACAAATATATGATTATGAACTATTGTATTACTCATAAATCAAGAGCATGTTTACAAGCTATTTCATGAAACCATGTTTACAAGTTATTTCGTGAAATCATGATTTCAAGACAAGTACAAGTTAATTCACGAAAGTCATGGGCTTCTTAGCCAACTATATTATTTTCATGTTCGGGAGTTGTATTAATACCGAGAAGGCTCAGATAGCCTGAAACTACGTATGCCAACGTAGGATAAGGATCGCTCCGCCTAGTTAGGACGATTCCTTCATATTTTCCCCATTGAGGGAATTTGGATCCATTCATGTCATGTTCATGTCTCGTGCCCCGGCAAGGTACGAGATGGCTTAGCTGATCGGGCAGAGATCAGACTCCACGTTTCTCCCCGTGGTGGTTCATGTCGGTATTACAGAATATTACAGAATATTACAGAATATTACAGATCATTACAGATTATTACAGATTATTACAGATTATTACAAATTATTACAGATTATCTCATGCTTACAGTACTCATGATTATGTTCAGTTCCAGTACTCAGTTTCAGTTTCAATTTCATGTTTATGTACTCATGCTCATGCTCATGTTCATGTCCAGGTTTTCAGTTTCAGTTCTTATCATGTTATTTCATGTCCCATGTTATTTCATTCAGTTGTTTTACATACCAGTACATTCAATGTGCTGACGTCCCCTTTTATTGCCCGGGGGCCTACATTTCACGATGCAGGTACTGATATACAGGACGACACAACTGCTCAGTAGGACCACATTTGTATCAGCTTATTGGTGAGCCCCATCTCATTCGGGGTTTAGTCAACTTTTGTTTTATGATTAATTATGCATCTAAAGGTATGCTGGGGGCCTTGTCCCAGTAAGTATGTTTTTCAGTCAGACTCATGATAGAGGTTTCATAGACTAGACAAGTCAGTTATGTCATGTCAGACATTTGGAAACGTATAGCCATTTTGGCTCACTTATGTTTAAACAAGTATTTTATTAAGTATTATGACTTAACATGTTTTATAAAGGCTCATCATGCATTCACGTTATATTCCGCATATGTTATGTATCATGATGATTCAACAAGCCATGTGGTTTGCTCGGTCACATGCAGTCAGGCACCGAGTGCCGTGTTACGTCCAGGCCATGGTTCGGGGCGTGACATCACTCTCTGGTGGCGAGATCCACAAGTGACTACAACCCAATGGCAAACAGAAGTAGCGGGAGCCCAACTTTCATCTAAGAAGTGAAAGGGGTCCGAAATGATTTGGGATTTCAGGGAAAGAAGAGCTAATTTGTAACGACCCGTTTTGTGGTTACCGTGATTATTCAGTTTTTGCCCTCGTTAACCTGTTCCTGAGTCTCGTTAGAACTATTTTGACCCAAGGAGATAGTTGGCATGACTTCCTAGACATTGTTGCGGGCTTTAGAATGTTTTCTAGAAAAAATGGTCTTTAAGTGAAAATGAGTTGACTCAAAGTTGACTTTTGAGTAAACGGACCTTTTTCGGAAATCCTTCAATTTTGAGAGGTCCGGATGGTCGTTTAGAACTTGTGTGCATATTCGTTTCGGTTGCCAGTGCATTCGGGTGCATTTTGGGACCTAGGTTGGAAAGTTAATTTTGAGGTATCGGGGGTTGACTCGGTCAACGATACCTCTGATGGGAATTTCAAGGCTACGAGGGCATTCATAGCACATTTTTATGTATATTTGCATATTTGGTTTGTGTCCGGGAGGTTTCGGGATGGTTCTGAGGGTCAATTTCAAGTTTGGAAGACACTAGATTTTTCTGGTGTCTGGTGCGCCCATGACACGCGCGCGAAAGCGCGGCCGAACCGCTGGAGCGGTCGTGTTGGAGCACTGGCCGAGTCACTGGAGCGGTCGCACGGCAGCGCTGGCCGAGCCATTAGAGCGGTCGACGGGCCAGATTTTCTATTTAAAAACTTTCTAAAACCCTTAGACATTTCCCATAACTTCTAAACTCGTGTAAGCACTCTTGGAGGCAACTTGAAGGTCTAGAGAGCCATTTTCTTCCTAGGGTAATTGTCCTAACCTTATATCTATCCATTATGATCTTCTAAACATGGTTTCAACTTTGTAATGACTAGAATCAAAGAGGGTTTTTATGGGTTTCATGTGAAGAAGGGTTAAAAATGAAATTGATTCTTAGATGATGTTTAATGATGAAATTGTTGTTGTTCATGCTAGATACTGTCATATCTAGGCTTGTTAATCATTAATCATCGATTCTAGAGTTGATTTTCATGAATTAAAGTTAGGGTTCTTAGACCCAATTTTGGAGATTTTCATATTAATGATGATTTTGAGAATTAATTGAATATTCCTATGATTAAAGTAATGGGTTTTGACCTTTTGGTATCGAATTTAGTATTTTGGTCATAAAATTCCCGTTTTGCCCTTGAGACCTGTTTTTCCTAAATTAAGGGTTGGAATTTGACCTGAATAGAAAGTAGCCAATATGGGTATCATTATTCATGGTTTTTTACATAGAATTCATATGTGATAGAGTTTGATTATTTGGAGGTGCTTCGAAAGATAAGGCAACGTGTGGGTTTAAAGTGGCACCTGTTTGGCTGCCAGGTAAGTTATGGTTTCCCTTTCGATAGACTCCGATTATTTTCTCATATTCGTGTATTAGAAGGAACGGAGAATGCATGTGTAGGAATTGAAGATTTGGGATGGTATTGATGTGTGATTGTGTGTTCGGGCTTATGGCCTGTAGATTATTTACGATGTATGATGTGGCTTTCTTGAAAATCGATGGATTTTATGTGACTTGGGAGTGGCGGGTGATACCTATTTTCTGTTTCTAATGATGAGAATTCCTGTAATATGTGATTATTTGTGTTATGCCATCAATAGTGAATCTAGTTGATAAATGGAAGGATAAAATGCACCAACGATTGTGACTGAGTTCTAGATTGAGTTGTGACGAATTATTATGAGTGTAGGGTGAGATTACTTGTTCTAAGCTAATAGACTGATCTAGGGAAGTGGTAATAATGTATATCGATTGATTAATCTGTTGGATGTTGGGAACTAGCCACCCTGTTGTGTTGTGACTTGATTGTTCTATTGTGTTGGCTTGATGCCACGTGTTGTTAGTAAATATTAGAATCTGTTGTTCTATCTTGGTTGTGATATTGTAGCATCTTACGGGTTGATGTTGATATGAGGATAGAGTTCTATATGACTTGTGTAGTCTTTCCTGACATTGTTGGCGTACCCCTTTTTTGTTGGTACTTGTGACACTGATACATTGTCAGCGTACCTCTTTGTTGGTACTTGTGACACTGATACATTATTGACGTAACCCTTTGTTGGTACTTGTGATATTGAGCATGATTATTGATGTTGATACAGGCATTGCACACACTCTCATCCATTCATAATATAGTGGTAATACACTGTTGGTACTTGAGGAAACATTGTGATGAGCTCGACTCAGTTTGGATGAGAGTGATGTGAGGACTGATATCCAATGGTTGTTCCGACATCTGGTGAGTGACACGGTTTCTGAGGTTTGTGCCGAATCCATGAGGTATATGGACTCCGCAGATCCCCCAGGGTGGTGACGGTGAGAACCCCCTGTGGGAAAAGATTCGGGGTCCCGTCTGTCTGTTGGCCAAAGATCTAGAACGGGTGGCACTTAGACTTCACGAGTCACACTGGGTTATGTTACCGAGACGTCGATATTTCCGTCTGGAGTACATATGTACACAACATTTGCATGACATTGCATTGCATCCATACATTAATGCATTGCATTGCATCATGGTTTATGATTTATTGATGTCTTGGTATTGTATTGTGATGTTGGATTCGGACTAGATATATTCAGACTTGACACATTTGGGATTAGATGCTCTGCTTAGGCGATGACATGCGCTTGGCATGGTAACAGTTGATTGTGCTTGTTGAATTAATCCTTGGATCGTCCGTAGGATCAATTACATGTGTGGCCTCTAAGTGAGGTAGGGTAAAAGGTGTTATATGAAGAGTTGACTCCTTACACTAAAACGAACGATTTAATGATATGTGAGTTGCGAGATTGTTGTAAAATTGACTTGTGATTGTTAGAGGAAAGTTAATGACCAAAGGTTACTGATGTTATGATGCGTGATAGATAGACGTATGGCTTGTTCTGGGTATTATCATGTTTATCTGTGAATTCTATTACTAATATGTGTGTACTAACCATTGTCGGCCTATGATACTTACTCAGTACGCGTGGATTGTACTGATATTGCACTTGCTACACCCTTTTTAGGTGTAGATTGTTTCAGGTGGTTGGTTGTGGTATGAAGCGAAAATGCGCGATGCTTATCTGGAAGGCCTCCTCCCACTTCATTTCGGGACGGAGGTTGAGTCTTAGAACATAAAGGAAATTGGAATTCACTTAGTCGCTCTTGTACTAGTCTAGACCAAGTCATGGGAAGTGAGATCAAGTATGTATTTATTACATCGTTGTAATTATATTAAATCTTGAGTTTATTGAGTATATTATGAAGTTTCGCTGTATTTCTAAGTATCTATTGTTTTAAATGAATCGTCTTTATTTAATTGTTCTGTATTCAATGAGAGGGTTCGCCTACTGAGGTAGGTGCCCGCATAGTCCTAAAATGGGTCGTGACATAATTGATCAGTGGTAATGTTGGTATGAGTCATGGCTGAACTAAGCCATAACATAGTGAAGCAAAAAGAGTGGTGAGAGAAAAGAGGTGAATGCATTCTTCATAATTGCATAAAGTGGTAGGAATATGGATATGGTTTAGTAATGATGTGGGTTTAAGACTTTAAATAGCAATGAGATTTCCTTTTTGGTCCGATTTTTTCATTCAAACATCTTTTAAGGAAACAGGAAAAACTTTTCCTAATTGATTATGTCATCTCAGATGACTAATAATACAACTAAATTGGAGCTCAAAGAAACAGAAAAGTGACTTTAATTTGTTCAAGTGGGAGGGTTGTCTCAATAAAAATTAGGGGCCAAAAGTCAAACTTCGGAGAGAGGCCTAAAAGAATTTCTTTTTAAAAAAGGAAAGATTGAAATAGTTATGGAGTAAGAATATCAACAACGATAAATTTTTAATGAACATATAAATAAAGCTAGAATAATAGAATATGACGACTCAAAAAATTGATAAGTTGATATAATGATATCGAAATGGTGTTGTACTGCTTCAATATAATGATTACTTGTTGCAATGCTTGAAATTTTGAAGAAGACATCAACAAGCAAATTTTGATCTCTTGTAACTTGTAAGGAGTAGTAATTTTGCAACCGTTTGAGAATTCAGAATATTGAGAATAATGAAAAAAGGTAAATGTAGGATAATAATGTGAGTCCATTTTAGTTGTTAAGATATAAATGAGGCAATAAAGTAGATACCCAATTACCTACATATGGAAACAATTTCTAAAAATTATTTCATTCCCTACTTATTACAATGATCCCCACATTAAAAATAAAAAATTATTGTATTTTCTCCTCAAAAATTTCTCTTCAAATTTAACAAAACAAACTTTATTTTTTAATAATACATATAATATAAGAAAAAAGTTTTTTGGGGGCCCAAGCCATTGCTTGAATGACTTCATAGTCTAGCCGGCACTGTCAAGTGGCAGACCAAGAAAGATATATAACTAGTTTTTGACTCGAAAAGTAGTCGTCCACTAACTTTAACAACCATACATAAGAATGAATTGAATTAACGTAGGAATATATGCTATAATTAGGTGAACCCATAATTTCAATATCATAAGAAAGACTTTCATTTTTAAAATGTTTTCTTGCGTAAACTACAAATAATTTTCCTCATATCCCTACAGGTGACAGAAAATAAAGGCTGTGGGCTCCAAAAAAAAAAAAAAAAGAGGAAATTTAAGGGACAGTTATGAAATTCATAACTTGAAAGGATCTTCTTTAATTATTGTTTTTTTGTTTTACACCAGTGAAATTCATAATTTGAATTACCATTGAGACACTGACTATTACTCCCTCCCTCAAAATTTGTATGACACTAAATCCTTTATAGCCAGTTTAAAAAAGAATGTACCTTTATATATTTAGTAACAATTTAATTTTAAATTTTTAATTGGGAAAATGATAGTTTTAGTCCTCGAGTTATTGATATATTGTGATTTTAATCCTTATGTTATTCAACCTACCACATTTAACCTTTAATTAAATTAAGTGTGCTAATTTAATCCTTGAAACTAACTGCCGTCAACATTTTCGTCTGTCATGGTTCTGGATTTTTCTTGTGGCTAACTCTCCATTGTTAATGTTTCTCTTAGCAAAAGATATTGAGTAACAAGAAAAGAACGAAAAATATAACTCTTATATGATCTTCTTTTCCACCATTCTTGTTCTACCTTCCAGATTGCTACAAATCCATTATTATTGCTCTCTTTGCTACTATTGTTATTATTGTTCCTTTTGCCTGCATCTTCGGAGCTCATATTCCACGTCAAACCATAGTTATAGTAAATCTCTCTACTGGATCTATAAAGATTAAGAATGAGAAAGAGTTTGGGAAAATAAGAGCAGATGATCCTTCTGCTATTCTTATTAGTTTATATAGATTCTGTACATCTTGAAGATAAATATAAAATTTCGAAATCCTTATCTAATACCTATTCTAAAGGAAGAGTAATCCTTTTGTTACAATGGATAACCTACAACAATAGAATTCTAGATAGACTACAATGTGAATTCAAAACAAATGATACACTCTAATAGCCCCCTGCAAGATCATGTTCGGGATCGAACCATGATCTTGGATCGAAGGTTGAGGAATCGACTTGTTCCAACAGCTTTAGTAAAAATATCTGCTATTTGATTTTGAGATGAAACATAGCGAACCACTAAATATTGATCGTCAACCTTCTCATGTACAAAGTGATAATCAAGACGGATATGCTTTGACCGTTGATGGATGACAGAATTCCGAGATAAAAACTGTGCACTGAGATTATCACAAAGAACTATGGGAGGTAAAGTGAGAGGAGCACGTAGCTTACTGATAAGTTGCTGCACCCAAATTAATTCAGTAGTTGCAAAGGCTAAAGCACGATACTCGGCTTCAGTCCTTGAGCAGGCTACTACCCTTTGTTTTCTGGAAGACCAACTGATCAAGTTACCTCTATAAAATAATGCAAAACCATGTTGGGAGCGACTATCATCAAGGTCAGAGATCCAACCAGCATCCGAGAAAGCCACAAGGCTAGAATCATACATAGGTCGTAGTAAGAGCCCATCATTAATGGATCCTTTTAGATATCGAAGTATGCGTTTGACAGCTGACCAATGAGTAATGGTAGGTGATTGCATAAATTGACATACTCATTGACTACATAGGATATTTCTGGCCTACTGATGGTAATATATTGAAGGGCACCAACAACACTACGGTATAAATGAGCATCAGGCAAGGGATCACCAGACAGAGTAAGTCTAGATCCAGGTTCAGACAGACTAGAAATTGGTTTAGCATCAGCCATGTTGGTTCGGCGAAGTAAGTCACGAATGTACTTGCCTTGAGATAAAAGGATCCCATTTGATGTTGGAGATACTTCAATACCAAGAAAATAATTTAAGGAGCCAAGATCTTTGAGTGAGAACTGTTGATCAAGAGAGCGAATGAATGTAGTAATGAAATTACTATCACTGCCAGTTATAATAAGATCATCCACATAAACAAGAATATATGTTGTATGCTCAGAAGCCTGCTGCACAAAAAGAGAAGCGTCAGATAAACAAGAGCGGAAGCCAAGGCCGATGAGAAAAACCTTTAACTTGTTGAACCAAGCACGTGGTGCTTGTTTGGGGCCATATAAGGCCTTGTTCAATTTTCATACAAAATGCGGTCGATGAGGATCAACAAAACCTTTTGGTTGCTCCATAAACTCTTGTTCAGAGAGATCACTATGCATTGTTAATGTCAAGTTGTCGAATGGGCCACTTATTTGTCACAGCTAAAGATAAGATAAGCCGGATGGTTGTGGGCTTAACAACGGGACTGAAGTATCAAAGTAATCAACACACTCCTCTTGGTGAAAACCTTTAGCTACAAGGCAAGCTTTGTAACGCTCAATTGATCCATCAACTTTCCTCTTAATCCTGTAGACCCATTTACAACCAACAATGTTAGAGTTAGATGGTGGGGGAACCAATGTCCATGTCCTATTTGGCATAAGAGCTAAAAATTATGTCTGCATAGCATGGTGCCATTCAGGAAATTTGAAGGCTTGGTGATAGGTTGTAGGTTCGGGAATGTGAGAGGGATCAGGAGGAAGAGAATGGTGAGATGCTATAAGAGCTTTTGGTTTCAATGAATTAGTTTTACTTCGAACAACCATGTGATGGCAAAAGGTGTTTGAGGGGCGAAAATAGGAAGGAGCTGTGGTCGGGTAAGAGGAACCAATAGATGGTGGTAGATGTTCAAGTGGGTCTGTAGATGGTAAATGATCTATTTGTGGAGGAGTTGTACCGGATGTAGTAGAGGGTAAGTTTGTGTGATTAGTATGCTCAGATGAGGGGATAGATGGTGCAACTGGAGTATTTGATAATGGCCTTGACACGACAGGGTATGCGAGAGAATGAGAACACACTAGATGTTGAAAAGCTTGATCAAGTAAAGAAAAAGATGAGTTGCTAGAATATGACGAGGAAGAGGAGGATTTTGCGGTTGGCAACATAGAGGAATAAGGGAAAATATTTTCATCAAACACAACATGGCGAGTAATATAAATCCGAGAAGATGCAACATGGTAACAAAGGTAACCTTTGTGACGAGAACTATACCCTATAAAGACACAAGGTAGAGATCGAAAATCAACTTTATGATGATTGTAGGGTCGAAGAAAAGGATAACAAAGGCAACCAAATGCTTTGAGAAAACCATAGTCAGGAGAACTCTTATAAAGTAATTGATATGGGGACTTAAAGGATAAAGAGGAAGATATGGTTATGTTGGATAAGTATGTAGCAGTGTTAAATGCATGCTCCCAAAATTGATAAGGAAGAGAAGCGTGAGAAAGAAGAGTGAGTCCTTTTTCAATTATAATTCGATTTCGGCATTCCGATGCACCATTTTGTTGAGGTGTATAAGGGCAAGAGATACGATGATGAATACCTTGATTATTTAAAAAGGATGATACATTTCGGTACTCACCTCCCCAATCAGTTTGGACTGATTTTATTTTAGTTTCAAACTGAGTCTCAACAAAAAATTTAAATTGAGCGAAAAATTGAAAAACTTGCGATTTATGTGACATAAAATATATCCAAATAAATTTGGTGCAATCATCAATGAATAAAACAAAGTACCAAGATCCATTAATAGAAGGAACAAGGGAAGGTCCCCAAACATCGGAATAAATTAATTGAAAGGGACTACTGCTAGAAACATGGGAATGGGAAAAGGGTAAGCGTCGACTTTTTCCTAGTTTACAAGGTTCGCAAACATTAGGAAAATCAAAATTAGAAACAAGTAGCCTAAAGTTAGACACAAGACGTCGAAGAAGAGTTTCATTTGGATGAGCCAGTCGACGGGAGAAAAGGCCATAAATAGTCCTTTATCTATGGGAGTAGGTCTAAAATGGTCCCTTAACTATACACTTACCGGTTTTAGTCCTTTAACTATTCAAAAACTTATCAAATTTGGTCTCCGTCTATTTTTTCATACAAACAGCGTACAAACTCATAAGTCTTCGTGAGATTAATTGTTAAACCATTACTCAGACCTATATTTCTCTCTCCTTGCTTCCTTTTCCTCAAGTTCCTCTTGTTTAAAAAAAAAGAAAAAAAAAAGAGCATTCTGGCACTGGTGTCGCTCTCGAGTCTCTAAAATTCGAAAAGACAAACTCAGGCACAAAATTTCTGTAACAATTCTTCTCAAACACTACTAAAAAACTGGTAAAAACCGCGAAAAAAAACCGATGGAAAAAACTGACGGATTCCGTCGATTTTTTCAATAATTTTTTTAAATCTTTTTTTTTTTAGAAAACCGACGGACTGCGTCGGTTATTTTTTGCACAAAAATGCGCGAAAAAATATAATTATTTTTTATATTATTTTCTAAAATAAACCGATGGAGTTCGTCGGTTTTTTATTTTTATTTGTTTTTATAAAAAAACCGACGGAGACTGACTCCGTCGGTTTTTAGAGTGAAAAAAACAGTATAAATTAAATCAATGTAAGTATATGAATAAAAAATATCAATGGTCTAGTGGTAAAGCCCTTTAATGCCAAGGAACATACCCGGGTTCGATTTCAAGTTCCTACATTTCATTCTTTAATTTTCCAAAAAAAAAAAAAAAAAACGACGATACCGTCGAACCGTCGATTTTTTTTAAAATTTTTTTTTTAACAAAACCGACGGACTGGGTCGGTTTTCCGTCGGTTACGAAAGAGAACTTGAGGAAAAAAGTTGAGGTTAAAGAATGAACTTGAGGAAAAAGAAGCAGTATAGGTCTGAGGAATGGTTTAACGATTAATCTCACGAAGGTTTATGAGTTTATACGCTGTTTGTACAAAAAAATAGACGGAGACCAAATTTGATAAGTTTTTAGATAGTTGAAGGACTAAAACCGATAAATGTATAGTTAAGGGACCATTTTAGACCTACGAATATATAAGGGACTATTTATGGCCTTTTCTCCAGTCGACGGTGCCAACCAACAAGAGATGTGCGTTCACCAAGAAAGACAGAAGGTGGGGAAGATCGAGAATGAGGTGATGAAAGTTGAAGACAGTAAAGGCCGTCATCAAGTGTTCCTCGAAGCAGTTTCCTTCCGTGCAAATCCTTCACATAACAATCATAAGGATGAAAGTCCATATGGGCATTATTATCACGAGTTATTTTAGAAACACTGAGTAAATTCTGGGAAATTTGTGGGACATGGAGAATATTGTTAAGATCAATGGGTCGAGTGGGTGTAGATAAAATTGATGAGTCAATGTGTGAAATAGGAAGTTTCATACCATTGCCCACCGCCAAACCATCATTGCCGGTGTAGTCGGCCTGTAAGGAGAGGTTAGCTATGTCGGAGGTCACATGATGTGTAGCACCCAAATTGAAGTACCAAGCAGGATCAACAATAGCTGAAGGAGAAGCACGATGTGCTTGTTTAGGAGTTGACCGGGACGGTGGCTGCCTTGTTGGTGGAAAATCTTTTTCGTTGGAACGATTGTAGCAGTTACGAGCATCATGATTATTTTTGCCACATATTTGACATTGCACATGACGCTTGGACTGACGATTATTGGACCGAGAGAATGAGAAATGTAAATATTGTTGAGGTATTGTGGATTGAGCATGATTATGAGGATTATGGGCAAGGTGATTAGAGAATGGGGGAGGGCCAAGAATAGATGACTGATTGGTGTTAAGGGGTGAAGCTGGATAAGATGAATTGTGTGCCAAGAGGGCATGAGAAGGAGCAGAGCCAAAGTGAGTGTTAACTGTGGTAGAGCGAAGTTCTTCGGCTAAACGTTCCTCTTCTTGAAGGAGGAGTCCAAACAGTTCTTCCGGAGTGATAGGACCGGAACGCATATTGAATGCAGCCTTGAAAATGCCAAATGAAGAATCAAGTCCATTAAGAACAAATGAGATGAAGTCATCATCTTGTACAAAGTACAAGCTTTCTGCTAGAGAGTCAGCAATTGCGTGCTTCTTCTCAAAGTACTATGTGATGGAAAGATTGCCTTTAGGAAGGTTTTGAAGTTGGGATTTTAGTTGCATAAGTCGGGCGCGTGTCTGTGACTGAAACATGCGCTCGATTTTGGTCCAACCATCATAGGAAGAGGTAGCTCGAGTTAGGTGACCAAGAAGAGGATCAGAAATTATTTGACGAAGCCAAACGAGAATAAGAAGATCGCTACGTCGCCATTCCTCGTAGGCAGGGTTAGAAGTAAGTACTGATTGTTCTTGGGGGGAAGAGGAATCTGTATTAGAGGGTGGATTTGTAGTGGTAGTGATTGAAGTAGAGGTGACAATAATGGTTTCTGGAGGAGGATTATAACTGAGAACAAAGGAATCAAGCGGAAAGTCTTTGAGTATGTCCAAGGTATTTTCTTTCCAAAGACAATAGTTGTTTCGGTCAAGTTTGAGAGAAAGGTTTGGTAGTTGAATAGTGGTGGAAGAACTGGACTGTTTTGCAAGTGACAGCAGGTTGCTGGAATTTTGAGAAGTGGCCATAGGATCGATGGGTAAATCTGATACCATATATTCCACGAAGAGACGTCCTAAATTGCAATGACCAAGGGTGGCTTCGCCACTGAATGTGACATTATCACTATCTTAAAAATCTAAAAAGCAATATCTCACCTAGATGATTGATCAAGATAGATATACAGAAGGCTTATGATACAGTTGATTGGAAATACCTAGAGCAGGTGATGGAAGGGTTGGGATTTCCTTATAAATTTGTTAGACGGGTTCTTGAATGTGTCTCTACTGTCTCTTAGTCACTGCTGATTAATGGAGAACTTACACACCTTTTGATGCTGCTAGAGGTTTGAGGCAAGGGGACACCATGTCCCCTTTTCTCTTTGTTATAGTAATGGAGTACCTCAGTAGAAACCTGAAGGATCTGAGTAAGAATAAGAAATATAAACACCACCCTAAGTGCCAAAGGTTAGACATCACCCATCTCAGCTTTGCAGATGATTTGCTGTTGTTTGCCAGAGGCGATCTTTCATCAGTTTCTTTACTTCATGAGAAGTTTACTGTGTTTACTGCAGCTTCTGGTCTTCAGGCAAACCTTTCTAAAAGTGCAATTTATTATGGTGGAGTAGACTATGTTGAAAGGATCCTGATACAAACTGCTCTGGGATACAGTCATGGTGCCCTTCCCTTTAAATACCTTGGTATTCTGTTGGACACTAAGAAGTTGGCCATTCTACAGTGGCAACCCTTGATTGATACTATAGTGGCCAAAATAGCTTCATGGACAGCAAAAAAGTTGTCATATGCAGGCAGAATTCAATTGGTGAAAACTGTGATTTTTGGAGTATAGGCTTACTGGGCTAAGATGTTTGTCATCCCGGCAAAGGTTATGAAAGCCATTCAATCATACTGCTGGAGTTATATATGGTCAGGCACCAATGCCATTACTAGGAAAACTCTGGTTTCATGGGATAAGATATGCCTTCCGAAAACTGTAGGGGGGTACAATCTTAAAATCTGGAACAAAGCTGCAGTATTCAAGATGTGTTGGGACTTGTCCACTAAACAGGGATAAACTGTGGATCAAATGGATCCATAGTTACTATATCAAGGATCAGATCATGGAGGAATTGAAGGTGCCGCAATAGGCAAGCTGGATGGTGAGAAAGATACTTGGTGCAAAAGCTCTTCTGCCCCTCTTTCATATGTCTACTAGTGGTAAGAGAAGTATAATCAGGCAAGTCTATCTTAAACTACGTGGTGATCACCCTAAAGTGGCGTGGAGGAGTCTCATATTTCAAAATCTGTCAAGGCCGAAGGCTGTTTTCACTTTATGGTTGCAGCAACAGGGTCGACTACTCACAATAGATAGATTGTTGAAATCGGGACTGGTGATGGATCCAGTATGTTCATTATGCAAACTATCTCCTAAAACTAGAAATCGTGTGTTTGCAGAATGTCCTTTGTATGGACTGTTTCGCCGAGACTGTTGCAACGGTTAAAAATTTCAAGTGTGGCAGCACAGACCTGGGATACTATGCACCAGTGGATATTATTAAAGACCAAGGGCAAAAATCAGATGGCCAGAATCCTCAAAATGATGTATACTGAATTTACTCATGCTATATGGAAAGAAAGAAACACTAGTCTTTAAGAAGAATGAGTCATCTGCAAATGACATTGCTAGGAGTGTAGCTTGTGTCTGCAATATGAGAGCTCCAAATTCAGTTAGAATCATGTTAGATAAGTGTAGCTTTTAAATTGCTTTGTTAGACAGAGTAGGGAGGTAGCAGTATATGTAGGAGAAAGCTGGTTCTGTAAAGCTGGCTTTGGTTTTGTAAATGCTTCACTTTTGGTGATTAATGAAATCTTGCTAATTACCAAAAAAGAAAAAGAAAAAGACTAAAAAGCAATCGATTGATTAACATCACCGATACAAAATTAAATTTAAATGAAAATGGGCTTTTCTTTTACATAGACTACAAATGAACGGGAAAATATTGTAACGAATCCTTACAAAAAAATATCATCTAAAATATTGGGACAACTTTAAGATACAATAATTGAAATATTGAAAAAACAACACATAATGAATTAAAGGGAAAATATCACTGAGAATAGTACCGTTGTTAAGATCAAACAAAAGATAAACCTCATCTAACTTAAGAATTGATACAATTACAATTCATTCAAGCGTATCACGGTAACAAATTAATAGAAAAGAGAGATCTCATCTAACTTAAGGATTGATATAATTGATTCAAGCATAACACGGTAACAAATTAAATTGAAAAGATTAGTGAGAACAGTACACATAAGAGATTACATAGAACTTTGAGGACTTAAATTAGACAACCTCTAATACAATCCTCAATCCTTGATATTTCACCGAAATGATAAAGAGAGAACTAAAAATATAACTACGTGCAGCACATAGCATAGAGCAATTTATAATTAGCAAAAAACTTCTAAAAACAGCTTATTTTAAAAAGTACTTTTGGCTAAAAGCAGTTTGTGTTTGACCAATTAATTTAAAAAGTACTTTTGAGTAGCAATTAGTGTTTGACTAAGCTTTTAAAAAGTGCTTCTATGTATATTTTTCTCAAAAGTACTTTTCAAAAAAGTGCTTTTGAACAAAAACTATTTTTTTTAGCTTCTGAAAAACTGCTTCTGCATGCTACTCCCAAAAACACTTATTTTCTTCCAAAAAGCTTGGCCAAACACCTCACTTTTTTTAAAATAAGCACTTATTGAAAAAATAAGTACTTTTGGGAAAAAAATAAGCTTGACCAAACAGGCTATTAGCCAACATCTTACACTCTTTTCTTGGAGTCCCTTCCCCTTTTAAATTTAACATATGTATTATAGAAAGAGAATTGGGAAAATGAGGTTGTAATGATTGGCGGAGAGTCACCCGCAAGGGTGGCTCAGTTAGTTGAGCATGGGCCTTTCATACTGGAGGTCTCAGGTTCGAAACCCCCTGCCTACGACAGCAGGGGATTTGCTTTCTGGGTCGAGCTCGTCACACGGGGGTTTCTTAGTGCGGGTTATCTCTCCTGTGTGGTTTGTGAGCTATTGCACGGGAGTTGAGTTTACCCTATGCGCAGGCGCGGATTTACCTTTTTCCCGAGGGGTGTCACACACTGCTTCGTAATTTTTTTTTTTTACTAGATATACATATATAAAATATAAATAAAACGAAAATACAAAGTAAAAGTACTAAAATGACACTGCTTATACACAAAGTAGCGTGTTGCCTGGTGGTTGAGCGCTACAATTTTGCGTGGGAGGTCGTGTGTTCGAACCCCCTCGGCCTCAAACCTAAAAGAAACCGGTTACATAGTGACACTCATTGCTGACTGTGCGCACCTGAAGGGTAGCGGCTGCGGATTCCCATATCATAAAAAAGAAATGATTGGCGCAGAGTCCTGGCATCGAAAAAGTCCTGCCAAATACTTTCTTCAACTAATACAACTGGAAGCTAAATAAATCAAAAATGGTTATCGGGAAAACTAAAAGTTTGAAACCATTAAACAGAGCATGAATAGTCATAGATGTTACATATTTATTTACGACTAATAAATTATCTCACGGAAATCACAAAAAAGGAGAAAAAAAGATGACATCTTACTTCTTCATAGACCACAATCATATAATCATATATCATATATATATATATATATATATATATATATATATATATATATATATATATAAGAAGAAAAAAAGATGACATCTTACTTCTTCATAGACCACAATCATATATATATATATATATATATAAGCAGGACAAAATCCCGATGACGTGGCTCAACAAGGAAGCAAGGATTGTATTTATCTTTTTCTACAACTAGTGAATTTGTCTGCGCGGTCATAAAAGACACGAATAATTTACTAATATAAATAGAAGAGGTATTTACAATAAATATATATTTGTAAATTGACTAAATCAGAAATACAAATCACTTTCAAAGATATGATGAAAATTTTCATACTTCAATCAATATTATAAATTAGAAGTTGTCCATGAAAGCGTACAGACAGGCCGACTTTTAATAAGTAGACTATATTGTAAAGTTGATATGTATTTCTTAATTAATTATTTGCTTGATTTCTTAAAATGTTGGAAGTTTGAAGAAAAGTTTTATCCTTTTTTATATAAATAATAATGTCTTTATCTAATACATATTTCATATATGCATAGATAAGTCAGGATTTTGAAATATTTTTTAAGAGTTTCTCCATACATAGAAATAATACAAAATAGAAAAGTACAACAACAAAAGAACTACACTCTCTTGGCCGTTTCTATATAAATACCCAGATGTACAATTTGATTTCGTAGAGAAAAACGTTTAGTTAGTAGTTAGCAGACTTCCAACAAAGTTATAATTGGACTAAAAGAAATTATAATCTTATGACAATCAGAAATTAAAATAAAAATCAAACTAAAAGGGAATCATAGAAAGAATATATTGAAAAATAAGTGAAGAAAATTATAATATAATAAGCACATCATTCTTACTATCTTAATCATAAAAAATAGAAGGAAAAGGTACGAAATCAATACATGATTTTTCGTCTTATCGAGATCTACTCTCTCAAACCAATCATCGTTCAAGAATCTTCTTCTTCTTCTTCTTCTTCTTCAAGTCAAACTAAAACATGACTATTATATTGCACTAAATATGATAATATCACTACTTCAAATATGGAATGAAAAAAAACATTGAATATATAAGTTCTCATTAAACGAAAAATATGAATTTATATAGATTTTAATATCTCCCTTTTCTTTTACCATTTATCAAATTCTTGGTTCAAAAGTTATGGATTTTTAAATTTAATATTTTCCCTTATTCTTTTCATTTCTCAGCTTTGAAAATTCTTGGTGATCATAAATTCACAACCTTTCAAATATATCCCTACGTTTGTCCTAAGTTACTAATTTGAACCAAAAGAAATTTCAGACTTACGACATCAGAAATTCATGGAAAAATTAAACTAAAGAGGAATCATAGAAAAAATATATGGAAACGATGAGTAAAGAAGAAAATAATACAATATACACATCATTCTTACGACCTTAGTCATTAAAAAATAGAAAGAAGAAGTATGGAATCAGTGCATAATTTTCCGAGCTCTTGTCGACTTTCACTCCCACAAGCCCATCACCATTCAAGAACCTCGACCACCTCCTTCTCCTTTACACCAAACTAAAACATAAATATAATAGTGCATAAATATAACAAAATTATCACTTCAAAAATGGAATGAAAGGATAATTTTGGATAGGTTCTCATGAAACAAAAAGTATGAATTTATATAGATAAAAATGAAGGAATACCATAAGGCATCTTAAATTTTTAAATTAAATATTTGGGGGTTATGGAGGTGAAATTTTAAAGCAAATAAATGAGAGAAAAGAAAACAAATAAAGGAGAGATAGATAATTGCAAATGGTAATAAGTGCTGTAGGTACGTGGGCAAAAGACGGATATCAGCATTTTTTTATGCCATGCTAACGCACCCATCGTGGGCGGTGGATATCAGCACTTTATTGGCTACTTGTTGGGATTAATTAGGATAATCAAATGAAGTAGAATTTTCTTTCTTTATTACTCCAATTTTATTAAATAGTTTAAATGGAAAAAATACAAAAAAAGGAGAAAAAAAAAAGATAAATGCAAATACTGGCCATAGAGAGGTGACGTCACATGACCTTGTCTATGCCTAGTTTTTATATATACTAGTATACTTACCCGCGCGATTCGCGAATAATACAAAAAAATTATAATTCAAAATATTATGCGTCAAAAATAAAAGTTGTATGACTACTTCAAGTTCATACTCAAAAGTACAACAAAATTAATCACAATCTTTAATACTCTGTAATATCTTTTTTGGTTCACACATCCAACTCTGACATATGCACATTGACATAAGTTCACACATAACTCTGACATATGCACGTTGACATAAGTTCCAGATGCATTTTAAGACCTTGTTTGATACTCTAATTCATCTTCATGGCAGCAACACTGATAGGATGAAACGTCAAGTAAGTTTGGCTAAATTCACTCAACAAACTAAGAATCTGAAATAAATATTTATTTTAGGATGTTCTCAAGTAATCTTTTCTTTTAGTCTCTCAAATCATGATACTGCTGATTCGTTTTACCTCAAGAAGTTATGACTTCTCAAAGTATGAGAGCGTACATCAGATCCAGGAAAAAACTTGAATAACTAAAAATTGAAATAAAAGATTTGGATACTACCTGATCGTTTGTTTTTTCACTTGTTTCAGTTGAAACCACCTAAACTATTTGGTTTTGGAATTAAATAGGCTATAATAGAGAAGAGAAAAAGTAAAATAGTACATAAGCTCACATGCAGACAAAAATTCTACCCAGTAATGAAATCTAATCACTATTAAATAAAGAAAATATTTACAAAAAAATGATGGAAAAGTTTCGAACAAAACATGTACTACTGTAATACCTGACAATACATAGTTCCATTCTTGCTCTATACTACAACAAATGCTGCACTGAGTTGATTTGGGTGTTTGATTCATTGCCATGGAGATTGGTCTTTGGTGTTGAAATGTCTATAAATACTAAATAGATATATGCTTGAAGAACAATCTAGGCATTCAGGTGCTTCTTCCTATGGCAATTAAATACAGGTTGATGCTTCATTTTCATGCTATTTGCGCACTAACCTTATAAGCAACATAAAATATCTCTCTTTGTTAGGCAATTAGAAACAGTCGATGATACAGTGTCATGCTATTTGTAGGCTAAACTTCAAAGCAACATAAAATATACTTCTATTTTTATTTTGAGAAGAAGTTAAAAAGTTAAGCACAGAAGCTTTTAAAACCATCTGAGTATGCGGAAAAAAAATCATCATTCACCTGCACATTATTTGTTTATCCGCCGCTTGAGATAGGAGGACAAAGAATGCCTTTGTTCATCTCTAAATAAACCATAGCATTGATAAATGAAGATGTTAGAGAACCAAAACTCCTGATTCATAAACAAAGAGCATAGTGTGATCTCTAACCACATAAGAAAGGAAATTTTCAAGATTAGTAAGGAAAACAAGACTTTCAAAACAAAGAGAACCAAAATACATTAAAAATTACGGAAAAAATAAAATCTTCAGAACACGGTAAAACTATGTGAAATATACACAGATTTTTGACCAATTTAGCAACAGTGGACAAAAATCTCTTAGCGTCAAAAGGGGGTGTTGCCTCATGTAGAAGCTTCACCAGAATCTCTGTTTTGACTCATCGTTCCTTGCAAGCAAAAACATTTTCAAGAGTTAAATCCTCCGAGATTAAGTAAAAATAAAAATGCTGCTGCAAACATGAAAATGAATTAAGATAGAATATCCATAGGCGGGGAAGTAGAAGCTATGAGTACTGCCCAAAGCACAGGAAACCAAATTTTCTGCCAAATGCTTGAAATGGCATAAGCTAGTTGTTATAAGCAAAAAAAATCAGTAGATTGACAGGAGTGTTAAGTTAAATTTTAGAACATGATTTACTTAAAAATAAAATCTGGGAGAATGAGACAATATGTAGATCGAGATTTGTGGCAGAAAGTCTTCTTAGCGGTTTCAACCGCAAGAGTGGTCTTGCAATTTCACCAACCACAGTTACAACTTACAAATTTCTTTTTCCTAATGCCTAGCAACTTGTACATGGTTATTGAGAAAAAATAGGACTCTGTAAAATGCAAGGTAAATTTAAGCTCTTGACATTTTCGGAAGTTTTTGCTGAGTGATATTGAGGAAAAAATAGGAGTCTTTTACTAACAGAATTGTGAATCCATTTCCATAAGTTGACAAATGTCATATTTTCATAGAGACACTTGGCGCAATGACAAAGCTAAAGTTGCTGATATTATGTATATACTACATGTGTCGCCATAATCGATTCTCAACAATATCATCCAATATTATTTAGAAGAAAACATTAAGCAAAAAACATCTATTGTTATGAACAGATTACTCACGTTGACCTGAGATACATCAGGAGCAACAGGTGAGGTCACGGGATAAGATTTATAAAACTTCATTCTGCATGCAATTTTTTATTCTTCATTCATCTCCTGCATAGCTATTTTTCTGACTTCTCTCTTCTTCATTAAAAAATTCAAAACATTCATAAGTTATGTTGCTCGGACTCTCCAAATTGCTACCGCACCTGTGTCGAATCCTCCAAAAATGTACTACTTTTGGAGGATCCGACACGCACCCGTTGACATTTTTAAAGAGTCCAAGCAGCATAGGTCATAAGCATCAGCAAGAACTTTGAGACGAAGAAAGTATAATAGGAATGCAAAAGAACATCAAAGTTACCTCTCGATTATTCATCAAAATTTACCACACTATTTTTTTTTTTTTTACTTCACAACTCCTAGACATGTCCCTGGCAGTCATATGTAACTTCAATAATCAATTGTCATTACTTAGTAGACAATGTCGGAGAATATTTTTTACATTCCCATATCATTCTTCATTTAGTTTTTTTTTTTTGGAGAAGAATTCATCATTCTGGATGTTCTTTTTCTCACGCATATACTGCAGTCTAATTTGAATCTCCCAATTAAATTGGCTAAATGAATCTCTCATGTACTTTCTGAAAGAAAATGAAACCTTGCACAAATGCATAGTACAGGACGAAACAAAAGTCAATCATCAATATTTTAGCCCTGTATAAGATAAATACAGCAGGTTGATAAAAATCAAATAACAGAGTACACATATTCCATGTGAAAATTGCATTACAATGTGTCGTACTCACTAACAAAGCATAATCCAAACCTAAAAATGCAACGTGGAAATAAAACAACCCCCAAATCTTAAATAAAGACAAATAAATTAATACATTCAGATCCAACGACAAACTCAGAAACCATAATACATAACTTATCCAAGAAAGGAGAAAAAGATTATATTTACCTGTGGGTGAGAATTTGGGTGATCTTCATTAACGTTTCTGCTGGAGAACAATTCACTCGTTTGGATCTTCTTCGTCGCAGATATACTACAATGAAGATGGGGATTAATAACCCAGTTGTCCCTCCTCCACCATTACTCCAGCCGCTTTCTTGTCTTTGCTTCTTCACCGCCTCACAACCACCATCTAAATTTAGAAAAAACGGAGCACTGATGAAAAGAAAAAAAAAGAAGAAGAAAGTCATCACCTTTCTTAATATAGTTCTATGAAATTGAATTAATTGCATAACCTTAATTAAATTGATATTCATAAAAGTTAATTTTCACTCTAAGTAATTAATATGCTAACCTACTTATTACATTAATAAACATCATTCAACAGTCCTGGTTTCAACAACTTGTAATAAACCTTCAGAACAAACTATGACAAATCACTACCCAAATTGGATCACAATATTAAACTCAATAAGCAAAATAAATAAATAAATAAAAACTAAAAATTTTACCTTGTATGATAAATATTGTGATTGATGGTAGTCAGAGGAATCTGAGCGGCATTACAATTTCCGTTGACGAACGAAGTACACAGAATAATAAACCGAACTCCAAACAGGACAAACACAAACTACAAATTTCAGAGACAAACACCAACATCAGGCGTTTGTTGTTTGATTCAACCTCAGATCTCTCATCTCATCTAAAATCTCTTATCTTCGACAATCCCAAATTTATTCTTCTCAGATTTAGAGTCTGTTTGGATTGGCTTATGACTATAAGCTGCAAACACTAAAAAAAAATAAGTTGGTAGTCTAACTAGCTTATAAGCTACTTTAGATAAGCTAAGTCAAATGGGCCAAATTATTTTTTTAAGCTTATTTTAAGCACAAAATAACTTTAAACTGATCAGTCAAACACTCAAAAAAACTAAAAACAACTTATAAGCAACTTATAAGCTAATCCAAACGGGCTCTTAACTGTTCCTTCCACGCACATGTTCTCGTCATCCATGATATTGGATTTGAAACTGTGGGGTTCAATGCTTCTGCTCCCTGGATTGTTTGATTGATTTACTCTATTTCTAGAGTTGAACCAAAAGTAGAAATTGGAAGCCAAGAAATTGGTTGGAACGTTTCCAGAGAATGTAGAAAGACACTATGCTTTCTGATTTAGAAGTTGCAACTCTCTTTAAACTTTTTAACTTTATTTTGCTGAGGAACCACGTCCTTGTGGTCTTTTATTTTTTTTATTTTACTGAGTGAGTAATTTGCTCATTGCAGTTTTTTTTTTTTTTAACTGTTGTAGTTTTTAACTTTTAATTTTTATTTTGTATTTTTAAATTTTAATTTTTGTGGTGATGATACTTGTCATCACATGATGCTTTTGTCTCTCCTATTATATAGAGATAAATATATATTCTTTTAAGACATTTGGGTTTTTATAATTAATAAGACAATTAAGAAAATGGAGAAACACTCCAAAAAAAGGAATTAGGCCAGCACCGAACGTGAGTTGACAACTTGACCCTTAAACTTCAACCGATTGTCGACAAATTACATACAAATGGACAGACGGCTTATGCCTGTGTTGTGTACGGGTCTAACACTTTAGATTATAGTGCATTTATGTATATGTAGTTATTTTTAAATAGTGATTATATATATAGAGAGAGTATATATTATGTTCAAAACACGATTAATATAACATTGTAGTTTATGCTCCGTATCTAAAATTTTATTATATTAATGTTTGCTATGAATACAAAATCGGCAAATTCATTAATATTTTTTAAAAGAGAAGACTTGTTTAAAAGGAAACTATTTTTCTCTCTTTGAGATAAAACAATAGCAATATTTAAGCATCAGTTGATACTTTCAATTTTAATTCGATTAATTTAAAGGTGTAAAATACTTATTAGTTTTTATCAAATTTTGATTTGGATAATTCTAATTCAAATTATTAAATTAATTTTACATGTTTAAAACGAAACAAAGTAGAAATTGATTTTCTATTTAAACAAAGAAATACTATTTTTTAATTTTTGGTAAATATTCTCGGTTTAGCTCATTTTACTTGTCATGTTGTCTTTTGCATGGTTTTTTAAGAAAACGTCGATTAGAATTACAATTTGACTAATTTACCTTATTCATTATTTGATCTCCATTTGATATATATTTTTTTACGACATTAATCTCTTTTCACATTTATTAGAGTAAGAATAAAAATAAAAAAGTAATTAAATTCTATCTTATTTTAAAATATAAATATTTTAAGTATATTTATTTTAGTGAACATAACAAATAAATGACATGGAGGAATAGCAAATACAACAGTTTAATATCTAGATTAGATCTCAGACTAATATATAAAAAGAAATAAAACTGTATGGTTTGACTACTTAACTTTTTGAAGAAAAACAATTTCATTTGCTCCCACTAATGGATTGATACGCACGTGGTAATGAATTCATCAATATTGACTTAATGATATACTTTGGAAATTACATGAATATTGTTTAATTTTTTAATATGGAGCACACTTTTGTTTTTGGACATTATTAATTTGCACCATTTTTATGCATATATATATATATATATATATATACTATGTTCAAAACACGATTAATATAACATTGTAGTTTATACTCCGTATCTAAAACTTTAGTATATTAGTATTTACTACGAATACAAAGTCTGCACTTTTTTTTTACATTATTTTTTTTTAATATGGGGTTCAGTTTTTTTTTTTTTTTTTTTGATATTGCTTGATTTTGTTAATATGGGGTCCACTTTTTTTTACAATGAGTTTGGAGATGGTGGGTTCCACATTTTTTTTATTGCTTAATGTTGTTTAGTATGAGGTCTACCCTTTATGGGGTGCACTTTTTTTTTTTTTTTGGACATTATTAGTTTGTACTATTTTTATGCATATAATATATATACATTTACTATGTTCAAAACACGATTAATATAACATTTTAGTTTGTGCTCCGTATCTAAAACTTTATTATAAGTGTTTGCTACGAATACAAAGCCAACACTTTTTTTTTTAAACATTATATTTTTTTTAATATGGGGTTCACTTTTTTTTTTTTTTTTTTTAATTTTATATTGCTGGATTTTGTTAATATGACTATGTTCAAAACATAATTAATATAATATTGTAGTTTGTGCTCCGTATTTAAAACTTTATTATATTAGTATTTGCTACGAATACGCACGTGACAATGAATCCATCATTATTGACTTAATGAGATACTTTGGAAATTACATGAATATTGTTTGATTTTTTAATACGGGGTGCACTTTTTTTTTTGACATTATTAATTTGCACTATATATATATATATATATATATATATATATATATATATATATATATATATATATATATTAGAATTATGGGGCTCACAATTTTTTTTTTGCACTTTTTTTTTAACATTGTTTGTTTTTTTAATATGGGATTCACTTTTTTTTTTTAATCTATATATTGCTTGATTTTGTCAATATGAGATACTATGTTCAAAACACGATTAATATAATATTGTAGTTTGTGCTCCGTATTTAAAAACTTTATTATATTAGTGTTTGCTACGAATACGCACGTGACAATGAATCCATCATTATTGACTTAATGAGATACTTTGCAAATTACATGAATATTGTTTGATTTTTTAATATGGGGTGCACTATTTTTTTAATATTAGTTGTTGTTTAATATATATGGGGCCCACAATTTTTTTTAATTAAATTGGAACGGATATATATATATATATTAGAATTATGGGGCCCATTTTTTTTTAATATTAGTTGTTGTTTAATATATATGGGGCCCACAATTTTTTTTTTGCACTTTTGTTTTTGACATTGTTTGTTTTTTTTAATATGGGATTCACTTTTTTTTTTTTTTTTTTTTTTATATATATATTGCTTGATTTTGTTAATATGAGATACTATGTTCAAAACACGATTAATATAATATTGTAGTTTGTGCTCCGTATTTAAAACTTTATTATATTAGTGTTTGCTACGAATACGCACGTGGCAATGAATCCATCATTATTGACTTAATGAGATACTTTGAAAATTACATGAATATTGTTTGATTTTTTAATATGGGGTGCACTATATTTTTAATATTAGTTGTTGTTTAATATATATGGGGCCCACAATTTTTTTTTACTACTATATAGAAGCATGGGTTAAACCCAATTTTTTTTTTAATATTAGTTGTTTAGAAATATGAGGCCCAATTTTTTTTTTTTTTTTTTTATATTAGTTGTTATTTTAATATATATGGGATCCACAATTTTTTTTTTATTTGGGACGGACGACGAGAAAGCATGGGTTAAGTAATATATGAACTTTAAATAGCAAAGAGGAAAAAACCAAGATTATTCTAGATTTTATAGCAAAATTAGAAGAGAAAAAAGCAAAAAATTGAAAAAAAAGATAAATAGGAAGGGTGGTCATAGAGAGGTATCACATCACCTTATTTATGTTTAGCTTTATATTATATATAGATAGATTTTTTGACAATTAATTCCATTTGTCCACACATAAACAATTAGTTCCTCCAATTAAACACGCCGCTTCTGCCATTTTACCCCCCAAAAGCTACGACAAAGAGAGAACACCCCAGGACAAAGGCCCGCTGACGTGGCATGCCTCAATTATCCGTATTTTATTTTGCGCGGATTGCCCTTTATTTGAGGTGGTCTTTAATTTTTGCCCTTAGAATTGGTGGTCTTTAAATTTTACCGCTCGCCTAACACCCCAAGGTTGTGGGTTCGAATCCCAGTTCAGTTAAAAAAAAATCGCAAGGCAGAATTTTGGGCTTCACAAGTAAAATTTTTGCCCATGCAAATTCTGCATGAAGGTAGAATTTCTGCTTTAAGGCAGAATTTGCATGGGCAGAAATTCTGCCTGTGCAGACTAAATTCTGCCTGAAGGGCAGAGTTTAAATACCACTATTTTGAGGGGTAAAAATTAAAGAATACCCCCAGCGAAGGGCAAATTGCCCCTATCAGTAAACCTATTTATCAATTTTGTTAAAGTTTTGGGCTTTACCCTGTATTTTTTACACAATAAACTCAATTATTATATCTTAAAAAAAAGAAGAAGTTAATGTTCAGTTACAACTCCATCTTAATATTGAATCGCAGCGTTTTCCAAAATTTCCCACAACCCGTTTCCATCAAAATTATCACCGATTCAGTATCCCTGAAATCAGAGAATAAACCAACAACCAGCAATCAACAAAGGAAACACATTCAACCCAACACCCGTGTGAAACAAAAACTACAATTTCAGTTCATTCAAGTTAGAGAAGAAACAATTTATTCGACCATGGGATTCCACTGTGACTTTATCCTCCTGTTCATTCTTCTTTCTTTCTACTTGGCTTTCACATTGTTTTTCCTAATAGTGGAATTTATGACTTATATTCAGAAGAAATAACGAAAAAAAGATTGCCTCTGCAATTTGAACTTAACAAATGTATCTCCATATCTTATATTATTGGTCTTCCTTGATTTAGGTTGGTTAGTAGCAATAAAGTTTGGAACTTTTGGTTATGTTGTCGTCCATTTTGTGTGCTTTGATTAATCTTGAATGTGTTCACTTAATGAATTTTTCATCTAATGTTTTATGCATAGATAGTGACACAAACTTTTTTTGTTTTGCCATTTTTTTATGTGTTTGCTCGATAATTTAGCGCCGTAACTTCAAAGTATTATTCGGGTTCCGTTAATAGCGTCTGTAGGGAAAAGTTGAACATTCGAACTTCTATTCGCTGACTTCTTCAACAATAACAGAGAAGAAATTTATCATGGTTGAGAAATATCCGCAGGTACAAATTCTTCTTATTTTCGTGGTGTTTTATTTCATGTGTTTTTGTATTTAATCTTTCTTTTTCCCTTTTTTCACATCGGGTTTTGACTGGTAATTATCTGCTCATGTGCTCAACATATTTTGATGTTGCTTGATTTCCGTCATTATACTTTTTGATAGTTTATCAAGAGTCCATCATTAGCAATTTCAAAAGTTTTGGTTCTTTGGGTGTTGCACCTCAATGGTTGGCTGAAGTAGTGCACTATTATTTTCTTGGAAGCAGTTGTTTTTTATTTAGATTTCATCTGACCTGTGAAACAAAACACAAAAATGAAACTTTGATATATTGTTATCCGCGTATACTTTGGTTTATTTACTCTGTGCGATCATTGAAAAGAAGAAATAACGCCAGTTAAGACCTATTTTTCTCTTTCCCTGTCCTCTTTCACGGTCAAAATCAAATAGTAATCAATTGTAGAAAAGTTTGGTGAACAAAGATAAAAAGAAAGAAAGAGATGAAGTGGGGAGGGAGGAGAGATGGGGTTTAGGAGTCTTATTTATATGTTTCCTCAATTTTTTTTTTTCTAATTTCCTTCTATTCTTCTAATTATTTTATGTTATTATCATAATAACCCAAACCTCGTAAGAAGAACTGTCACTTTTTTAAGAATCTCAAAAGCCAATAGTTTCTACCATTTGCTGAACAAGTGCTTCGAGAAGGCGAAAGTGTCTAAAGGTTTAATAAAACTGTTGTTTTCAATATTATTACAGTATGACTTTCACATAATATCTACGTTCTTTACTTTGTTATTCTTCCTCCCTCCCTTAGATTGACTTTTCCATTCTTCCTACATTTATCTCTTATTGGTTTGTTAGGCTCTTGGCCATTCCGACAACAAGAAGGAAGATAGTCAGTCAGTTCTTAGTTTCTCATAATTGCACAACTTTTCTAATGTGAATATTTAGGCTAAAATTCTGTTGGACTATAATGTTGATGTACAACGACTGAAATAGCTTTGGGATACATGGGTTAGTTTAAATCTGTAATGTTCCTGTAAGTTTATATATTGAATACCTTTTCATTTAAGTATGAGAATAGTTCTTATCTAGATATGTAACTTCAATAAAAGTTTTTAACATCCCCTCTCAAACATCAAAAAAAAAAAAAAAAAAAAAAAAAAGGAGGAGTTTTTAACATGTTCATCAGAAGTGTCGAAGTGAGTACTCTTGACTCTTGAAATACATTTTGATCTCCTTAAGCCTGCGCATTATCCAAAGCTTTTCTTTCTTATTTTGTTTGTTCCATTTTTTCTCTTCAATTTCATAGAAACTCATACAAAATAGGGACATACTGTTTCTATGGAAAAATCGTGAACAAGTGACATATTCATTGAAGACTGAAGTTATTTTGTGTCAACCTTCAATTTGGAGTCATAACTATCCAAAAAATCAATAGTAATGCCACAATAAGGAAAAGTATAAGAAAGAATCTGCAACTGCATAAAACCAATGAAGAGGTCATTTTTTTATAGGGGTGTTGGTTTTTTGTTTTAAGAAAATAGAAGGGAAACTCCAAAATTTGAGAAAATAGATAAATCTGTTGCATCTAAGGGTGGGAAGAAGTCAACAAGGGAGAGTGCTTTATCATGTGTGAGAAAGATTGAAGGTACAAAGTTTCATGTTTCGTTGATTCTTGACTTCATGTATTGGTATTAAATTCCTTTTTGTTCCACTTTTTCCATAGCAGCCCTTATATTTGGTTACCCGGTTTTTAAGCGTCATTCATCGAAACCGGAGCAACAATCTACCGGGTCACGGAGATTTTGGTGAAACTTTTTCCTCTTCTCCTTTTTCTCCCTGCCCATTTTACTTTCACATTGTTTCCTGAGAATAGAATTGATGCTTAGAAAGAAAGTGTGAAAAGAAAACAGGAATAGCATTTGCAATTCGTCTTTGCAGCATTTACATGTTACTATAGCTATTCTGAAGTACGCTTAGTAATATTCAAAATGACATATTTTTCCAGTTTCCATTGCATTTACTTGCTCAAACTCTATGTTGGAATTTTATTTATATGATCGCTGCACAAAGGAACAAGCAAAGTAGTACACTACCAGTCATGAACTGTAAATTCAAGAACTGTTAATTATTCTTGAATTTGTTAACTTAATCAGCTTTTTATCTAACTTTTTATGCATTCATAATGACATAAGATATTTGTTTATCGTTTGTTCTATCTGTTTGTGCAATTAACTTCATGATTTCTCTTTAATGTTCCATTTTAATTCTTTTTGGACACATAATAAGATCCAGATGTTGTCTTTGTCAGTTCAGATTGAGATAAACAAGACTTACAACAAAAGGAAAAATCTTTCTCCCACTTACAAAGCAAAATTTCTCTCTTTTCCCACGGTCGCTCAAGGTAAATCTGCTCTTTCATATTTTTAGTTTTTGAAGTTCTTATTCATGTTTGATTGGTGTTTCATATATTTATGTGTTCTACTATTGTTCCGACAAAATTTAATATTTCTGGCCTCAATCTAAAGTGAACCAAAATTTGTTGCTTGATTTTAGTTAATTGTACCAAACAAATTTGCATGTTTTGGTGATTTTGTTGCCCGTTTGGTGAGATTTATTAATCTTGAATGTGATCAGTAAAGAAAAAGGTTGATGTCTGCGGGCAATGAACTTCATGGATTTTCGTTAGCCAGCAAAAGTCTTTGTAAGGAAATATCAGCGGCCACCTCATTGAATGCTTCGAGTGAAGGGACATCCCAAAACAAAAACGTACTAAAGAAGACCTAAGACAAGTGATGAGTCGTGAAATTACGCGATATTCGATGCTAATTCCTTAAGTTTTTGTGACTCTTTAAGCACTTTTGTTGTTACTTTTTGTGTTTTTATGTTGTTTTGTAGGAAAAGATGTCCGGAGAGCATAATGGAGCAAAACGGATCAAAATAGAGCAAAAATAGAACAAATCAACGTTTCTGGCACAACATGCTAATAGCATATGGTGCAGCATGTTGAACATGCTAGCAGCATGTGGTGCAGCATCTGCTGCCAGAGAAAGTGGCGCCATGTGCGAGTAGCACATGGCGCAGCATGTGCAACATGCGAGCAGCATGTTGTGCAGCATGTGGTGACAGAGAAATTGTCACCAGATGCTACGGTTTTGGCACAACATGCGATTAGCATGTTGAACATGCGAATAGCATGTTGTGCAAAAGGGTATTATGGTCCATATTTTGTTCCCGTTTTTGGAACAATATAAATACTCTTTTAGGGTTTGTAATACATATCTTTGGCAGTTTTTTACAAGTTTTGGAGACTAGGTTTCTATACCACACTTTGGGGTTGAAGATTTGAAGATTTGGTTGAGTATTTCTTAAACCTTTAATTCATTCCTTCAATTCCTTGCTTTGTATTGTATATCTAAGTGTGTAGCTTTCTATTCCATTACTTGAATCTTGTTTATGAAAATATTCTTGATTAAAGTTTGGTGTGAAACTCTTGTTATGCTTATGTATTGAATGATTCTTATTGCTATTGAAGTGGGTCTTTGTTGATTTAATTAATCTCGTTCTTGAATGTTTCCAAAGGGATTAGCTAACCCTAGGACTCACCCATTTACTTAGATTGAGCTTGGAAGAGGAAATTGTTATATCCCGTATTTTTGAACGTCGAATTATTTGTAAGCTGAGGTGGGGCCCACACGTCAAGATTTTTTTTGGAACATGTGACAAGTTATATGAATCACATATGTAAAGTTAAACACAACTCATGAAGGACCCTTGGGCCAAATCAAAGTGGAAGCCCTCCAAACGAATATTTTTAAGAAAACGTTTTCGGGTGACCTGACTTTGAGGGGAAAAAACGGTATTATAAGTTTGGAATTTGGAAAAATACCAAGAAATAGAAGTTGTAGATAATTGAATTAGCTTTCCAACCATAGGTCGTGGGTTCCCAGGTGACGTCGGTACAAGGAGATATGAACGTTTTAAGGTCGAAAGGTCAGTGGGCTAGGCCCAACTCGGGGCCAACCGGGTTAGGCCCAAAAAAAAAATAAGAGAAAAATGAGGCCCAAGTGAGGAGGTGGCTGGCCATGGTCCTTAATAAAGGACCCAAGCCCATTTAAATTAGTCATGTGATAAATGTATAAAAGACCATTTAGTCAACATTTATCACTTAGAAGCTTCAAGACAAATTGACAAAGGAGAAAACAAAAGAAACAAGAGCAAAGGAGAAGGCCATTCGGCCATAGCTCCAAATTTTTGCTCCTTTGAAATATTGTTCCAAAAATTGTTTTCTTGTGGTATTCCTACTAATTCAAGGGTCCTCTACAACTTGGTGTAGTTATTTTGGAAGGAAGGGCACTTGTTTCATCAATTTAGCACCTTGGACAAGTGAAGAAGATAGGAGGAAAAGGTAAGAATTAATTCCTTTTTCTTATGTTATGAAGGTTTGTTTATGTTGTAGTATGTAGAAATGAGTAGAATTTATGGAAATATGGAAGTTTGCAAAGTGGGTGTGTATATGGGTATATGGCCGTGTGTATGTATTGATGCATAGGCAATATGAGTTGAATTTTATGTAGTATTCTAGTTGTGTTGTTGAAACTTTGTGATGGAAATGGAAGAAAATGGTTTATGATGGCATGAAAAATGATTGAAAATGATTATAAGAACTTATGTGATTTCAATGTAGTTTCTATGTAATTATGGAAGTGGAGTTCTAAATGAGAATTATTATGTTAGATGGTGAATTTGGAGGGATGCAAGTCCATATTGGCATGAAAGATTGGTTGGTAAGTTGTTATGGGGAATTTTGTGATTTTATGGAAGATTTATGTAATGATGAAAATGAAATTGTTAAGGTGTGAATTATGATTATTGTTAATGAAGTTGGAGGATAAAAATGTGTTATGGATATTTATATCGAAGATTAGAGATTTCGGATGAATTATGGTTTTGGTGGAATTTTTGTATGTTTTGTAAATATTTTGTAGAATGATATGAAATGCTTCCGAATTGTGTTTGAATGATCTTTAATTAAAATATAAACATGGAAATATTGATATTGATTTGAAGGTGCAAAGTTGGATTGGAAGTTGTTGCATTATTTGGAAAAGAAGATTATTTATGTTAGAATGCGTTTCTAGTCGATTGTTGATGTTGTTGGTATTATTGTTGGTATGGTTGTTGCTAATTTGAGCCGAGTTAAATCTCGGGGATGTTGTATATATAGGGGAGATGCTGCCCAAATTTCTGTAGACAAGTATTGGTTAAGGTTGAATTCTTAAAGCCTTATGATTAATATTTGGTAAATGTGACCAATTGTAGATTTTGGGCGAAACGAGATTTGAATTTGGACAAGCGTAAAAGGCGAATAAGGTATGTAAAGCTTTGCTTTTCATTCTCTTGGCATGTCCTAGGTATGATAGGCTTTGATACGAGCCTTGCGGACGACTCTACTCTTAGAAATCCGCACCTAAATTTGCCCCTTTTTCATTTAGTAGAATTGAATTGAATATGTTATGAATAGTTGGAAAGATTGTCTAAACATCTAGAACTTACACAAATAGGACCCGACTACCTTAAAACTCTCACAAACGACGTTATGAAGCGTAACATACGTAAATTATGTACGTCACCTCGTTTGACCCGAGGTGGGCCCACTATTCCCGGATTTTTCTTATTTGTTCCGTTTGACTTATTTTGGAACCGAATTCAAAGGAAACTCTTGGTTACTCTTCTAGATACCATATGACATTTGTTTGAATTATTTTGTTATGTCCCATACTGCATTTTGAAACATGAAAATGATTTCAGAAAGCGTACTTTGACATAAACCATTGTGACATCTGAAAAGCATACACTATGATCACCACTTAATTTCTTTTATATGGTTTGTCATTTGAATTATACTATTGAGTCTCCGTAAATGTGTTATATTTTATATTGCATTAGTTTCTCACTACTCCATTCGTGGATGCCTCAATGTTTCCTTCACTGAGCCCGGGCCAGGATATGTTATCACGCGTATTCCACTGCATTGTTCGCCGTGCCTCGATGTGAGGGGGCAACTATACATGTACATGGGTTGTGGAGTATGTTGTGCCATGTACACACATTCTGATATATGATGATATGATATGATATGTGCACACTCTGATATTTGATATGATATGGCCATCTGATATGTTATGATATGTTACGGAGATATTCCCTACTCTGGAGTTATGCTGTGTTGTGGCGCCAGTGACGGGGTGGCGACCACGTTCTGTTCACCGAGTCCCATAATGGGGCCGGATATGGCATATGTTTTGACATGCATTATCTATGATATATGAGTAAGCATTTCTGATATTCTGATTATTGCACTTATTTTCTGTATCCTCTGTTCAGATTATGATTCTGTTTATTGCACCTTATGCTTTACATACTCAGTACATATTCTGTACTGACCCCCTTTTCTTCGGGGGCTGCGTTTCATGCCGCGCAGGTACACCCAGACGATGTGAAGTATTATAGAGGATGTTCCAGCAGAGTTGGCAAGCTCCATTTGCTCCTGGAGTACTGCCGAGTCAGAGTTTGTATGTATGTTTCTCTGGATCGATGTTAGAGACTTTGCAGACAGAGTCGTAGGTATAGTATGTCAGTTGTGTATGCGGCTTCATCAGCCGATATGTCATTCTGTATTATGTGTTAAATTCTGTATGATTATAGACTCCATTTGATTCGGAAAGCATCGAACAAGCATATTTTGAGAGTTTATTGTGTATTTTATTTTATTTGATTTAAAAGCCTAATAAGATTTTGTATGTCCTAAAGGTCTGTGGGTTCGCTCGGCTCCGGATATGGGGCCGGGTGCCCATCACACCCTAGTGGAATTGGGGTGTGACAGAAATCTAGGTTGAGAAAGATTAATTAACAAGAATTTGGGTCATTAAACCCATATAATAACTTGAGCTCGGAAGAGGATAGTTACTTGAGGTTAAATTGATTATGCCTAATATCACACTCTAAGGCTTGGAAAAGCTTAGAGTGAAATTCATTGATTTGGTTGGAAGACTTTCAATGAGATCTTAGAAATCATTATCTATTAACATAAACCCGCTCTTAGTTGTAAAATCATGAAATATATTGGATCGTTACTTGAGTGTAGTCTCCTATTATCTATGCTTGTGGCCATTGATCATTTTACTTGCTTTCTAGGTTAGTTTACATTTCCGCATTAGTTATAATTTTCTCAAACAAAACCAAAATATTATCTATCGTTTGGCTTTAGCTTAGTTGGTGAAAGTTCCTTACTTTCTTAATCGCCTAGCATATTGTTCCCTGTGGGATCGACCCCGACTCATAGTTGGGTAAATATATTGCATACGACCGTGTACACTTTCTCTTTGAGGAGTGTATTTGGACGTTATCAAAAATGGCGCCGTTGCCGGGGAACAATTTGGCGTATTTAGGTTAGTTTGGGATCTTAAGCTTGCTTGCTTTGGTCCAAACTTGTGAATATTTGTGTTGTTGTTTCATTGTTTTATTTGATTCTTATATATATAAAAAAAATATTTTTTTAAAAAATATGGCATCATTCCATTAAAATGGGTCGGATGGAAGTTGTTCATACTTTGATGACCCTTGTCCCTATTGTGGAGGACCCCACTCTTGGCAAAATTGTTTAAAGTCTCCCGGGGGAGGATTGTGCGCACAATCTCTAACCCATGAGTGGAGCATATGTGATAGATGTGGTGGTCAAAATGGCCATTGGGCTAATTGTGCTTATGTGTCCTTCCCTTCCCCGAACCCCCACTATGACGATTCTACTTTTTGTTGTGACAATGATTGGGAAATGGAAGTGGAAGAAGTTGAGAATGGACAAAATGGAGAGTTCAAGCTCATGATGGAATGCCTACTTGAAGGAGGAAATGAAAAGCAAAAAGCCTTGGAGGAGTACTTGGAAACTAGTCTCCAAAATGGCTTGATGAATGAATACAAAAATCTTCTGTGGGAATTTGAATAAAATCAAGAAGAATTCTCAAATGCTCAATATGAGGAGAGAATGCCCATGTTGGAGGCCAATCATGAAATGGAGGAATCAAGAATTGAAAATCCTCCAAACGAATCCATTTTCATTAGAGATGCCAAAGAAGAAAAGAAATTAGAGTGAACAGTTGTCTTGAGAAAAATGGTGGAAGTTGACTCTAGTTTGGGGGAAAATGAGAATGTCAAAATCCGGAAAAATTTGCAAATTGGGAGGTTGAAGTCTCACTCCAAGCATTTTTCAACATTGGATTTGTATGGTGATATGGGAATTGAGCCACATACATCCATGTTGGATGGTGAAGAAGAAAGACAAATGTCTTACATCTTGCAATTCGAAAGAGTAAGAAGGCAAAATGACATTCCTCATTTGAAAGCCAAGAAGTGCAAAATGAAGAAATTAACGTTTGGCTTGTTCATCTACTTACCACCCCCCACCGCTCGTGGTCACAAACGTGAGTCCAAGTTGGGTGCCCAATTCATAAGCTCCAAATGGCGAGAAAAGCGGTAAAGGTAACCGTCGTGCCGCGACGTTAAATCAAGCGCTTGGTGGGAGGTAACCCATCGTTTTAAAAGTTTTAAATCGTTTTTGAAATTTTATTTTTTAGAATAGTTTAGTTTATGGTTTTTGACTAATCTGCAAAGTTTCAGAGTTTTTGGAGTTGTTTTGAGCATGTCGGATATCCGGAAAGCCCCCAAAACCAGTAAAAGTTGCGAAAAAAATGTTTTCTGGTGTCATAACCTACGATTCGCAGGTCATACCTGCGAATCGCAGGTCGGGTCGCAGATGGTGACAGAGAGCAAAAAAAAAAAAGTGACATCACCTGCGACTCGTAGGTCATACCTGCGAATCGCAGGTGGGGTCGCACATTGTGCCAGTAATTTTTTTTTCTTCCCCTTTCTATTTTTATGTTTTGTTTTGATTATGTGCAGCGAGGACACTGCAATGTTTACAGTTGGGGGTGGCACGTGGTAGCACATTATATTTTGAAACTTGCTCAAAATTTTTGAAAATTTTGTTCTTTTGACATGTTGTGGATTAGTCACTCTTATTCTTTTATTTTCTTTGAGGAAAAATATGAAAACTCTTGGCTTGTTTGGTACTAATAGAGTTAGTCTCTTGCATGTGAAATTGAAATGCGAATACCCCTCCAAATTATTTCGTGGAAGTTATAAAGCAAGGTGCATAGGAAAGAATGATCTTTGTGATAACTTTTTGGCTCATTTGGTGACTCTTTACCTACTAGTTGTAGTTTACTTTGGATTATGAGATATTGCACTAGTTGTTCTTGCTTGGGAAGTGAAATTGATCCATCTTGACTAGTTCATATGCCATGTGTGTGAGTGTTTGTTGAATAATTCTTGTGTTATACTTTTATCATCTAGAACTTGCCCGGTTAGTCGTTCAATGCTAATTTTGATTATGTTGGTTGGAGAGATGACCTTGGGCTATCTTTGTGATTTTTGAAAAAGCCTATTTAGCCTTTCTAGCCTACCATTGCATAAATAATATCGCTAGTAACCCCATTTGAGCCCATGACCTTTTCTTTGATTTCCACATTACAAGCCTTTACCCTTTTTGATGAAAAGTCTCTCTTTTGAACCTTTCCCTCCTTGAACATGAAATTGTGAATTTGAGGCCAAAAGCCTAAGTTGGGGGTGTTAGTGTTGCCTGAGAGTGGTGAAGGTTGGTGTTGTGGAAAAGTCAAAAGAAAGGAAGAAAATTTGAAAAACACAAAAAGGTTGCAAACTTTTTGTGCAAAAAAAAAATATATAAAAAGAAGTTGGAATAATTGGGGGAACTAGTATGCAAAGGAAGGAGTGATGTTTTGAAATGAAGAGGAAAGTCGACAGAAGGTATTATGTAGTGTTCAAGGAGGGCGTAGTCACTTGTATCCCAAATACTTAGCCTACCTTTCCCTAAGCCTACATTACAAGCCTAAAAAGTTCATATGTGATCTCCAACCGAATGTTCTTGAGTTAGTGATGATTGAAAATAAGGGCAAGCTTATGGTGTGATATTTGTAAGCACTAGAATTTCTTTGTTGAGTGTGAGTGACTTTGTGTATTTGTCCCTTGCGTTATTGTTGTGAATATAGTGATTTTGGGACTTTCTTTCTTGTGAGGGCATATGGATTACGATAGAGTGGTGATGTTCAAAAATTCCAAGTTGAGTCAATTGAGCATATCTAGTAAACTAGTGGTTTTGAGTCACTTATTGAGACTTGAGTGTTGTTACTTGATAGTTTTATATCTCTATTGCATTCTTGAAATTGTATTTTGAAATGAGGGAGTTATTTGGTTGAAGCTTCACATGCTTGTAGCCTAATTGTTGGTATCAACCAAAGTCATGTTTTTGTGCTTAAAGTGGTTCCTCATTGAGATTTTTGTTTTGATTTGCTTGAAGACAAGCAAAGACTTTAAGTTGGGGGTAGTTGATGAGTCGTGAAATTACGCGATATTCGATGCTAATTCCTTAAGTTTTTGTGACTCTTTAAGCACTTTTATTGTTACTTTTTGTGTTTTTATGTTGTTTTGTAGGAAAAGATGTCCGGAGAGCATAACATACCAAAATAGAGCAAAAATAGAACAGATCAACATTTCTGGCACCACATGCTAATAGCACATGGTGCAGCATGTTGAACATGCTAGCAACATGTGGTGCAGCATCTGCTGCCAGAGAAAGTGGCACCATGTGCGAGTAGCACATGGCGCAACATGTGCAACATGCGAGCAACATGTTGTGCAGCATGTGGTGACAGAGAAATTGTTACCAGATGCTACGGTTTTGGCACAACATGCGGTTAGCATGTTGAACATGCGAATAGCATGTTGTGCAGCATGTTGTGCAAGAGGGTATTATGGTCCAGATTTTGTTCCCGTTTTTGGAATAATATAAATACTCTTTTAGGGTTTGTAATACATATCTTTGGCAGTTTTTTACAAGTTTTGGAGACTAGGTTTCTATACCACACTTTGGGGTTGAAGATTTGAAGATTTGGTTGAGTATTTCTTAAACCTTTAATTCATTCCTTCAATTCCTTGCTTTGTATTGTATATCTAAGTATGTAGCTTTCTATTCCATTACTTGAATCTTGTTTATGAAAATATTCTTGATTAAAGTTTGGTGTGAAACTCTTGTTATGCTTATGTATTGAATGATTCTTATTGCTATTGAAGTGGGTCTTTGTTGATTTAATTAATCTCGTTCTTGAATGTTTCCAAAGGGATTAGCTAACCCTGGGACTCACTCATTTACTTAGATTGAGCTTGGAAGAGGAAATCTAGGTTGAGAAAGATTAATTAACAAGAATTTGGGTCATTAAACCCATCTAATAACTTGAGCTCGGAAGAGGATAGTTACTTGAGGTTAAATTGATTGTGCCTAATATCACACTCTAAGGCTTGGAAAAGCTTAGAGTGAAATTCATTGATTTGGTTGGAAGACTTGCAATGAGATTTTAGAAATCATTATCTATTAACATAAACCCGCTCTTAGTTGTAAAATCATGAAATATATTGGATCGTTACTTGAGTGTAGTCTCCTATTATCTATGCTTGTGGCCATTGATCATTTTACTTGCTTTCTAGGTTAGTTTACATTTCCGCATTAGTTATAATTTTCTCAAACAAAACCAAAATATTATCTATCGTTTGGCTTTAGCTTAGTTGGTGAAAGTTCCTTACTTTCTTAATCGCCTAGCATATTGTTCCCTGTGGGATCGATCTCGACTCATAGTTGGGTAAATATATTGCATACGACCGTGTACACTTTCTCTTTGAGGAGTGTATTTGGACGTTATCAAAAAGCTTATTTCTTTCTCCATGATCAGGTCCGCTACAAGATTCGGTTTCATTTTCCCTCTGTTACTGATCTTCTTACTTTTTCATGATTGGATTATGACGGAAAGTTTGAAATTTTATGTGTTAGAAGGTAAGATTTGAGATCAATTGGTCGATATTCTATTAATTTAATGTGAATATTCTATTTTCATTCAGATAGAAAGTATCAAGATTGCTGACCAAAACTCTCTTGATTCCTGCATTTGGACCCACAATAGTGATGGAAATTTCACTTGTTCTTCTGCTAGAGAGATTACTAGACAAAGGAAGAACAAAAATGATTCTTACGGTAATCTCTGGCATAAAGGAATGCCTTTCAAAGTGGCGTTTTTGAATTGGAGAATTCTCAAAAGAAAACTCCCATTTGATGACATTCTCCCCAAGTTTGGCCAACAGGTTGTGTCTAGATGTAACTGGTTGTAACCAGCCTCAAACTGAAACCATGAATCATGTCTTTGTTGAAGGTGATATCGCTAAGAAAAGATGGAGTTTCTTTGCTAACCCTCTTGCAGTTAAGCTTCATTATGGGAGTATTAGACAGGTAATATGGACTTGGTGGGCTTATGATAGCTCTAATGCTTTGCACAAAACTCTTTGTAAAATTCTCCCAATGTATATTACCTGGGAACTTTGGAAGAGGAGAGGAGCCAGTAGGTATGGACAAAAAGCATATTCAGTATATAGAATAGTAAACCAGATTAACTTTCATATTAAGATATTATTATATAGACATTTTACACAGATTAACCTTCACTTGTCTTGGAAAGATATTTGTGTCATTGCAGATGTATATTCTGCTCCAATCAGTACCTTTCCAGTGTATTAGGAGAAACCACAACCAAATCAGTACAAAATCAATACAGATGGAAGCTCTATGGGTGAACTGAAGAAAGCAGGAGCAGGAGGTATCATCAGGAACCATGAAGGCAAAACGATTCTTGGATTTTCAGAGTCACTTGAATATTGTAGCAACAATATGGCAGAAATCAAAGTTGCACTTTTGGGTTTGCAATACAATTCAAATCTAGACTTGCACAATATCATTCTAGAAATGGACTCAAAAATCATGGTGGATATGATCAAAGGAATCAGCAAAGCTTCTTGGAGATTTCAGAACATGATTGAAGAAATTCAAGAATGGCTCAACAAGCTAGGAGGCCTGCTATAGGGAGGCTAACACAGTAGCAGATATTCTTTCAAAGCAAGGCTCTATTAAGGACATGAATTATGCTATTCAAAACCCACAAAACTTACCTAAGGATGCAATTGGTCCATATAGACTTGATAAGAGTGGAATGGCCAACTTCAGAATTAGGAAAAAGAAAGTTGGTATAGGCTAAGTAGATTGGAACAAATGATGAATCTGTTATTTCTCAGATTCAACATTTGTTCAAAATCTCTTTTGTGAGCTTATTGGTGTAGGAGGAGACCCCTCTTGAGCAAGAATGCCCTGTCATTCTATGCTGGATAGTTACCATGTAATTATCCCCTTTTGGAAATAATATAAACTAACTTTTTTTTTTTAAAAAGGATGGAATATAGAAGTGATCAATCAGAAAACTCTGATCCTGCTTCTAAGAAAGTCATAACGGTGGATTAAGTTGCTAAAACGTGGTCCTCTAAGTATTTTTCTCTAAGCACGTCAAATATGTTTCGTGGAGGATAAATACCATGAGAAACGGTGATGAAAATGCACTAAACATCAAAACCTTAGATATTATTGACAAATGCTTCCCTCTAAACACAGCTGTTAGAATCTGATTGTTTGAAATAGAGAAGTACTTGTAGGTGACCGACATTCCAACCTAAAATCAAGAACATTCTAACCTAAAATCAAGCAGAAGTCAAGAAGATTGAACAAACAAATACAAGAAAACATGTTAATCTCATTAGCTATGCTGGAGATGTTGGATGAAAGCTAAAAAATAAGCCATTTGAGATTAATTGAATCTCAAAAAGGGACACATTACCAAAATATGTAAACTACATTGGCACGACCAAGGAATTTTAAAAATTAGAAGTACAAGACATTAAGGAGATAAAAGACCGAAAATATCCTCACGATTAGTTAGAGAGATGTCAGTCAAAAAGACAGCAAAGAGATACTGTCAAGAGCATTTGTTATCAGGGGTCCTTTTTTTGGAGTCACACTTACTGGAGCATCAAAGCACATACTCAAAACAGACACCTGAAAGAGTGATAGAAATATTATACTCCGTCGCTTGTTATTTTCAACTCTACCCTTAAACAAAACCGAAAAAGTCAAAATAACATCTAAATGATGATTGGAAAATCCACATAATAACTAAGTATTGTTGGATTCCCAATGTCAAAAGGATTACCATTTGTACATGCTCTAATTAAGAGGGAAAATTAGTTTATTTTTATTATATAGGTGTAATTTAGTAAATTTCTCATTACATTATTGGTTTTTTAATGCTAAGGTATCACTTATTATGGGACGAAGGGAGTATGATTATAACATACTCAAACACTCAGAGTGAAAAGCCAAAAACTTACATCTTAAAGTTCCAACAGAAACTCCAAAGCCAGTTTCAGAGAAACAACCCAGAATTTTATGATAAAGTACTTTTTACATTAGAATTTGACCACAGAAAAGTTTTTGACTTTTTCAAACTTTGGAGAGGTCCTCCAACACCAAAGTAAATCCATTGATGTTGCCTAAGATGGATGCTTTGGTGATGGTCCTCTTGTAGCAGCGTCTTCATTGCCTTCTTTTTCTTTCTCCATGGAGACTTGTTTTCACATACGAGGGAACTATAACTCCGATGCGATGCAATTTACTGAAGAGAAATTTGTCAGCAACTTTGATTTGTTCTTGTCCTTAGCAGAGCGACTGTTTCTTTTATGTTAGAGGATCTGCACGAACCTTTGAAGTTAAACGGGGGCAAGTTTTAGGTTTTTGGGATTTCCAAGTGAAGGATTAGGGGAGCGACTATTCCTTTGGTTGTGAGAGGGAGGACGGTTAGGTGGGTTTAATTTCGCGCGGGTTTGCTTTTTTTTTTTTTTTAAAAAAAAAAAAAGTTATTGTACGGGAAATATTTAGGGAACAGGCCAAAAAAACAACAAAAATGATAAATAGCATTTCAGGCCTTAGAGTAAGGGTGTCAACCGGTTTGAACCAGAACCGGACCGGTAACAAGTTATAAAACTGGCCGGTTTCCGGTCTAAAAATCGGAACTTGCCACCGGTTCCGGTTTACCGGTTAAAAACCCAAAACCGGAACCGCTCCGGTTCAAAACGTCCAAAACCTCTTTTTTGTTTTGTTTTTTGTATAGTATATATATATATATTATAGTATTTATTAGTATATTATAGGTAAATTTACATATGTTATATAAGTTTATAAGTAAAGTTTATATATTTACTGACTAACAGGCTAACAGCAATACAACATATACGTGTGTGTGTGTATATATATATATATAAGAATATACTTATATATATCAATATACTTAGGTTATATAAGTTATATATATATATATATATATATATATATATATATATATATATATATATATATGTATGTATGTTTAAGTTATATGTATACTATATATTTAGTATATTTTAGTTATTTTTCAAGTATATAACTTTCTAGTTTTTAATTTAAGTATATGTATATTATAAGTATATTTTAGGTATATTCCTAACTTAATATAAGTAAAAATATGAACACAAGTAAATAGAAGAAAGCTCAATGAGTCATATATTTTATTCATTCTTGGATAACATTTATTTGTAAGTTGTAGTTTTTTTTAACTTGCAAATAATACATGAGCTGCAAAGAAATAGTAGAATAATAAAATCACCAATTCTCAATCATTTGGTTAATTTCCCCTATATCATATTCAGCCATGGAGATATCTTCAAAGTCTTCCATTTGGTCCGGTCCACTTGCTATCAAATCTTCAATCTCTTCCTCTTCGCCTTCCTCTGCTTCTAAGTTTTGGTTGCGTCGCTCCGATCTAATCCAATCGCGAATGCACACTAGTACTTGCAAGCTAAAGCCGGATAATGAGTGTCTATGGTCTCCAATTTGTTGTCTTCCCTGGCTAAATGCACTCTCCGAAGCCACGGTTGATACTTGAATCGTAAGGATATCTCGAGCCATTCTTGAAAGTATTGGATGACTTGCCTTGTATTTCTTCCACCATGCTAAGACGTCCAGCTCATCTAGTTCCTTGATATCCACATTTGGCTGCATCAAATAAAAGTGATATTCATCAAAGTTTGCATTACAAGAAGGAGTTGGATGTGAATGTAAAACTTTTAAACCCGACAAGCCCTTTTGCTACTTTGAGAAGTAGTAGGGCGTGGAGCAACGGGTGTAGCATGTTCTTCCAAATTAGAATAATGAGTAAAAACTTTTCTAAACTCGTCATCAATAGCGGTTTCGGCTTCAGCTAAAGATGGTTGAACTCTCTCTTCAATTTCTAAAAATGTATAAATTTGACCAACCAATGCTTTAGTATAAGACACTTTTAAACAAGGATTTAAAAGAGAACCCAATATAAATAAAGTTGGAATGGAAAAAAAATACTTCTTAAATTTTGTTGTCATATCAAAAATAGCTGCTTGATAACCGGGTTTATATTTATACTCTTGTAAAACTCTAGCTATTTCCGCTAAGTAGGCTAAAATTTCGGTTACCGTGGGATAGAATTGTTTAGAAAAAGCAAGAGTTGCATTATAAATTTTTTCTAAGAGTTCAACACATTTCTTAACATCTTCCCAATCCGTAAAATTTAACCAATCATCACTATTAATATTATATTTGTTGTGAACTTGTTGTATGAGAATCCTATACTCATATGCTTGTTGTAGCATAATGTAAGTGTAGTTCCACCTAGTCTCAATTTCTACTTGAATTTTCCTAGGTCTAAGGTTATTTTCCACACAAGCATTCTTAAAATCTCTAATTCTTCCACTATTAGCATTACAAAAAAGAAACGCAACCGCATCTCTAACTTTTTGAATAGAATCGTCAAAACGCACAAGACCATCTTTAACAATTAAGTTTAAAATATGACAACTACATCTTACATGAAAATTTCTTAGCGGAGGGTTTAGTTCTCTTTTTAAAAGACCAATCGCCTTTGTATTATTAGAAGCATTATCTAAAGCAATACAAAGTGTTTTTATATAAATGTTAAAAAATCTCATAATAGTAGACATTGAATTCGCTAAAATTTTTCCATCGTGACGACATTTTCCTTCATCATATAAAAAAGTTATAATTCTTTTTTGCATAACCCAATTGTCATCAACCCAATGACATGTAATAGCAAAAAAATCTAACTTGTTAAGACTAAGACCCAAATCAGCGGTAAGACAAACATTACAATTTAAAGAATTAAATACATGGCGCAAATAAAATCTATATTTTTTATACAAATCTATAACATCCGCTCTACAAGTACTTCTAGGAATACCCTCAAATAACGGATTATAACAACGTTGAATGTAAGTAACAAACCCCAAACCCGAAGGAAAGGAAAATGGTAAACAATCATAAGCTACCATTTTAGCTATTTCTACACGCTCTTTTTTCTTGTCATACTTAAATTTTTTACCGGTTCGTGGGTCTATCGTCATTTGAATACCCCTCACATTTGAACCCGTTTGCTCTCCCCAAACATCCATATGTTTCTTTATCATATGAGCATTTAGTGTACCCGTTCCACCATCCTTACTAGTTTCTTGCTTAAAAGTAAATATTTGTCCACATAGGGAACATTTAGTTGTTTGGCTTTCCCTATCCTTAGTCATAAATTTCCAAATTTTAGCGGTTGGCTTACGAGTTCTAGGCGGTTTGTCTTGTGTATGTGATTGTGCAGAACATGTATCTCCTATGGGATTTTCGGGGGGTTGTGTTTCATCATCATCATCATCAATTTCATTAAAAGTGTCGGTATAATGTTGTTGCATTGCCTTATGACCTAAAAGTGGATTATTTCCACCAATATCAATACCTAAATTAGGTGATTCTTCCACAAATGTTTCCTCATTAAGCCCACCCCTAACAATACCACTACTACCGGCACCACGTCTAAATCTCTTCGCCATTATTAAATAGAATTAATTTAAATCATACTCAAATAAATCACAAGAAAATGAATTTGGGAATATTAATTTAACAAACATTTGCTATTAAACAAGTAATTTGGAACAAGAGTTTCCAAGAAAATTTCAACATGCGAGAAGTTGAATCCTGATCATTTGTAACATCCTCACAACATCTTTCATGTTTGTCCTTTTTGCTGCAGATTCAGCACAACAATCTAATGCCACTTTCATGATCAATGTCACACAATCTAACTTCAAGCAATTATCATTTGGTGTTACCAAGTTAGCATCTACAACATCCATTACTGCCTCCGGAAATGAAGTACTCACCCATTGCTTCAAGCTAAGATCTCCCTTGAACATTTCATCATTAGGCTTTCTCCTTGTAAATGTTTCCATCAACATGATCCCGTAACTATAGACATCACATTTTGTTGACACCAATCCATCCAGCCCATACTCTATAGTCAAACAATTAATTTAATGATACATGATAATTTCTTGGTGGAAAAGAAAAAGGAAAAAACAATGTTCAAAGCAAAAATAAGAGACATACCCGGTGCAATATAACCAAATGTTGCTAAAGTTTTAGTGTATAAATCACTCACATCTTCACCAAGCAGTTTTGAAATACCAAAGTCGCTTAGGTGCGCAACCATATCCTCATCCAACAAGACATTACTAGGCTTCAAATCACAATGAATCACGGGCAGTGTGCACCCATGGTGGAGATATTCCAATGCACATGCCACATCTATCATTATGCTTAGTCTCTGCAAGATGTCTAAGAAGTAGTTGTGTGAAAACAAACACTTCTCAAGACCCCATTAGGCATATGCTCGAGCACCAAAGCCTTAAAATCAAGATTGGAACAACTAGTGATGACTTTTACTAGATTCCTATGGCGAATGCTGCGCAAAATTTTACATTCTGTGTCAAAACACTTGAATGACACTTCCAATTGCTGATTGAACACTTTAACTGCAATAGTAGTCCCATTTCTGAGAATTCCTTTGTAGACACCTCCAAAACTCCCAGAACCAATCAAATTACTCTCACTAAGCGCATCAGTTGCTTCGAGCAATTCATAGTATGAAATTCTTCCTCTTGTTGCGGTAGACAATGAATCAGCTTGTTGAGGTGCTCTTTTACCTCCTCTATACCTTATCCATACGAGCATAAGGGCAATAGGAATAAATACAAGTGCAATTCCCATCATAAGAAATAGAACTAACAATTTTTTCCTATTTGATCTATGCTTTGATGAAGTGGGGCATGGCGGGACACTAAATCTTGAAGAACCACACAATGCTTCATTGTAGATGAAAAACTGACTCGATAGGTTCTTGAAAGGACCTCCTGAGGGTATTTCACCATACAATTTGTTGATAGAAACATTGAAATACTTGAGATTTTGAAGTTTCTCCAGGGTTTTGGGAATGATTCCCGTTATATTGTTACGAGAAACGTCTAAAAATTCCAAACCTATCATGTTGCTCATAGAGTCAGGTATAGATCCTTGCAACTTGTTGTGACTCAAAGAAAGTTTCTCCAAATTTTGTAATCCTCCAATTTCTCTAGGAATTCCATTTGAGAATTGATTCATTGACAGATCCATGTATACCGCAACCTTTAGATTTCCAATTTCTGCAGGCAAAGAGCCACCCATGTTGTTTGACGATAAGTCAAGAACCACTAGATCCTTAAGATTCCCTAAGCTTGCTGGTATATTGGAACTCAATTTATTGGAACCCAGATATATCTCTCTAAGGGAAGTAACGTTTCCTAAACAATTTGGAAGAGATCCTGGAAGTTGATTTTGACCAAAGTAAATGTTACCCAATCTTTGCAATTTACATAGACTATCTCCAATAAGTCCTGTAAGAGTGTTTTCATACAAGTTCAAGACCTGAAGATTTCTCAAGTTGCCAATTGATGTGGGAATTGATCCAACCAAGTTGTTTCCAGAAATATCAAGGATTAATAAGCTTCTTAAGTTCCCAACTTCATTTGGAATTTGGCCGTTGATTTTGCAAGCATGGGCATAAAACTTTATAAGAGAAGTGGAGAAGTTCCCTATAGAGACGGGAAGCATACCATTTAGAGGGTTGACACTTAGACCAAGATTTTTAAGTCTCTGCAGTTTGTTAAAGAAGTCAAAAAGCTTAACGATGAATCACTGGTTAAATTGTTCATCTCCAAGTTTAGGAACTGTAGATGAGTCAAATATCCAAGCTCACTTGGAATCGAGCCCGTGAGTTTGTTGTGTGAAAGATCTAAATGATTAAGCTTTGAACAATTGGAGATTGAATGAGGTATAGTACCAACAAGACTGTTGTTTGAAAGAAAAACCTTTATCAGCCTTGACATGTTGAAGATCTCCATTGCAAGTGAACCACTAAAGCTATTAAACCCAAGATCAAGGATCTCCAACTCCACGAGATTGCTTATCACTTTGGGTATTGCAAGTGAACCACTAAAGCTATTAGACCCAAGAATAAGGATCTCCAACTCCACGAGATTGCTTATCTCTTCGGGTATTTCACCTGGCAACACATGATGAATGAATACTAGTTAGTTCTTTTTTTGGCAAATTTATACCACTAGACAGTGTATCTAATGGTCTTCTATTAATAATATATATAGGGTTTTGCTAACTTACAACGTGAAGGTTGTAGGATAGCAATGTACCCATTTTTTAATTTCCTTAAATACCCCTATAACTTATTTAAGCTCCTTTTAAATTCATGGACAATTTTGTCCAAAAAAAAAAATCCAATTCATCTTCTTCAAGAAGCTCACCTATCAGACCATCGGATAATCAACGACATTGTTAATCTTTTGTTAAAATTTACTTTCTAAATCAGACCAAGTTGATTGAGAGTTCATGAATAGTCTGTGTTTGTTTAAGTTTTTTGGTTTCTTATTGAAAAAGAGCAGGTGAGAGAGGAATTAAGTTTAAGCCCTAGGAATTTAAAAGATAAGCATCTCTTTATCTGATTATTCATCTTCATCTATAGATTGAAAATGAAATCAGCATATGTAGATATGTTTTTTAATTTGCTTCAGCAGATTATTCTGACCCATGTTGCGGGTTTAAGATTGAAGAACAAGCTGTAGAGAAGAAAATGGACAATGAATCTTGTGGACAAAGAATTCGATTTAGCTTTAGATCAGACCCAGATTAATTCAACTTTATGAATAATCTTTATTTGAGAGATATTTTTTCTTCCTCATTCAAGAAGAGAATATGAGGAAGAATTAAGCCATAGGTTTTGCTTAGAGAAGAAGAAATTAGAGATTGGGTTAGTTGGAATTGGAAAAGAATAATGGAAGAACGAAGAGGGAAAAAAATGGCAGAAAACAAAAAGGAGAGGGAAAAGAATTTGGGAGTTTTATGTTGAAATGACAAAAAGATCCCAGCACATTAAATATAAGGGCCTTTTTGTCTTCAATTTCAATTTGACAAAAGTTGTTCTGAACCTGAGAATTAGGCGAACCCACTTCAGTTCATCTCGTTTTTTTTTTCCATCTCTACCTAAGGTTAGATTGTTGGCGGGAAAAGTTACTATTCCACAGAATTTGATTGAAATATATAATATGATTTGTTCTACAAAGAAATATTTTTATGTAGATAAATCTATAGAAATCAAGACTCATTTCCAAGCAATCGTGACTTGTTCTCAAAGATAAATCTATATTCATCATCAGCTGCACGATTGTTCATCTTCATTAAATCTCAAAAATAATGTTAAGTTTTTGTATAATTAAATCTCTAATTTATATCTCAATCAGATGATTTTAGAATATATGCATGAATTTAGAACTATAAATATACAGTATGCAAAGCGTTGTCAAGATACTAGTTATTTTGATCGAAATATATAATATGATTTGTTCTACAAAGAAATATTTTTATGTAGATAAATCTCTAGAAATCAAGACCCATTTCCAAGCAATCGTGACTTGTTCTCAAAGATAAATCTATATTCATCATCAGCTGCACGATTGGTAATCTTCATTAAATCTCAAAAATAATGTTAAGTTTTTTGTATAATTAAATCTCTAATTTTTATATCTCAATCAGATGATTTTAGAATATATGCATGAATTTAGAACTATAAATATACAGTATGCAAAGCGTTGTCAAGATACTAGTTATTCTAAAAGTGGGAACCAAAAAGTTTTAAGGTTGAATTATCAAAATGTCCATCAAATATTGAACGACTTTTTTACTTTTCGAGCCAGCATTATTCAAAAACTTATTTGTAAAAAGATGTAAATACACATTTTACAAATATAACAAAAATAAAAGTTTGATACAAATAACAAAAAAAAAAAAAAAACCATAAAATGGGAATTGGAAGTTAATATTCAACACGTTTGACTTATCCCTCATTTAATAACTAAGTTACCCTTTCTTTCACCGTCGGGGTTAATAGAGACTAGTAGTATTTTTGCACGGTCTCTTCCTCTACTCCTAATTAATATTCATAAAATTTTAATAATATTTTTTATTTAGTTGCAAAGCTTTACTTTCATCAGCCATCTTCTAATCATATCCTGAATACTAAAAGACAATTGGTGGTCTTGAATGTTATTAACTGCTATTGTTCTCATGGTATTAATTGCCTGCCGCAGTTGGCCATACGTGCCAAGACCACAGTTGGCAATGAACCCAGATAGATACTCCCTCCGTTTAAAAAATAAATGGTATTTTAGGCTTTTTAATTTGTTTCGAAATAAGCGGTGCTTTAGGATTTTAAGAAGAAATTGATCTTATTTTTTCAAAATTACCCTTATTTACATAATTAAGAATCATTAAGTGGCTTTTTTAGGAAAGAGGTAAAATTGCATTAGGGATAAGTTAGTAAAAACACCCCTACTTTTCTACGAATGCGCCATTTCTTAAGGGGTGTGCATAAACTAAAAACACCACTTATTATGAAACGGAGGGAGTATTAACAAAAATAAATAGCCTCTATTGATCTATGCATGCTCATGTCTCTAAAGGAACTTTGAATTACTATAGAAGTTGGTCTGTTGCTTAGCTATTACTCTCAAAGCAGCAATAAAAAACTAAAATCCGCATATCTTTCTTCTTAGGAATTTTTTCGCTTTCAGATGCTTGTGAGTTGGGTATGGATGTGCATATTCCCAAGATGAGATTTACTGCTACTTGATAAAATCATTTGTCAATAGTCACTCTAAGATGCTGAAATGTATTCTTCAATGCAAATATTTTAATATGGTATTAGCGTGCAACACACATACGTCGAAACTAGTAAATAAAAATTCCTCAGCAGGGATAGATAAATAAAAGTAAGGGGGCTAGGCCTTACCTTACCAATTTAGTATAAGTTGTATTTTTTGCTATCACTCTGAATACGTACCAGTAAATGTATTGTTACTAAGATCGAGAATCTGCATCTTGGTAAAGTTGCCAATCTCCCGTGGTAAGGATCCCTTGAGATTGTTCTGCCATAGTGTAAGACATTGCAGTGAGGAGATATTGTATATGGAGATCGGGACTGAGCCAGTAATTTGGTTTATCTCCATGCCTAACTTCACCAAATTAACAAGATTTCCGATTTCTTGTGGAATTATCCCTGCAATTCACGTGTAATGACGAAGTAATTAGATACAATACCGTGACTAGATAGGTGGTTAGCAAGTAACTATGGTTGAGTGTGGTTGTTAGAGGGTAGTTAGTCAAAATAAGTTAGTTAGTAAAAGTTAGTTAAGGTCGGTGGAAAATCTTATATAAGATTGAGTCCACCACAATGTAAAGTTAACACAAGATATTTTGTTCAATCAATGTAAAATTCTCTCTCTATAACTATTTTTCCCTCTTTCTCTCTTCTTCTTCTTATTATTATTATTTCTGCTCAATTCGACTGATCTCAATCTCCATTAATGGAGCTTTCAAATACTACTAGCATTCATAAGATAAATCATACCAGCGAAATGGTTAGATCCAAGAGTCAATTCCTGCAGATTAGTTAAACTTCCAATTTCACTATGTATTGGTCCATCAAACTCATTGTCTGATAAGCCCAATATTCGAAGTTCCGAACAATTTGACAAGCTTGTAGGCATATGACCATGAAGCTTGTTCATTTCTAGATAAAGCCCTTTGAGTATTGGGAGACGATTGCATAAATCATTGGGAAGATTTCCTGATAAACTGTTGTTGAAAAATGCAATGTATTCGATTCTAGAAATATTGAAAATTGTGAATGGTATAGAACCCGTAAGTTGATTATGTTGTATGGACAACGCCTTCATGTTGTGTAGATTGCCGATCCCTTCTGGAATATTCCCTTGAAGTAAATTGTAAGATATTTCTAAAACCTCCAACCTTGAGGCATTTGAGAGTGATGGAGGAATAGAGCCTATGAGTTTGTTACCCCGCAAGATTAATTCTCTAAGGTTTATAAGACTTCCAATCACTTTTGGGATTTCACCCTCTATGGAATTGAAGTCCAGAATCAAAGTAACAAGTGTGGAAATATTAGAAAATGAAGAAGGGATGGTACCAGTGAAACTACAATTTCTAAGATTTAGAACTTGAAGTTGGTGTAAAAACCCAAACAAGGAAGGAACCTCCCCACTGAAGCTATTGAAACTTAAATCAAGAAACTTAAGCCGACGTAAGCGTGCCATTTCTTGAGGCAAATTGCCATAGAAATTGTTGCTTCCCAAGTCAAGAGAAACAAGAAATGAGAGGTTTCCAAAATTATGGGGAATTGTTCCTGTAAGAGCCATGTTGGAAAGATTCAAGGACTTCACTCTCTGGTGGCGAGAGTCACAAGTGACTCTGACCCAATGGCAAACAAAAGTTGTTAGAGACCAGCTTTCATCCAAGATGTGAGAAGGGTCGGAACTAATTTTGGATTTTAATGTAAGAAGAGCTAATTGATCAGTGGTAATGTTGGTATGAGTCATGGCTGAACTAGCCATAACATAATGAAGCAACAAGAGAGTTAAGAGAAAAAATGCGAAGGCTTTCTCCATAAGTGCAGAAATTAGTAGGATGATGGTATGGCTAGTAACCTGTGTTTTTGAGACTATAAATAGCAATGAGATCTCCCTTTGGGTTTTCAGGATTTTAAAAATATCTTTTTATGAGATTTTTCATTCAAATCTCTTTTAAGGAAAAAAGGAAAAAAAATACTTTTCTTCATTCATTCTGTCATATCAATACTAATACCAACAAGTCTTGCACGTTTCAATCAGAATTATAAATATGGTGCAAAAATTCCTCTAATAAGCCAAAGACTTGTGCAAGTCATCCAAGTCTTGCTTTCATATTCTCTAGAATTGTGTGGTTAGTAGTAGTGTTACCTTAATTTCCTCATATGGAATTATCATGCATCAAAGCTACTCATTTTAGAGAAATTTTCCAAGTCATGTGGGCCCTGAGGACCAACAATCAACCAAGTCTTGCCAATTTGGAAATTTCACCTTCTCGTCTTGTTTTGTCCAGTGAATTACTTTCAATAATGATGAATAATTTAACTCAAAAAAGAATTTTATTCATTACTCTGTTCATAATAAATGCCCTATTATCACTCACTTCTGCCATGCTGATGATAATATTCTTTTTTCCTCGGGTAATTTCACCTCTCTAGCTGTTTGTTGGCTCCAAACACTTATGCTGATACAATTGAGGAATTAAACCAAATCATTGGCTTTAACAACAGCAACTTCCCTTTTAAATAGAGTTAATGATAAAAAAAAAAAAGACCTAAACTATCATCTTTATACGAGTTTCATACCTCAATTCCATTTACCTGCTTTGATAGTTTAGGTAGGTAAAGAGAACAATGAATAGTTGATGTATGAAACTCGCGTTATAGTTATAGATTAGGTTTGTTTTATCCATTAACTCTTTTAAATATCTTGAATGTCCAATCAACTTGGGAAGAGAAAAGGTGGCATACTCTATTGAGATAGTGGCCAAGATCAATTGAAAGTTACAAGGATGACAGGGAAAATTATTGTCTTATAGGGGTAGATGTGTTCTTATTAAAGCAATTTTACAAGTCATCCCTATTTATAGGAGTTGATTTATCAGAAGGTCACTCAATTATCGTAATTGTAACACAAAAGCCACTTAATTTTGTTTTGTAATTGGAAAGTCACTCAATTTTCATCTTTGTAGCACAAAAGTTACTTAACTTTGTTTTGTAACTGGAAAGTCATTCAACTTTCATCTTTGTAACACAAAAGTCATTCAACTCATTTTAGTCAACTTTTGCTGACGTGACATTTTTTTAAAAGTTAAATCCTTATTTAATATAAACCCACTCATTTTTACCATTTAGTGATCCGCCCCACTAAACGGACCCGATATCCAAATTTTTAAATCAAAACACTAAGGACTGAAAATTTACTTGTAATTTTTTACTGGTAACGTGCTGGATTCTCCTCCCTTCTCAGGCCTTAAAGTTTTGCCTCAAGTTCATCTGGTTACTATGACACTACTGCTACGCTATTTGCAAGTAGTAACAGTACTTCAAGTAAATTTATACATTCTATTCACAAAATATTACGCAAATCAACTGGTTTAGTTTTACCTTTGTTCTTCTTTTCATCTATGATGTATTCAGAATTCACAATATAATTCCCTTGAGTAAGCAGCTTGAATTTTAAAAAGAATACCATAAGAAGTGGTCGTGATTACGGGGAAAGTAAATGCCACATCGATAATCAACGTTTCAATTCACTTAGTTAATGCAGGAAGTAGTGATTTTGTTCAAAATTACTATATTAATCCCCTGCTCTACAAAATTTACAACAGTTCTCAGACATCCTCATCAAGTCCTACACTAAATTCATTAGATAGCGGATCACTAAATGGTAAAAATGGGTGAGATTGTATTAAATAAGGATTTAACTTTTAAAAAATGTAATGTCAACAAAAGTTGACTAAAATGAGTTGAATGGCTTTTGTGTTACAAAGATGAGAGTTGAGTGACTTTCCAGTTATAAAATAAAGTTAAGTGACTTTTGTGTTATAAAGATGAGAGTTGAATGACTTTCCAGTTACAAACTAAAGTTAAGTGCCTTTTGTGTTATAAAGATGAGAGTTGAATGACTTTCCAGTTACAAACTAAAGTTAAGTGCCTTTTGTGTTACAATTGCTATAGTTGAAGAGAAATCAACTCCTAGTTACACCATCTCTGTGATTGAGAGTTGCATTGCTAACTTATTAGAGTGATGATTCAGGAAGAAGAAAGAAGCATTGGATTGCTTGGACTAGTTTGTGCTTTCCTACTGGTGAGGGGGATGTAGGGTTCATATCCTTGCAAGAGGTCTGTGACTCTTTTCTCTCCCAAAATATGGTGCCATGTTGAAAATATTTTTGGAAGCCAAGTTCACTCAAAGAACACACCCTCGTGCCAAGAAAATAGGACCTAACCAGTCTCATATTCCCTACTTCTTATATATCTGATTTCTAAATGTAGTTGTCTCAAATTATTTGTCGTTTTAGATGTTCAAAGCAGAATTAATTATTTTATTCTCATTTCACCCTTGGTAATTATTGTTCTTGAACACTACGAATACCTAAATTATGGGTGTGATGTTATGATTGATCCCTCTTAAATAATGTTTCTTGAAGGGGTGTAAAAGAGAATCACAACAAATAATATGAGACGGGATGTACTTGGAGTAGGATGTTGCACATAAGGGAAAGGCGAGATAAGGTGGGACCTGGGGATGTCTCTCTCCACTGGGATAACTGGACTGGAGAAGGACCTCTGGCTAAATTGTTTTCCTAATATAGTGATATCTCATTATTCTCTAATCTCTAATCTCTTATCCGAATCTCTTAACCTTATCTGACTTCTTTTTATGCTTTTATGCTTTTATTGAGCCGAGGGTCTTTCGGAAACAGCCGTCCTACCTTGGTAGGAGTAAGGTCTGCGTACACTCTACCCTCCCCAGACGCCACGATGTGGGATTTCACTGAGTTGTTGTTGTTGTTGTTGTTGTTGTTGTTGTTGTAGTGACATCTCATTATTATTCTTTTATCATATTTTTGACCTCTGACTTGTGTTTCATTTCTTACCAACTGGAAGCCCTTTTTATTTTTCAAGTGTCATCATCTTTAGGTTATTATATTTCTATAATTGCATTGACAACCCATTTGGGTTATCTGATAAGTATCATGTCCTGAAAAGCATTTTTAGGTGTTGAAGTTGATTTTGAAAACAAGTAATAACGTGTTTGGATAAAAGTGTTGAAACTGATAATAAGTGGTTAATGTATTTGGTAAAAAACATGTTGATAAACACTTGTTCTATTAAAATAATTAAAGTTTGTCGTCAAAGCTATTTCGAAAAAATACAAATTTAAAGATCTTTTTACATAAAAAGAAAAGGACGAAAGACGAAAATATAATAGAGAAATAATTAAAAGCTATGTTTTAGGAAGGGTATTTTAGAGATTACAAAAGATATTAAAATCATAAAAAGCTTGGTCGAACTAAACGTGATTATAAGCGGTAAAATCACAAGTTGGACCTGGGGTTGGCCTACGTATGGTTGATTTTGTCTTATAAGCATTTTTATGTTTACCAAATGCGTAGATAAGCGGAAAATGTTTATAAACTAGTTTGACCAGGTGTTTTTCAGAGGTGGAATATTCTAGTTCTTCATATTTTACTCGAAACTGATCGACTAACTTGAGAATGTCATAGCGCTTTGTAATAAGGACATTCTGTTGACCTGATTGGCTCTCATTCTCATTTGGCGGAAAGGTGAAAAGCACAAAAAATTCTCCTTTTTCTTTTTGTTATATTTGTAAAATGTGTATTTACATCTTTTTACAAATAAGTTTTTAAAATAATGTTGGCTCACAAGGTAAAAAAAAGTCGTTCAGTATTTGATAGACATTTTGGTAATTCAACTTTAAAACCTTTTGGTTCCCACTTTTAGAATAACTAGTATTTGGACAACGCTTTGCATACTGAATATTTATAGTTCTATATTCATGCATATATTCTAAAATCATCTGATTGAGATATAATTAGAGATTTAATTATTACAAAAAACTTAACATTATTACAATTCTGGATTGATCCGCTGGACCTGGAGGCCATAGTCATTTATTGTAGATGAACAATCGTGCAGCTGATAATGAATATTGATTTATCTTTGAGAACAAGTCAAGATTTCTTGAAAATGGGTCTTGATTTCTAGAGATTTATCTACATAAAAAACATTTCTTTGCAGAACAAATCATATTATATATTTCAATCAAATTCTGTGGAATAGTAACTTTTCCTACCAACAATCTAACCTCAGGCAGAGATGGATAAATAAAAATGAGATGAGCTGAAGTGGGTTTGCCTAATTCTCAGGTTCAGAACAACTTTTTGTCAAATTGAGTAGAGAAGAAATTGGGGGATTTTGTGGGAAGACAAAAAGGCCCTTATATTTAATGTGTTCGCAATAAATAGCAAGAGTGTTTTGGAGAATTAAAAAATGGGTACATATCTAACCTACTACATTCTAAAAATGGTTACATTCATATACTAGGTTAGAAAGACCCTATATATAAATATATATTATTAATAGAAGACCACTAGACACACTGTCTAGTGGTATAAATTTGCCAAAAAAAAAAAAAACTAAATAGTATTCATTCATTCATCATATGTATCCAAGTGAAATACCCAAAGAGATAAGCAATCTCGTGGAGTTGGAGTTCCTTGGTCTTGGGGATAATAGTTTTAGTGGTTCACTTGCAATGGAAATCTTCAACATATCAAGGCTGATAGGGTTTCTCATACAGGCAACAATCTTGTTGGGTCTATGCCTCATTCAATCTCCAATTGTTCAAAACTTACTCATTTAGACCTTTCACACAACAAACTCAATGGTTTGATTCCCAACTCCCTTGGATATCTTACTCATCTACAGTACCTTAACTTTGCACTGAACAATTTAAGGAGTGACTCATCGTTAAGCTTCTTGAATTCTGTAACAAACTGTAGAGACTTAAACTTAGTGTATCTATCAACCCTCTAAATTGTATGCTTCCAGTCTCTATAGGGAACTTCTCCGCATCTCTTTTAAATTTTATTGCCCATGGTTGCAAAATCAACGGACGGATTCCAAATGAAGTTAGGAACTTAAGCAGCTTATTAATCCTTGATATTTCTGGAAACAACTTAGTTGGATCGATCCCCACATCAATTGGCAACATGAGAAAACTTCAAGATCTTGAATGGACTAATAACAAACTTACAGTTGTAGCTAATGTATGTAAATTGCAGCATTTGGGTGCTATTTACTTGGGTCATGATCAACTTTAAAGATCTCTTCCTAATTGTTTAGGGAATGCTACTTCCCTTAGAGAGATACATCTGGGTTCTAATAAATTTAATTCCAATATGCCAACAAGCTTATGGAATCTTAAAGATCTATTGGTTCTTGACTTATCGTCAAATAGCATGGGTGGTTCTTACTGCTCGAAATTGGAAATCTAAAGGTTGTGACACAAATGAATCTGTTAATGAATCAATTTTCAAATGAAATTCCCGGAGAAATTGGAGGATTACAAAATTTGGAGAAACTTTTTTTGAGACACAACAAGTTACAAGGATCTATACCTAGTTCAATGAGCAACGTGGTAGGTTTGGAATTCCTAGCCCTTTCTGATAATAATATATCGGGAATCATTTCCAAATCTTTGGAGAAACTTCAAACCCTCAAGTATTTCAATGTTTATGTCAACAAATTGTATGGTGAAATACCCTCAGTGGGTCCTTTTAAGAACCTTTCGAGTTAGTTTTTCATCTACAATGAAGCATTGTGTGGTCCTTCAAGATTTAGTGTCCTGCCATGCCCCACTTCATCAAAGCACAAATCACCTTTGTGTCTGTATGGATAAGGTATTGAAGAGGTACAAGAGCTATTCAAAGAGCTGATTCATTGTCTATCGCAACAAGAGGAAGAATTTCATACTATGAGCTGCTCGAAGCAACTGATGCACTTAGCGAGAGTAATTTGATTGGTTCTGGAAGTTTTGGCTCTGTCTACAAAGGCATTCTTGGAAGTGGGACTCCTATTGCAGTTAAAGTATTCAATCTGCAACTGGAAGCGGCATTCAAGAGTTTTGATACAGAATGTGAAGTTTTACACAACCTTCACCATAAGAATCTCGTAAAAGTCATCACTAGTTGTTCCAACCTTGATTTTAAGGCTTTAGTGCTCGAATATATGCCTAATGGGAGTCTTGAGAAGTGTTTATATTCGCACAATTACTTCTAAGACATCATGCAGAGACTAAGCATAATGATAGATGTGGCATGTGCGTTGGAATATGTAATGACCAGTTTGGTAGTTATAGTTCTTTTGGGCACTTTCGCCACTTCTGAGCGTTTGTTGACTCATTTTGGCTCGAAGTTGACTTTTAGGCAAACAGACTTTTTCCGGAGTTTCATCAACTCCGAGAGGTCCGAAGGGTTATTTAGAACATGTATGTGTAGTGGTTCGGTTCCCAATACATTGAGGTGCATTTCGGGACCTTAAGCGGGAAATGAGAAGTAAACACCGGTGGTTGAATCAGTCAACGGGACCTCCGTTGGGAATTTCGAGACCATGAGAGCGTTCGTAGCATATTTTTGTATAATTTTAGGTGGTCGGGATGTGAGCAGATAGCCTCGGGAATAACCCAGAAATTCGAGACAAGACTTAGAGAAATGTGGGATTTCTGGTGTCTGGTTCCCGCAACGGCGGCGCCAAACCCGCCCCAGCGGTACCGCTATGGCAGTATCGTGACCGCTGGGGTGATCATATGAGAATTACACTGGACCGCTGCAGCGGTGACCAAGTCGCCGCTGTAGCGGCCCTTCCTTCGCCGTGGCGGTCAAGGGCAAGGAAAATTCATTAAATGTACCATAAAACAAGACTCAGACCCTCATTATGTTATAACTCGATATTGGAGCTTGGGAGGGCTGTTCTTGAGGAGAAATTGAGGAATTTCTTGGAGGTAAAGCTCTGTCTAATCACTTACTTCTCTTTAATCATTCTCATCTTAGAATCATTCCTTTCCCCTTTCAATCCTTTAGAAGTAGAATTTTGGGAAACTTTTCCCTATTGTTATAATTGATAAAATTTATGTTGTTAACACTAAAATGTGATGAATCTAAGCTTAGTAACACCATATCTTCCACTTTTAAAGTTGAATTTAGGCTTTGGGAAATTAGGGTTCATACCTAATTGGGGGTTTTCTATTGAAAGCAGATTTGATATAATTCTTGAGTTAAATCAACAATTAATGATTGGGTAATGGTCATCTAGAACTTAATTTGATAATTGGCCATCGAATTTCCTGTTTTTCCCTCATGGGCCCGTTTCCCCAATTTCATGGGTTAAATTGGACCTAATTAATATCATAGCAATATTAGTATCAATATTCATGATTTCTAATATAGAATTCAATTATGCTTAGAATACTTTGGTTCTGAGCTTCAGAGGAAGGGCAAGGAAAAAGAGTGACTCGTTGGTGCTACGGTTCGACAGTCCAGGTAGGTTATGGTTTACCTCTAGTGAGACTATGCATAGCGAATCACATATTTAGAATGTAATGTCGGAGACAACATGCGAACCTTCGGGTATGGAGTTGGGTTGGATATTGCCTTAGGTTGGGCTCTATTGTGTGTTGGGACTAGCCACCCCATTGTGTGTGCTCATTGTTTTATTTGGAGATTGACGCTACGAGTAGCGATAGATATATGAGTTATGTTAATGTCATGACTTAATGTGACTGAGTTATGGATTGTGCACCGTGTTGGTATTGCGTTATAATACATGATTGGCCTACCCCTTATGGTACTTGTGATATATATATATTGATGGTAGACCACTGTTGGTATTGTATTATGATAAATTGTTGATATATTTCCCTCGTGGTATTTGTGTTATTGAACTTGGTTGTTGGTATGTGATATATGCATTCCATTCATTCTCACACATTCATGATGCATGGCCGATAGCCGGTGATTACCCTGTATCATGGATTGAGCGAACTGATGTTGATAAACTATTTTACTTGAGTGATTGTGAGAGGTCGATGATCGATGATCTGTGCCGGCATCGTTGTTGTATGGACGAGTTCCGATGTTGTCTCGGAATCCTTGTTGGTCCATGGACTCCGTAGGTCCCCCAGGGTGGTGCCGGAGAGGATTCCCCCCGTGGACAAATATCCGGGATCCTGCCTGTCTGTTAGGCAAAGATCTGGGACGGTTGGCACTTAAACTTTGCGAGTCATGCTAGGTTGTGCTGCCGAGACGTCGATATTTCTGTCCGGAGTTCATTTGTACACCTCATTTGCATGGCGCGGCATTACATTCATACATTTTGAATTACATTGCATTGATGCATCGGGCATTGCATTGCACTTATGGTTGTTACGAAGATCTTATATTTACTTGGGTTGACTTGGTATTTACTGGTGATGATTGAATTGGATTGACTCATTCAGACTCGGTACAATTGGGGGTAGATGTTTTACATAGGTGATGACGGCTAATTAGCTGTGATTGCATTATCTTATACTTGTCGAATTCCTTGCTATCTGCTTATGTTCTGAATTATGTTATCTATGCTTGGTCGGCTGATGATTCCTATAGTATTATGTTTGTACTGACCTGCACTTGCTGCATATTTTATGAATGCAGAGTACCAGGTCGGATCGACTTCTCTGACTCGTGGCTGATCGACTTCTCAGCCTTTTACTTGAGTTCCCAGGGTAAGCATAGCGTCCGCTGACCTCGGAGACTCCTCTATTATTTATGTCTTACTTTTTTTCAAGATATCATTTGAGATGATTATGTATTATTATTCAGACTTAGTATTTGGATTAGATGCTCTTGTATGACCAAACCTGATACTAGGGTGGATTCGGTTATTTTCGCACTTATCTATGTTATGCTACATTATAAGACCTATGTCATTTTACTTCTTCCGCTATTATCTTATTTAATTGTGAACGTGAAATTAGGGTTCGCCTACCGAGGTGGGAAAGGTACGTGCCCGCATGACCAAGACTAAAATGGGTCTTGACAAGTTGGTATCAGAGCCCTAGGTTACTCGATCTTTAATACAAAAGCGTGTCTAGTAGAGTCTCGTGGATCGGTACGATGAGTTCCGTACCTATCTGCGAGAGGATATAAGACATTTAGGAAACTTTACTTTCTTTATTTCCGTCATGCTACTTATTTCAAATTGGTATCTGGAAGAATCAAATTGGTATCTGACTCTTATCTCTTCTCTCACAGATGGTGAAGACTCGAGCTACTATGGCCCGCGATCAAGTGTCAGAGCACACAGCTACAACTGGTATGCAAGGGCTAGCGATGACTAGGGGGTGCGGCAGAGCAAGAGGCCGCGGAGCTGCCCCAGCCAGGGGTAGAGCTTAGGAGGTAGGGTAACGCCGAGAGAGATCTCCGTCCCTCGAGCCTGAGTATGTGGCTCCAGCTCGGACCCAGCCCGAGGTTACTTCTGATCAAGTCATGCATGATACTATGGCTAGAGTATTACTTCACCTTGATGCCCAGCAAGCAGCTGCCGGTGGTACTACACTCGGTGGTGGCTCCCATACTAGAGATGGGGTACAAACCCCTAAGCAGAGACCTCCGAGGGTAGTACATCCCGCGGTAGCCATGGCTCTCTGCATAGATGTGATACCCACTCCCGGAGATTAGATTAGGCCTATGGAGGGCGCGGTGATGGTTGCTTCGGACCAAGAGTTGGTTGGGAGGTTCCGGAAGTTAGATCCACCGAGGTTTGCTGATACCTCATCTGAGGATGCCTATGAGTTCATTCTTGATATGCACGAGTTACTACACCGTATGGGGATAGTGGAGACCCATGGCGTGGATTATGTGTCCTACTAGTTTCGCGGAGACGCGAAGAAGTGGTGGAGGTAGTTCGTGGTGTGCAGACCTGAGGGTTCTCCCTCTTTGACTTGGACTCAGTTCTACCGGGCCTTTTTTGAGAAGTATGTGCCCCGATCTTTGAGAGAGGCTCATAGGGAGCAGTTTTTACACCTTAAGTAAAGGGGCATGTCCTTGGAGTCTTATATGACCCGTTTCCTCTATTTTGCCCGATACTCTACTCTGTTGATCCCTACTTAGGCTGATAGGATCAAACACTTTATTGGAGGACTAGTGGGCTCTCTACAAATTCCTTGTCTACAGATTGAGTCTATGGGGGCTTCCTTCCAGTCCATTATTGAGCATGCTTCTATGGTGGAGGGCGCTATGACTCGTGCTTTTGGTGGTGGTGACAAGAGGCCGCGTCAGACTGGCAGCTTTGGGGGTTCTGGTATGATGGGTGCCAGTCAGTTTTCGAGGCCACCTCAGCCGTATTCCGGTCGTCCCATACATTCAACACTACAGGCTTCCTCTAGTGAGCCACCTAGGCAGAGAGCTCCTGAGAGTTCATTCTCTAGACCAGTGGACAGGACTGCTTCATCCGGTTCTTCAGCTTTAGTGTTTCAGCACTCGACCCCCCTTACCTGTTTCTCCTGTGGGGAGATTGGACATATTTCCAGGAAGTGTCCCCGACTGAGGGGGTATTATCAGCTGTCGAGGACTCTTATGTCATCCGGTGGTCGAGGAGGGACTTCTCATAGAGGTGATGCTCAGTTAGACCGAGATTCGTAGCTTCATGGGTTTGGCTAGTTATTACTGTCGTTTTGTGAAGGGCTTCGCATCCATTGCTTTTTTCTTGACTAGATTGACTCAAAAGGACGTACCCTTCCAATGGACGGATGATTGTGAGGAGAGCTTTCAAAAGCTCAAGCTTCTTTTGACTATAGCCCCGATCCTAGCCTTACCTGTGGAAGGCAAGGACTTCGCTGTCTATTGTGATGCATCCCGTATAGATTTGGGTGTCGTATTGATGCAGGAGGGTGAGGTGATAGCTTATGCTTCCCGTCAGTTGAAAGTTCACGAGACGAATTACCCCACCCATGATTTGGAGCGGTTGGTCGTAGTCTTCGCTTTGAAGATTTGGAGGCATTACTTGTACGGTGTCCATTGTGAAGTTTTTACCGATCACCATAGCCTTTAGCATGCATTTACCTAGAGAGATCTAAATTCTAGGCAGCGCCGATGGATGGAGCTCCTGAAGGACTATGACATCTCTATTCTATACTACCCTGGTGACGCGTTGAGTCGCAAGGCGATGAATATGGGTAGTTTAGCTCGATTGATTGTTTCCGAGCATCCGTTGGCCATGGAGGTTCAAAATCTAGCCAATTGTTTTGTCCGTCTCGACATCTCGGCCCTGGGTCGGATTTTGGGCTGTATAGAGGCGAGATCAGATCGGATCAAGGCTTGCCAGTCCGAGGATCCTCAGTTGAGAAAGATCCGATATAGGGTGTCTAGAGGGGAGGCCAAGGAGGCCATGGTTGATTTTGAGGGTATTCTGAGGATTAGAGAGCGCGTATGTGTTCCTCGTGTTAGTGATCTGATTCAATTGATCTTATTTGAGGCCCATAGCTCTAGCTATTCTATTCATCCGGGAGCGACTAAGATATACCGAGACTTAAGACAACACTATTGGTGGCAGCGTATGAAAAGGGATATAGTTGACTTTGTGGCCAAGTATGGAAATTGTCAGTAGGTAAAGTATGAGCACAAGTAACCTGATGGGGTATTTCAGAGGATGCCCATTCCCGAGTGGAAGTGGGAGAGGATTACCATGGATTTTGTCGCGGGTCTTCTGAAGACTCTTGGCAAGTTTGATTCTATTTGGATAATAGTGGACCGACTGACTAAGTCCGCTCACTTTGTCCCGGTTCAGGTTTCTTATACCGCGAAAAAGTTAGCCAAGATGTATATTCGGGATATTGTAAGATTGCATGGAATCCCTATTTTCGGGGTATCTGATCGAGGTACTATCTTCACTTCCCGATTTTGGAGAGCATTTTAGGACGAGTTGGGTACCCGATTGGAGTTCAGTACAACCTTCCATCCCCAGACCGATGACCAGTCCGAGCGGACCAATCAGGTGCTCCAGGACATGTTGAACGCTTGTGTTATTGACTTTGGTGGTCATTGGGATCAACACTTGCTTTTGGTGGAATTTGCATATAACAACAGTTATCATTCGAGTATTGGCATAGCGCCTTTTGAGGCCTTGTATGGGAGGAGGTGTAGATCTCTGATTGGTTGGTTCGATGGTTTCGAGGCTCGACCTGGGAGCACGGATCTATTGAGAGAGTCCCTTGATAAAGTGAGGGCTATTCAGTCTAGGCTTGTGGCAGCTCAGAGTCGGCAAAAGATGTATGCGGATCGGAAGGTCCGGGATTTGAAATTTATTATTGGGGACCAAGTTCTATTGAAAGTTTCACCCATGAAGGCTGTTATGAGGTTTGGTAAGAGGAGCAAGTTGACCCCTAGATACATTGGCCCATTTGAGATTGTGGATTGTATCAGTGATGTAGCTTATGAGTTAGCATTGTCGCTAGGCTTGGTAGGAGTTCACCTAGTGTTTCACATCTCGATGCTGAAGAAATATCATGCCGATGGTACTTATATTACTCGTTGGGATTCTATATTACTTGATGAGAATTGGACTTATGAGGAGGAGTCTATTGCGATCTTGGATAGGCAGGTTCGGAAATTGAGGTCCAAGGGGATTGTTTCTGTGAAGGTACAATGGAAACCCCCCCCCCCCCCCCCCATGGAAGAGGCTACTTGGGAGACTGAGTCCGATATGCGTAGCCGATATCCCCAGTTGTTCCATGATTCGGGTATTTCCCCTGCCTTCTTTCTTTTCTTTGCTCGGGGACGAGCTATGGTTCAATTGGTATCTGATGTAACGACCCATTTGGTCATTATAGTTCTTTTGGGCACTTTCACCACTTTCGAGAATTTATTGACTCATTTTGGCCCGAGGTTGACTTTTGGGCAAATGAACTTTTTTCGGAGTTTCATCAAGTCTGAGAGGTCCGGAGGGTTATTTAGAACTTGTATGTGTAGTGGTTCGGTTCCCAATGCATTGAAGTGCATTTCGGGACCTTAAGCGGGAAATGGGAAGTAAACACCGGTGGTTGACTCGGTCAACAGGACCTCCGTTGGGAATTCTGAGACCACGAGAGCGTTCGTAGCATATTTTCGTATAGGTTTAGGTGGTCGGGATGTGAGCAGATCGCCTCAGGAATAACCCAGAAATTCGAGACAAGACTTAGAGAAATGCAGGATTTCTCGTGTCTGGTGCCCGCAACGGCGGCACCAGACCCGCCCCAGCGGTACCGCTATGGCAGTATCGTGACCGCTGGGGCGATCATACGAGAATTGCACTGGATCGCTGCAGCAGTGACCAAGTCGCCGCAGCAGCACCGCTGTAGCGGCCCTTCCTTCGACGTGGCGGTCACGGGCAAGGAAAATTCATTAAATGTACCATAAAACAAGACTTAGACCCTCATTATGTTATAACTCGATATTGGAGCTTAGCAGGGTTGTTCTTGAGGAGAAATTGAGGAATTTCTTGGAGGTAAAGCTCTGTCTAATCACTTACTTCTCTTTAATCATTCTCATCTTAGAATCGTTCCTTTCCCCTTTCAATCCTTTAGAAGTAGAATTTTGGGAAACTTCTCCCTAGGGTTATAATTGATAAAATTTATGTTGTTAACACTAAAATGTGACGAATCTAAGCTTAGTAACACCATATCTTCCACTTTTAACGTTGGATTTACACTACTAAAAAAATCAGAATTTTCGACCAAAAATTTCGATCACACGAGGTCGAAAAGGTCGTTATTTCAACCAATTTTTCGACCACACGCGTAGGTCGCTAACAGGTAGGTCGAAATTTTTTTTCGACCATGTGTGGTTGAAATTTTCGACCACACGTGGTCGCAATCACATTCTACAGAAATTAAGGGAAAACTATTTTCGACCACATGTGGTCGAAAAATTATTTTTATATTAAATTATATATTTAACTTTTTCTTCTACGTGTGGTCGAAAACACTATTTATATTTAAATATAAAAAAATTATTTTCACAATTTCGACCACATGTAGTCGAAATTGTAAATTGGGCCCAGATTTCAACCACATGTGGTCGAAATCTGAAAACCATATTGCTAAATTTCGACTACACGTGGTCGAAATTGTATTTTTCTGGGTATAATTTCGACCACATGTGGTCGAAATTGTGAAATATCTGGGATGATTTTTGACCACCTGTGGTCGAAATTCTGGAATATTTTTTTCCAGCATTTGCCTGTTTTTGACATCCCACCTGCAAATTTTCAAATAACCAAATTCATCAACCAAAACAGTCATCCAATTCATCAACAATGCAACACAACAACCATAAACAATGTTCAAACACTTGAACACTTAAACATTGTCCATTCAAACACTTAAACATCATAAACTACGTTCAAACACTTAAACATCTTAAAATTAAAAGTACTTCTAGTTCAAATTAAAACTACATTCATATACATATCCATTTAAACATAGCAGAATTAGAATCCAAAAGCACATTAATAAAAAAGGTCAATGTTCGGTGTTAGAGACATGATCCGTATCCTCCCCACTAGACTCATCGACAACAGCATGATTTATGTCAGCTTGTGACCAACGTCGTCTACCTTGGGAAGGTCGGGGTTGTCTAGGAGGATGTAACCTACGAGCATGCCCAGGACACGGGGGAATCAGAAACTGCCGCGAATTAAGTAAGCTATTAATCTGGGCTTGCATACCCAACATCCTGGCCTCCGAGGAATTAAGTATTCTTGTTAGCAGGTCAACTTGATGTTTCATAGCTTCATACTCCTTAAGATCAACTGTCCCATCAACAGTAACACCTACGGCTTCAAGGGCCGACGGGTATCGACGAAAGGCTCGATTAGGCATCCCATAAACAGTCCCATGCCTTGTTGGGGGAGCAACCTTCTCAATCCATTGTTGCTGTATTAACTCGTCAGCCATTTGCGTGGTACTTGGCTGAGTGGCTCGAAAATCCCCAAAGTGTTGTTGAAATTCGTTCTAAAATTGAAGGATACAATGTTAATAGTTTAATTTAGTACAAAACATATATTATTATTGTTAACTAATGACTTACCCAAGTTCGCTTAGCCCTTGGCTCAACCCATCGGTCTGTACCATCAACGTTCTTCTCCTTCCTCGTGTGAGTAATCTTGAAGATCTCATCTTGAGGTACCGCCTGACTCCTCTGGAGCTCCTACAAACAAATCAAAATTAACAATTAAAAAAGTCCGCAAAAACTGTCCGCAAAAACAGTCCCAACAAAAAGTCAGCAAAAAACTGTTAAAAAAAAAAAACTGTCCCAAAAAAAAGTCCACAAAACAGTGCCAAAAATCAGTACAATAAAATGACCAAAAACAGTAAAAAAAAAAAACAGTCTAGAAAAAACAGTCCGCACAAAACAGTCCACAAAAAACAGTCCAAAAAAACAGTCGAAAAAAAATAGTCCAAAAACAGCCCTAAAAAACTGTTCAAAATAACAGTCCAACAAAATAACAAAAACCATCCCAAAATTGAACTAAAACAGTCCCAAATAACTGAACCAACACAATCCAACAAAATCACCAAAACAGTCCAAAAAAATAAAGAACCAAAACAGTCTCAAAAATCTGAACCAACAAGAATAAAAAATGTCACTTGACAAAGCTAAAGAAGGAGACATACCAGCCACTTCATCAAGTCCACTTGACTTGTGGCGCCACTAGTGTGTAGCGATCCACCCTTCATTAAGGCTCTAGCGGCCTTCCTATTTTCTCTTCGTTTCAAAAAAGTCGGATCAGTTGCCCAGTAGTGCAGCAGGTCCTTCCACCATTCATCTTGGATCCAATCAGGCTGCACACAATTATTACGAGCTCTAAGTAACGCCTCCTTAAGTATTTTCGCCGCTTTTTTCTCAAAGTTCTGCGCTACTAAATCATGATGTTCCGGCTTCCAGGAAAACTTTGTCTGCAAAGAAATTAATATGAGTAGGGAGCATATTAAAGGAATATCCCATAAACAATCAACATATAGTATTTTACTACAAATATTAAATACCCTAAACTCGAAAAACATCTGCTTCTTCACTTTCACTGGCACCTTGCCCCAAGACGGAACAACGTCTCTATAGAGTCCTTTGATCGTCTTTGAAATCCTTTTAGTTGCTTTGCCTGGATAGAAGCTGCATTAAAACAATAAGATAATTAGATACTATAAAATTAGATGTCTTATAATAAAATAAATAAGTTATGCAAACTAAATAAACTTACGTGTATCCAACTAGCTCGATTATGAGACGACCATTCATATCAAAATTCAAAACCTGTGGAGGGTCTCCTTTTTTGGGACGTTCTTCGTCAGAATCAGAGCTACTTTCTTCACGCTCCGACGTCCCAACATGTGGAGTAGATGATGTCGATGGCTGTGACACAGTCGAGCTAGGAGTAACTGTCGGAGTACCACTTCTAGCCGCTCGCTGTGACATATGATAAAACTCAGGGAGGCCATGTGGGATCGTGGAAGGTGTGATAGGGGACTGAGATCGTCGTCCATGTGGCTATGTCTCGCCCTGAGGCCAAAAATATGGTGGCACTGCGACATGGCCAGTCGGCTGACTCCATGACAACCCATCTGCAACACCTGACATCGGCGGTCCAAGTGGTGGAAGGCAAGGTGCAGGATCTCTAGCTCCAATCCGAAGGGGACCTGGCTCTATGCCTTCTGGTGGTATATACAAACCCTTCTTTTTTGACTTTTTTGGGGCTTTCGCAATAGCCTTACCCTTTTTATCACCTGCCATCTACAAAATAAATATAAGTAAGTACTGCAATTAAATTATGAAACAAAGATTAAATGTTAATGGTAAATACTAACACACAAAACAAAAAACACCAAAATGACATTAGCATTGAACTACTGAAGTTAGTAAATATGCAAAACATAAAATACCAACCAAATACCCAAACAATATGAGACACTTATAAATCTTACATTCAATTAAGATTCAGATACTTATAAGTCTTACAATCAATTAAATAAAACTACAGTTATTAAATAGTTCTAAGATGAAATACAAGCTAATTTTCATCATTTTCTTCCTCGTCTGACCATTCTTCCTCATCGCTTGTTTCAATTTCATCATTTTCTTCTACTTCATGAATAACTTGTGCTACATCCACTTCTTCTAATATATGTTCTGGATGCTCCAGTTCAGTTTCTAATTCTGAGTTGACTAGTTGGTTAACATGTGATGTGTCGTCAGTCTGAAAGGCAGCAGGCAAATCATTCTCAACTTCCACACGACCAATCGGCTTGGTTTTAATAACTACCCACCAATCAGAATTATCTGGTCTTAATGGATAAGGGACATAGTACACCTGCTTAACATTGTGTGCAATGATGAAAGGATCGTAACCTGCATACCGCCGCTTGTGCTTTACTTCAATTATATTGCACTCCTCCAGTACCCTCGTACCTCTTTTTGGGGTTGGATCAAATCATTTACATAGGAAAAGAACAATCTTTTTGAGAGGCCAACCAGAATAATCTAACTCTAAGATCTCTTCAATTACACCAAAATAATCAACACCATCAGCACCTTTAACCCACACACCACTGTTATTAGTTTTCATGTGGTTAGCACACTCTCGGGTATTAAATTTGAAACCATTAACAACATATTTGTCCATACAATGGACACTAGTTGGTCCCCAAGATAAGTCCATCAAAAATTGTTGATGAAAACCACACAGATTTTTGTAAACCTATTAAAAGTTAAGTATTAGAAAGTTAGAAATATTAGAACTCAAAACTTAGTAATGTTGCTACATTAGGTTAGAAAATTATATATAAAACTTACATAATTTTTAAACCAAGTCCCAAATTGTTCGGACACTGTTTCTTGGCCATGTATCTCCACAAAGAGACTGTTCAACAAAATGGAATTTAGGTTAGCCCCTATTCTCAATTTAAATGATGAAAATTTGCAATTTTTTGTAAACTTACTCATAATAAGGTTGAACTTCTGGGCAATTTAACAAGATATGTGTCAAAGATGATTTATACTCCATTTGATTCAATGGTCTCTCAAAACTGTCCGCAAAAAACAGTCCCAAAAAATAGTCCACAAAAATAGTCCCAAAAAACAGTCCAAAAAAAACACTCCGAAAAAACAGTCCCAAAAAACAATCCAAAAAATGACCAAAAACAGTCCCAAAAAATAACAAAAACAGTCCCAAAATCTGAACCAAAACAGTCCCAAAACAATGAACCAAAATACTCCAAAAAAATGGACCAAAACAGCCCAAAAACTTTGCTAATTGACAACTTAAGCGCCCAAAAAGAATGACAACTTAAACTTTGCTACTGAAATATACTTCTATTATTTTCCATTGACTAGTTGCATTGTTGAAAACTTTGCTAATTGACAACTTAAGCGCCCAAAAAGAACGGAAAGAAGGTAGAGGAGCAACAGAGTCTTGCGGACCTAGAAGTTTTAAGTTGCAGGCACTCAACCACCTTTAATCTATAATTACATTGTAAGATTCGGTGCTTAAACAATATCTTTATATGTCATTGCTAGCTTCCAAACAAAAAAATATAATATTGGGCGGAAAACAATACGTGCTTAAGTACCCAGTAGCCTCAATAATGTTAGCACTTCATAATGGAAAGAAAAAATAAATAAAGAGAACATAAAATAAATAAAGAGCACATAAATAAAGAACCAAAATAAATAAATAGCACATAAATAAAGAATCAAAATAGTCCCAAAAAGGGACCGAAACAGCCCTGTTATTCAATTTCAATTCAAAATCCAAAAAACAATTAACATAATATAAACCCTAAAACAAATATTGAACACTAAATAAAGTTATCAAATCTACTAAATATAGAATGTAATGTAGCTAATAACATGAGATTGTTATGCATTGGTAAGTGTTCATGACATTGGAAAAAAAAAAACGTACCTGAAAATAATGGGTTGCGCCGCCGACGGTGGACTGGCGATGGTCGGAAGGCGGTGGGTTGAGGGTCTGGGCTAGTGGGGCGGTGGGCTGGTGGTGTGGGTAGAGAGGAGAAGGAGAGAGGTGGTGTGTGTGGGTAGAGAGAGGAGAGGGAAAGAGGAAAGAGAGAGAGAAAAAGCTTCAATTGGAAAGTGAATTACCAGCAGATGTGGTATAAACGTGGTCCAATTTGTGGTCGAAAATTGTTTTTTTTTTTACTTTTTAATTTAAACGTTTCCCATTTATTATTTATATAAAATTTAATTTCGACCACACGTGGTCGAAATTATATTTTCATTTTAAAAAATCGACCCCGAGTGGTCGAAATCCTACTGAAAATAAAATAAAAATTAAATTCTTGATTTTTTGACCGCGCGTGGTCGATTTATTTTGACCAAAAATGTGGTCTAAATTTTTTGGTCAAAAACGCCCTTTTTTTAAAGTACTGTTAGGCTTTGGGAAATTAGGGTTCATACCTAATTTGGGGGTTTTCTATTGAAATCAGATTTGAGATAATTCTTGAGTTAAATCAACAATTAATGATTGGGTTATGATCATCTAGAATTTAATTTGATAATTGACCATCGAATTTCCCGTTTTGCCCTTGCGGGCTCGTTTTCCCAATTTCATGGGTTAAATTGGACCTAATTAATATCATAGCAATATTAGTATCAATATTCATGATTTCTAATATAGAATTCAATTATGCTTAGACTACTTTGGTTCTGAGATTCAGAGGAAGGGCAAGGAAAAAGAGTGACTTGTTGGTGTAGCGGTTCGGCAGTCCAGGTAGGTTATGGTTTACCTCTAGTGAGACTATGCATAGCGAATCACATATTTAGAATGTAATGTCGGAGACAGCATGCGAACCTTCGGGTATGAAGTTGGGTTGGATATTGCCTTAGGTTAGGTTCTGTTGTGTGTTGGGACTAGCTACCCCGTTGTGTGTGCTCAATTGTTTTATTTGGCGATTGACGCTACTAGTAGCGATAGATATCTGAGTCTATGTTAATGTCATGACTGAATGTGACTGAGTTATGGATTATGCACTGTGTTGGTATTGCGTTATAATGCATGATTGGCGTACCCCTTATGGTACTTATGATATATATATATATATATATATGTTGATAGCAGACCACTATTGGTATTGTATTATGATACATTGTTGACATATTTCCCTCGTGGTACTTGTGTTATTGAACTTGGTTTTTGGTACGTGATATATGCATTGCATTCATTCTCACATATTCATGATGCATGGCCGATAGTCGGTGAATACCCGGTATCGTGGATTGAGTGAACTGATGTTGATAAACTATTTTACTTGAGTGATTGTGAGAGGCCGATGACTGATGATCTGTGCTGGCATCATTGTTGTATGGACGAGTTCCGATGTTGTCCCGGAATCGTTATTGGTGCATGGACTCCGCAGGTCCCCCAGGGTGGTGTTGGAGAGGATTCCCCCCGTGAGCAAAGATCCGGGGTCCCGTCTGTCTGTTGGGCAAAGAACCGAGACGGGTGGCACTTACACTTCGCGAGTCACGCTGGGTTGTGCTGCCGAAACATTGATATTTCCGTCCGGAGTACATGTGTACACCTTTTTTGCATGGCACGGCATTACATTCATACATTTTGCATTGCATTGCATTGACGCATCGGGCATTGCATTGCACTTATGGTTGTTACGAAGATCTGACATTTACTTGGGATGACTTGGTATTTACTGGTATGATTGAATTGGATTGACTTATTCAGACTCGGTACAATTGGGGTTAGATGTTTTACATAGGCGATGATGGCTAATTGGTTGTGATTGTATTATCTTATACTTATCGAATTCTTTGCTATCTGCTTATGTTCTGAATTATGTCATCTATGCTTGGCTGGCCGATGATGCCTACCAGTACTGTGTTTGTACTAACCTGCACTTGCTGCATTCTTTTATGAATGCAGAGTACCAGGTCGGATCGACTTCTCTGACTCGTGGTTGGTCGACTTCTCAGCCTTTTACTTGAGTTCCCAGGGTGGCATGGCGTCCGCTGACCTCGGAGACTCCTCTACTATTTGTGTCTTACTTTTTTTCAAGACATCATTTGAGACAATTATGTATTATTATTCAGACTTAGTTTTTGGATTAGATGTTGTTGTATAACCAGACCTGATACTGGGGTGGATTCGGTTATTTCCGCACTTATCTATGTTATGCTACATTATGAGACTTATGTCGTTTTACTTCTTCCGCTATTATCTTATTTAATTGTGAACGTGAAATAAGGGTTCGCCTACCGAGGTGGGAAAGGTAGGTGCCCACATGACCAAGACTGAAATGGGTCGTGACAGAATATCTCCACCATGGGTGCTCATTGCCCTTGATTCACTGTGATCTGAAGCCTAGTAACATCTTGTTGGATGAGGATATGGTAGGCCACCTAAGTGACTTTGGTATTTCAAAATTACTTCGTGACGATGAGACTGATTTATACACTAAAATAACGGTAGGAACTTTGGGTTATATTGCACCATGTACGTCTCATTCTTTTGCTTTAATTTGACCATTGATTTTTCCTCCTTCTTTTTTTCCAACAAGAAATGATGTTATATCTTTAAATTAATTATTTGACTATATAGTATGGGCTGGATGAATTGGTGTCAACAAAATGTGATATTCATAGTTTCGGGATCATGTTGATGGAAACATTAACAAGAAAAAAGCCTAATGATGAAATGTTCGAGGGAGATCTTAGCTTGAAGCAATGGGTAAGTAATTCACTCCCCGAGGCAGTAATGGATGTTGTAGATGCTAACTTGGTAATACCAATTGATAATTACTTAAAGTTAGATTGTGTGGCATCGATCATGAAAGTGGCACAAGATTGTTGTGTTGAATCTCCTGCAAGATGGACAAACATGAAAGATGTTGTAGGGATGCTACAGAAGATCAGGATTCAACTTCTCGCATGTTGAACACTTTCTTGGAAGCTCTTGTTCCAAATTACTTGCTTTGTTGCATATGTTTGCTAAATTATTTTACCAATTTGAAGAATGTATTTTTATTTTAGCACTTGGGTTGTAAATTGTTCTATTTTAGCTTTATAAATGTTAATCATATTCGTTCATATTATACTAAAAATAGAAAACTCTTACCTTCAAAGTTGGATTACAATTTTGCCTTTACAGTAAATTAAAATCTAATTTTATAATTATTTTATTTACGTAAAGACAGTATTAGAAGTCAACACATGAAAGCAAGCTCTCTTCAGGAGAATCTGAAAAGTTACATCTAATGGTTACATGGACCAAATTCATTGATAATAATCACAAATTAAATATGAAGCAACACGTGGGAATTTAATAACTAGCAACACAAAATTTAATATGAAGCAATGCCTGTGAATCAAATTCATTCCTTACTCGCCTTTCAATGTAGCAGCCGTTTAATTTTCATACTGATTTAACACTCCACTCTCTAATATTTACTAGACGGCTTATGCCCGTGATGTGCACGGACCCAACATTTTAAATTATAGTGCATTTATGTGTATGTAGTTGTCTTTAAATAATGATTATATATATATATATATATATATATATATATATATATATATATATATATATATATATATATATATATATATATATATATAATGTTCAAAACACGATTAATATAACATTGTAGTTTGTGCTCCGTATCTAAAATTTTATTATATTAATGTTTGCTACGAATACAAAATCGGCAAATTTATTAATATTTTTTAAAAGAGAAGGCTTGTTTAAAAGGAAACTATTTTTCCTCTCTTTGAGATAAAACAATAGTAATATTTAAGCATTAGTTGCTACTTTCAATTTTAATTCGATTAATTTAAAGGTGTAAAATAGTTATTATTTTTTATCAAATTTTCATTTGGACAATTCTAATTCAAATTATTAAATTAATTTTACATGTTTAACGAAACAAAGTAAAAATTGATTTTCTATTTAAACGAAGAAATACTAGTTTTTAATTTTTGGTAAATATTCTCGGTTTAGCTCATTTTACTTGTCATGTTGTCTTTTGTATGGTTTTTTAAGAAAACGTCGATTAGAATTATAATTTGACTAATTTTCCTTGTTCATTATTTGATCTCCATTTGATTTTTTTTATGACATTAATGTCTTTTCACATTTATTAAAGTAAGAATAAAAATAAAAAAATAACTAAATTCTATCTTATTTTAAAATATAAATATTTTAAGTATATTTATTTTAGTAAACATAACAAATAAATGACATGGCGGAATAGCAGATACAACAGTTTAATATCTAGATTAGATCTCAGGCTAGTATAAAAAAAAAAAAAAAATTGTATGGTTTGACTACTTAATCTTTTGAAGAAAGTCAATTTCATTTGCTCCCACTAATGGATTGATACGCACGTGGCAATGAATCCATCATTATTGACTTAATGAGATACTTTGGAAATTACATGAATATTGTTTGATTTTTTAATATGGAGTGCACTTTTTTTTTTACATTATTAATTTGCACTATTTTTATGCATATATATATATATATATATATATATATATATATATATATATATGTTCAAAACACGTGTAATATAACATTGTAGTTTGTGCTTCGTATATAAAACTTTATTATATTAGTGTTTTCTAAGAATACAAAGTCAGCACTTTTTTTTTAACATTAATATGGGATTCAGTTTTTTTTTTTTTTTTTTTATATTGCTTGATTTTGATAATATGAGGTCCACCTTTTTTATTCTCATGAGTTTGGAGATGGTGAGTTCCATTTTTTTTTCTTCCTTTTTTTTATTGCTCGGTGTTATTTAGTATGGGGCCCACCCTTTTTTTTAAGGGACAACGAACGACGAAGCATGGGTCTAAACTCATGCTTTATATAGTTTCTTTTTATTTTTTATTTTTTTTATATTGCTTGGTGTTATTTAGTGTGGGGCCCACCCTTTTGGACATTATTAGTTTGCACTATTTTTATGCATAATATATATATATATATATATATATATATATATACACTACGTTCAAAACACGATTAATATAACATTGTAGTTTGTGCTTCGTATCTAAAACTTTATTATACTAGTGTTTGCTACGAATAAAGTCTGCATTTTTTTTTTACATTGTTTGTTTTTTTAATATGGGATTCACTTTTTTTTTTTTATATTGCTTGATTTTGTCAATATGGGATACTATGTTCAAAATACGATTAATATAACATTGTAGTTTGTGCTCCGTATTTAAAACTTTATTATATTAGTGTTTGCTACGAATACAAAATCTGTATTTTTGTTTTTGACATTGTTTTTTTTTAATATGAGTTTCATTTTTTTTTTATATTGCTTGATTTTATTTCACTTTTTATTTTTTTATTTTTTTATATTGCTTGATTTTGTCAATATGGGATACTATGTTCAAAACACGATTAATATAACATTGTAGTTTGTGCTCCGTATTTAAAACTTTATTATATTAGTGTTTGCTACGAATACAAAGTCTGCACTTTTTTTTTGACATTGTTTGTTTTTTTTAATATGAGATTCGTTTTTTTTTTTTTTTTTTATATTGCTTGTTTTGTTAATATGGGGTTCAATTTTTTTTTCCCCTGAGTTTGGAGATGGTAGGTTCCACTTGTTGTACCTTTTTTTTTTTTAAATATTGGTTGGTGTTTAATATGGGGCTCACATTGTTTTTTGTAATATTAGTTGTTGTTTAATATATATGGGGCTCACAATTTTTTATTTTTATTTATTTTAGTTGTTGTTTAATATATATGAGGCCCATAATTTTTTTTATGGGCCCACAACGGACGACGAAAAAGGAGCCCAACCGGCTCTTCTATATAGTTAGAATGCTGCATCATTAGTATAGATTAATGTGGCAATTAATAGTTCAATCTGGAAAAGAAAACATTGGGGAACAGAGGAGTAGAGGTTACATACTTACGTTGGGGAAGAAAGGAAGAGCAAAAGCCAAAAATTATTTGGATCAACTTTTGTGGATATAGCCTCCAATAGTATGAACTGGTCGTTCATTCCGTTCTATTAATTTTGCAAATGATATTTTTTATATTCTTCCATTGCTGGTATGATTTTTTTTCTTTTTCTTTTTCTTTTCGACATGATAGTTTGATGTGCACCAAGATCAAACAAGCACTTTGAAATCCGGAACGCAATTAGACGACAGGTTTTCTCTTGAAGCAATTTAGGAGTTTCATTCCGATGAGTTAAGGCCAAATGCTGATTTTTTTTTTAATTGTTTTTTGTTGTTGTTTGTTTTGTATTTGAAGGACTTATCTAATTATATTTTGACTGCTTTGTTCTAATTAGCTATTTTTTGTTGAAGGGAAAATCAAGCAAGAACACAGTGAAGGAGATGAAGAATTGAGAGAGAAATGAGACTGAGAATTGGGGAGAATTTTGTGTAATTTTATTTCATCAAAACTTGTAAATGAATCTGTACAATGTCATATATATATATATATATATATATATATATATATATATATATATATATATATGTACCCCTGTAGCTATTGACAGCTAAGCACTAAATCACCTAATCATGGAGCATTAACTTAACTATGTACAACTCATGCTTGCATACTCAAGGTACAAGACATGTAAGCTGCTTATTATCTCTACACTCTCCCTCAAGTTGAGGGATGAAATACATTCAGCATAGCCAACTTGCACACCATATCATCATGTAATTTCCTCCCCAGTCCTTTAGTCAATACATCTGCTATTTGCTCTTTGCTGGGAACAAACTCAGTTCTGATTATTCCCTGCTGTATCCTTTCCCTTATAAAATGACAATCTATCTCTATATGTTTAGTTATTTCATGATACATAGGATTAGAAGCAATTTGCAAGGCAGCTTTGCTGTCACATTTCAGTTCCATTGGTAACTCTAACTTCAGTCCTAATTCTTTCAACAATCCTTCAAGCCATACCAACTCTGCAACTGTGCTTGCCATGGCTCTATATTCAGCCTTAGCTGAACTTCTAGACACCGTGCTTCGTTTTTTTTATTTCCATGAAACGAGATAGTCTCCCAACTTGATGCAAAATCCTGTGACTGACTTCCTTGACAACAAGCAGGATGCCCAGTCAGCATCACAGTGTGCTGTGATCTTATTTGACTGTTTGTTGGTCATCAATAGTCCAAGTCTAGGATTACCCTTTATGTATCTTACTACATGTAAAGCAGTTTCATAATGTGACATCTTTGGAGCATGCATGAACTGACTGAGGTGTTGTATTGCATAAGAAATGTCTGGTCTAGTAGTTGCCAAGTACAACTGTGAGGACCCCACAGTATGGATGCGACCAGACGACTGTGAAACCCTCAAGGTACGCCTGGATGACCCAGGACCGCACCCCATGAACATGCGTACATGACATGACATACTTGGGCATTGTATGAGCAAGAGACACAGACGATTCGATATACGCTGCAGCGGCTGGTATCGAACCCGTGACCTCTTGCCCTTTGTCTTCCACAGAGGGAAGCGCCTCTTACCAATTGAGCTGCAGCTCAATTGGTAAGAGGAGCTTCCCTCTGTGGAAGACAAAGGGCAAGAGGTCACGGGTTCGATACCCATAGCGCTGCAGCGTGGAGATGGTTTATTGTGCGAACTGTCTGTGATCCTTGCTACAATGCCCAAGTATGTCAAGCATGTATGTCATGGAGGGCAACCCGCAGCATGTATGGGTAACACCTGCGGATCCTCACAACAACAATCTCCCAATAAGTCTTTGGTATATCCCCTTGTCTTCTATTTCCTTGTCTAGCAGTTTCTTGTCCTTACCAATATCAAAGGCCTGGTCATATTCTATGCTTGTCAACTTCTGATTTTCCTCTAAAGGAGTAGTAGCTGGCTTAGCACCTCCTAGACCACATTCTGAGACTAATTCCAATGCATACTTCCTTTGGTTCATGAGTATTCCTTTAGTTGACCTGGCAAATTCAATCCCAAGGAAGAATCTCAGATTTCCTAAATCCTTCATCTTGAAACTGTGATTCAAAATATCTTTGGCTTCTTGAATTAGTATGATGCTGCTGCCTGTAATAAGAAGGTCATCCACATGTACTAGGATGATTACAATATCAGTGTCATATGTCTTGGAAAACAAGGAACAATTGATTTACTTTGATGAAAACCAGACTGCACCAAGGCATTTGTCAACTTCATGTTCCATTGTCCGCTAGCCTGTTTGAATCAATACAGTGATTTGAGTAGCCTGCATACCTTAAACTCCCTGGCTATCAAATCCCTGAGGCAAAGACATATAGACTTCTTCATGTAAGTCACCCTGCAAATAAGCATTATAAACATCCATCTGAAAAATGGGCTAAGAGGACTGAGTAGCAAGGGAAATGACACATCTGACAGTGACTATCTTCACAACTGGGGAAAAGGTATCTTGATAGTCCAAACCTTCTTGCTGAGTAAAACATTTGGCAACCACTCTTGCCTTGTACCTTTCAACAATACCATCAGCCTTATATTTCACCTTGTACACCTATTTGCAACCAATGGGCTTCTTCCCTGCAGGTAAGTCAACAACATCCAAGTGTGATTGTCAATGAGGGCCTGTAAATCAAGGTTTATAGCTTGAACCCAAGCTGGATCCTGAGCAGCTTGATGAAAATTTGTGGGCTCAGATATAGAAGAATAAGAGTTGAGACAAGAGATATAGGAAGGAGACAAGGAGGAGTAGGAAATGGAATCAGAGTGGGGTAAGGAGTAGAGGAGGAAGAAATATGAGCATAATCTGTAAGCCATATAGAAGGTTTGTGAGGCCTGCTAGACTTCCTAGTTGTCACGACCCAGCTAGGGGCCGCGACGGGTACCCGGGGCTAACCACCGAGCACCGCTCGTGCTATTGCTCATCATACTTATTTACGCTTTTCCATCAATTTTTCCTCAAATCATAATCATTAGGCAATCGTTTTTCATAAGAAGACATAATTGATTTTTACATACATACGCCCTGAAAAGTGGTATCAGAGCAGTTCAGTCCTAGGAAATGTCTACGAGCTGTGTCTAGTAGAGTCTTGTTTATGGTGTGTTGCGCGCCACATCAATAAACAGGAGGCTACAGGGAATTTAGGAAATATGACCATCCTTCTTCTTATGAAATCGTGCGATAGAGCCTTGTGTGGGATTTTACTCTCCCCTAATAAGTGTGTTATGATTTCAGAATGCCGCCAAAGGGAAAAGCTACAGCCGCCCAGAAGGGCAAGAATGCACCAAAGAGGCGGGTAGAAAGAGAGCCTCCGAGGAATATAGAGGAAGGTGGATCATACAATGAGGCTTTGTCAAATACGTCTTCTACCCCGCCCAATGCGGAAGAGCAAGGAGGAGCTCCAGCTCCAATTCCTCCGTCGGTTGCTTCGGGTCAGCAAGTGACCGAGGCCATACACCTATTGACACAGTTAGTTGCCACCCAGGCACAACGGCAAAATACAGGTCCGGGTGATTGTCCATCCAGTACGAGAGCCCGTGATTTCCTCACTTTAAATCCCCCGGAGTTCTTCGGGTCAAAGCCAGAAGAAGACCCGCAAAGTTTCATTGATGAGATGTTGCGAACACTGGATATCATGCATGCCTCGGAGACCGAATCGGTAGAGTTAGCATCTTATAGACTCCGGGATGTGGCAGTCTTATGGTATAACAACTGGAGGTTATCAAGGGGGAAGAATGCGCCTCCTTCGGTTTGGCAGGAATTCGTAGATGCCTTCATCCGCCACTACTTACCACCTGAGGTCCGCCGATCTAGAGCGGATAGGTTTTTAAATCTAAGGCAAGGGAATATGAGCGCCCGAGAGTATAGTCTCCGATTCAATTCTGTCACGACCCAACTAGGGGTCGCGACGGGTACCCGGGGCTAACTACCGAGCACCAATCGTTCCATGTCTCATCATACTCATTTAATGCTCCTTCATCACTTTTATACTCAAATCGTAGGAAAATCATATTCCATATAAAACATAAATACTTATATATATACCTCTTGGCCATCAAAATAACATTTATACTAAATAGCATCTCGTGAGACCATCTAACCCACACTGCGTATCTACAAGCCTCTACTGGAGTACTAAACATAAGGACGGAACAAGACCCCGTCATGCCCAAAATACATATATACAAAAAGATAATCATAAGCACCTCCAAACAATGGAGTGCTCTCAAATCAGCTGCTAGCTCCTATGAGTCTGGATCAAGCTCACCTCCCTGTCTACCTGTGGGCATGAACACAACGTCCAAAGAAAACGGACGTCAGTACAAATATTGTACTGAGTATGAGAGGCATAAACAATAATGAAGCATCAATAGAATGGGGAGGCATCAAATGAGAAGCAATCTGTAACTGACTGTTAATCATAAAAGAAATAGATCATGCTGTCTTACTTATACTTGTCATCATATCATATATGCATAAATGTAATAGTATAAGCTGCCCGTCCATATAGGTACGGTGTAATAATGTATAAGCTGCCCGTCCATATCGTATCGGTGTGATAATCATAGCCTGCGTCCAGGCCTCCCGCGTCCGGGGTATAAGCTGCCCACTATAGTGGTGTGTATGTCTGCCCGACCATATAGGTGCGGTGTAATATCATCATCATAATATGCTCATCATAATATGCTTATTATAATATACTCATCATAATACATGCATAAGAACTCAAGGACAACTATACCTTATCGGGGTGACGTAGGGTCGTGATCCCCCGACTTCATTATGGACATCTATAAGTATCCCGCCTCACCATGAAGGAAGTAGTGTATAAGGTGAGTGTATGTCATAACAGACATCTGTAGCTTAATAGTGTTTTGCCTCACCTTGAAGGGACAACACATAAGGTGAGTGTATACAATACATGACATACTTAACTTAATGGTATTCTGCCTCACCTCGGAGGGAACAATTATGGGGTGAGTGTATACAACATACAACATCATTAGCATTATAGGAACGTCATAACATGAGCTCTAGAGTCTTTAAACTCAAGCTTATCATCATTGTACTCATAACATATCTCTTATCTCATATAGCTATTCATGATCATAGACTCTTGACTTTCTGGCATATATATAGAGAATTCATGTAGAGAAAGGAGAATCATACCATCGGATTCATGCCATAGAAATAAAGGACTAGCCTCACATACCTTTGTCGTTTAACTAATCTTATCGCTTGCTTGCTTCCCTTATGAGGCACTCATGTATACCTTCAAGAGAATTCATGCCGTCGTTAGCTAAACAATTATAAGAACGGACTACTATTTTTAGGAAAAATTGGGCAGAATTTCCTTCGTTTATACTACTTTTCGCCACGTTCCATATCAACTCCCCACATTCATAATGACACTCACAAGATCGTATCAATAATATTCATCCATCTACATTTGGCAAAATCTAACATTTTCTCCAATTTCTTCATATTTATGATTATGGCTCATCATCACGTTTTCGCATATCTAATACTTATTTCGGGGTCTAAATATCATTTATAACGTTTTTGTAATCTCAACATATCCATTTTCATGATTTCATTCAACTACCATCCAATTGTGACACTATTCATCCATTCAAGACCCACTTCCCATGCTTTTCTACAATTCAAGTATACTAGCTTTCCAATACCTTAAATAATATGGGAAAGTCATGAAATTTACCTCAAATGATAGTGGAACAATCTTGGAGTAGAATTCCTCCTTTTGCACCAAAACCCTTCTTCACCTTCCTTGGGATTTCTTGGTGTAGATGAACTTTGATGTGCTTCTTACACTTAATTTTGTGGGTTTGATGAAGTGGATCTTTAGTTTCACTTGGATTCTTGCATATTAAGTGTTTGGAAGGTTCTAGAGAACCCTTGAGTCGTGGAGGAGAAATGGGAATGAAAAACAATGAACTTGGGTCTCTTATTTAAAAGCTTGAAATCTGATCCTTCGGGCAATTCTACACCCATTTTTACGGACCGTCAGACTGTTTGACGGACCGTCAAAATGGATCATAAAACTGCCCAGCAAAATATTAGTTTCTGTGACCGTTTTACGCTGGTCTGGGTCCATTTTACGGACCGTAAAAATGTTTTACGGTTCGTCAAAAATTTCTACGGGCCGTCAAATGGTCCGTAGAATTTCTCTGCTCAGACAGTCTGTCGTAGAATGCCTATAACCTTTGATCCCTATATGCTGTGAGGGCCCACGACCTATGGTTAGAAAGCTCTTTCAATTATCTATAACTTTCATCCTTTGGTATTTTTTCCAAATTCCAACTTTATAATAGCGTTTTGGCCTCTCCAAACCAGATCATCCGAAAATGTCATCAAGCCATCATTAATTTGATACTTGAAATTCTTTCCCGATACACAACATATACCTTGCTTTCCTTAACAGCTTTCGTCTCCTACCTCCAATGTCTTTGAAATCTCATTTAGAATCATTAAATATTATTTCTTACTTATCAAAACATCGTATGCATCATGCCATTCGTAAGTCAATTCACTGTGCATGAACGAAAAAATTTTCGAGGTGTAACATTCTTCCCCCCTTGGGAACATTCGTCCTCGAATGTTAAACTATTCGGGATTCTACGAAATTTTGCCATATTTTTTTTTAACTGACTCAGAGTGTCATGAGCACACTATTCTTGCTTACCTCATATTCCCTTTTTTTTTTTTTAGTACTCACTTGGTTTCATCGGCGACGCATAAATACTTGCAAGTCGCATAATAGGTCTTGCGTGATTCGTGTACATACATTTCTATACATATACAAGTATCCACATCCGTATTTTTATTCGTAATCGTACTCATTTACCCATCATTAGACTTATTTCTGCACCTCTCTCACTCTTTGTTTTAGAGTCTATATCTGTCACATCTTAGAGTCCATTACTTCAATCTCTACACTTATATTACCTTTACTCGCTTCCCCCCTTTTAGGATTTTACTTGTACCATTCTCAAATCCGTTACCTCACCTTCAAATATTTAATTCATATATCCCTTATGTCCCATGCTCTTTTACTCTTGATTATACCAATCACAAACTACTACGACTTTGCCATATCACTTTTCTCTAATTTATTTTTCAAGTTGGCTTCCCTTTTTGTCATTGCTTTCTATCATCTCTTGTCATTGAAGAACCTCTATGCTGGACTTTCCTTTAACAAGGTCTTATAAGCTTTCTCATCTACTGCTCTTGGGCTCGCTTGTTGGTTTCACACTTGCATTCACTCTTTATTCATATAGAACATGTCACGTCTTTAGTCATTTCCTCCTTAATCAATTCCTCTATCATATGAACAATAACTTACTTTCACAACAATCAATTCATCATCATAGTATTACATATTTCGATAACGTAACCTCAACGAAGGGGCTTACCTCCGTAGCCTTCATTGTTATCAATCGCTTCCTTCTATCATTACCATTCTTCTGCTGCAATTAGGGGTTAGTACAAGGAATCTCATTTCCTATGGCTTAGCTCTATCGCACGATCTCATAACAAGAAAGATGGTCGTTTTTCCTAAATGTCTTGTAGCTTCTTGTTTATTGATGTGGCGCGCAACACACCATAAACAAGACTCTACTAGACACGGCTCGTAGACACTTCCTAGGACTGAACTGCTCTGATACCACTTTTGTCACGACCCGACTAGGGGTCGCGATGGGTACCCGGGGCTAACTACCGAGCACCAATCGTTCCATGTCTCACCATACTCATTTAATGCTCCTTCATCACTTTTATACTCAAATCGTAGGAAAATCATATTCCATATAAAACATAAATACTTATATATATACCTCTTGGCCATCAAAATAACATTTATACTAAATAGCATCTCGTGAGACCATCTAACCCACACTGCGTATCTACAAGCCTCTACTGGAGTACTAAACATAAGGACGGAACAAGACCCCGTCATGCCCAAAATACATATATACAAAAAGATAATCATAAACACCTCCGAACAATGGAGTGCTCTCAAATCAGCTGCTAGCTCCTATGAGTCTGGATCAAGCTCACCTCCGTGTCTACCTGTGGGCATGAACACAGCGTCCAAAGAAAACGGACGTCAGTACAAATATTGTACTGAGTATGAGAGGCATAAACAATAATGAAGCATCAATAGAATGGGAAGGCATCAAATGAGAAGCAATCTGTAACTGACTGTGAATCATAAAAGAAATAGATCATGCTGTCTTACTTATACTTGTCATCATATCATATATGCATAAATGTAATAGTATAAGCTGCCCGTCCATATAGGTACGGTGTAATAATGTATAAGCTGCCCGTCCATATCGGATCGATGTGATAATCATAGCCTGCGTCCAGGCCTCCCGCGTCCGGGGTATAAGCTGCCCACTATAGTGGTGTGTATGTCTGCCCGACCATATAGGTGCGGTGTAATATCATCATCATAATATGCTCATCATAATATGCTTATTATAATATACTCATCATAATACATGCATAAGAACTCAAGGACAACTATACCTTATCGGGGTGACGTAGGGTCGTGATCCCCCGACTTCATTATGGACATCTATAAGTATCCCGCCTCACCATGAAGGAAGTAGTGTATAAGGTGAGTGTATGTCATAACAGATATCTGTAGCTTAATAGTGTTCTGCCTCACCTTGAAGGGACAATACATAAGGTAAGTGTATACAATACATGACATACATAACTTAATGGTATTCTGCCTCACCTCGGAGGGAATAATTATGAGGTGAGTGTATACAACATACGACATCATTAGCATTATAGGAACGTCATAACATGAGCTCTAGAGTCTTTAAACTCAAGCTTATCATCATTGTACTCATAACATATCTCTTATCTCATATAGCTATTCATGATCATAGACTCTTGACTTTCTGGCATATATATAGAGAATTCATGTAGAGAAAGGAGAATCATACCATCGGATTCATGCCATAGAAAGAAGGGACTAGCCTCACATACCTTTGTCGTTTAACTAATCTTATCGCTTGCTTGCTTCCCCTATGATGCACTCATGTATACCTTCAAGAGAATTCATGCCGTCGTTAGCTAAACAATTATAAGAACGGACTACTATTTTTAGGGAAAATTGGGCAGAATTTCCTTCGTTTATACTACTTTCCGCCACGTTCCATATCAACTCCCCACATTCATAATGACACTCACAAGATCGTATCAATAATCTTCATCCATCTACATTTGGCAAAATCTAACATTTTCTCCAATTTCTTCATATTTATGATTATGGCTCATCATCGCGTTTTCGCATATCTAATACTTATTTCGGGGTCTAAATATCATTTATAACGTTTTTGTAATCTCAACATATCCATTTTCATGATTTCATTCAACTACCATCCAATTGTGACACTATTCATCCATTCAAGACCCACTTCCCATGCTTTTCTACAATTCAAGTATACTAGCTTTCCAATACCTTAAATAATATGGGAAAGTCATGAAATTTACCTCAAATGATAGTGGAATAAGCTTGGAGTAGAATTCCTCCTTTTGCACCAAAACCCTTCTTCACATTCCTTGGGATTTCTTGGTGTAGATGAACTTTGATGTGCTTCTTACACTTAATTTTGTGGGTTTGATGAAGTGGATCTTTAGTTTCACTTGGATTCTTGCATATTAAGTGTTTGGAAGGTTCTAGAGAACCCTTGAGTCGTGGAGGAGAAATGGGAATGAAAAAAAATGAACTTGGGTCTCTTATTTAAAAGCTTGAAATCTGATCCTTCGGGCAATTCTACACCCATTTTTACGGACCGTCAGACTGTTTGACGGACCGTCAAAATGGATTGTAAAACTGCCCAGCAAAATATGAGTTTCTGTGACCGTTTTACGCTGGTCTGGGTCCATTTTACGGACCGTAAAAATGTTTTACGGTTCGTCAAAAATTTCTACGGGTCGTCAAATGGTCCGTAGAACTTCTCTGCTCAGACAATCTGTCGTAGAATGCCCATAACCTTTGATCCCGATATGCTGTGAGGGCTCACGACCTATGGTTAGAAAGCTCTTTCAATTATCTATAACTTTCATCCTGTGGTAGTTTTCCCAAATTCCAACTTTATAATACCGTTGTGGCCTCTCCAAACCAGATCATCCGAAAATGTTTTCCTTAACTCGCCATTTTGGATGGCTTATGCCCATATTTGGCTTATGGGTCCTTCTTGACACTTACTTTACACTTCATTACCAATATAAGGGACATTATAACTCTTCTCCAAAATGTCATCAAGCCATCATTAATTTGATACTTGAAATTCTTTCCTGATACACAACATATACCTTGCTTTCCTTAACAGCTTTCGCCTCCTACCTCCAATGTCTTTGAAATATCATTTAGAATCATTAAATATTATTTCTTACTTATCAAAACATCGTATGCATCATGCCCTTAGTAAGTCAATTCACTGTGCATGAACGAAAATTTTTCCGAGGTGTAACAAATTCATTGGCTAGATACGCCCCGGCTATAGTAGCCGATATGGGAGACAGAGTGCATAGATTTGTGAGTGGCCTAGGGCCGCATTTGTACAAATATTGCCTCACGGCTTCATTGCAGGACATGATGGATTTATCTCGCATTCAAGCCCATGCTCAAAATCTAGAAGAGCAACAACATCAGCAAAGGGGCGAGCGTGACATGAACCAGGGGCCAAGTAAGAGGGTCAGATCTACGGGTGCTGACAAAGACCATAGAAAGGGATCGGGACAGACGCATTCTAGGCACTCGGGCCAGTCGGTGACTAATGTACCCCCACGAGTTGCAGGCCAGGAGTCCGGTTTCTCTAGTCATCCCGGACCGGACAAGAGTTTTACAGAGTCGGGCTCTCGATATAGGGGTAAATCAGTCCCGAGGAGATCGTCTATACCGCGATGTGCCCAGTGCGGTAAGCTACATTGGGGATCGTGCCGGTTGGGTTCGGATTCTTGTTATAGTTGTGGCCAGTCAGGTCACATTATAAGAGAATGCCCATATCGAGGCGGTGGGCATGTGACTCAGCCCGCAGGACCAGCGGTGGGTTCTTCCTCGGTAGGACAGACTTCCTCGGTTTCAGCAAGTCGAGGTAGAAGTAGAGGAGGAGCATCTACTTCAGGTGCCACTCAGCCCCGTATATATGCTTTAGCGGAGCAACAGGATCCAGAATCATTCCCCGATGCCGTCACAGGTATATATATTTGCATCGTTGATTATATGTTAAAACAGGGGCAAAATAATTATATCAGTAAGCGAGTATAAATTGAGAGGTTTATGTTATGTAGCGACGTTAATAAATAAAGAATGATATGTGGTATTGTGTTTTTTTTTTTAGTTTAGGAAAGCAAGGTATAAAAGGTAGAGCAACCAAGCTAGTGATGACGATGGGCCTATGACTATAAGGAGTTACTTATGTATAACGTAAAGAAAAGAGGTAAGATATGAGTATGTTAAGCCCTCGCACACGGAATAGCGTAGCCATGGATCACGAGAGACGGCATGACTAAGATGTAGTATAATGAGGGATACAAGAAGCAAAGATTTAAAAGCGAGATAATAGGGGTAAAAATGGTATAGGTAAAACCCTTAAAGGGGGGAAGTGAGAAAAAGGAACACAAGTATCGTAGTTATGGTGTTAAGAGATGTTATGATCTTATATGTAAATGCTATGTGTGTGAAATCAACGTGAGTACGAATATGCTGGGTATATGTAATATGTGTAATATGTATGAGACATGAATACGAGTGTAAATATGTCATGAATAACGAAATGCTATAAAGATGAATATGTAGATGAATGTGAGCATGAATAAAAACATAACTGCGACCACGAATATGTATGCGGATATGAATATAGGTATATGTAAAAGTGCGTATGCACACGAATTACTCGAGGACGACTATGTAACTTGCAGGTATTTATGCTTCGCCAATGAAACCAAGCGAGATGGATTTGCAAACCATATAAGACTTAATATCACTATTGAGCAAGAAAAAGGGATCGACGGAATGTAGAATTTCCAATGAGAGGTGCGAAGAGATACGGTAAGAAAGGAAAAAAATTTGAGTCCTTGATATACTGGACCCTATGGGGTTATCTGCAATTATTTCAGCCCCCAGAAGGGATCTATGATAAGACAGCGAGATGATAAAGTATGTATGCTTTCCTTTTATGCAAATGGGTCGTGTGTGGCCCAATTATATAGATATTGTGTTGTAGCCCTGTGAGGTAGTGATATTGTGGGCCGTTGTGACAGGTTGGTAGTGACAAATTACAGAGGAAACTCTGGCGAACTTTTTCTAGAATTCCAGAGTGTTTTAACATTCGAGGACGAATGTATTAAAGGGGGGAAGAATGTTACACCTCGGAAAATTCCCCGTACATGTACAGTAAATAAGCTAATTGAGGACGTAGCGTATACGATGGTTTGGCAAGTAAGGAGGGGTATTAGATGACCCTCAACGAGGTTTCGAAAGCATACGATGCAAGGAAAGAAAGTTGCTAAGTAAAACGAACCATATGTCGTGTATCGGGAAAAGAATAACGAGTAACGAATTGGTGGTAGTATAACGATGTCTTATAGAAGTGTAATGATGTCCCTAAGATTGATATTGAGGTGTTAAATAAGTGTCAAGAAGGTTCCATAAGGATCGGAGATGAAACAAAGTGAAGAAAATAAGATTCAGTGAACTAAGGATTATACGGTCCCTTATACGGACCGTAAAAGTGTTTTACGGACCATTATACGAACCGTAGAAGCATCACAGAAGAGAGACTGCTGAAGGGTGAGTTTTACGGTATACTATACGGACCGTATAACGGTTTGACGGTCCGTAAAAAGGAACCGTCAAAGTGTCACAGAATGAAGTCGAGGGAAGGTCAGTTTTGCGGTGAATTATACGGCCCTTAAAATGGTCACAGGAAGGGGTGATCACTGAGCCCATTTTACGGTCAGTTATACGGACCGTATAAGTTTATACGGACCGTATAAGTTTATACGGACCGTATAATGGCATCGGGACTGAAAGTGTATTTATAAAAATATGATCCAAAGTTTCATTTTTCATTTTCCCACTCACACTACACGACTCCCTCTCTCTCTAGAACCTTCCATACACGTTCAAACCAAGAATTCAAGTGAGAATCAAGATCAATAACAACCAAATTAGAGAAATCAAGAGTGTGAATCTCCTCATTGTTCATCTAACTCAAGAAATTCCCTAGAAGGTGGAACTAGGGTTTTGTCTAAAGGAAGCAATTCAACTCAATACTTGTTCAACTATAATCTAAGGTATGTTTCATGACTCTATCATGTTATTTAAGGTATTAGGAGACTAAGAAGCTTGAGTTGTACAGAGACATAGAAAATGGGTCTTAAATGGATGAATAGTGTCACAATTGGAGGGTAGTTGAATGAAATCATGAAAATGAATATGTTGAGATTACAAACACGTTATAAATGATACTTAGACCATGAAATAAGTATTAGATATGCGAAAGCGCGATGATGAGCCATAATCATGAATACGAAGAAATTGGAGAAAATGTTAGATTTTGCCAAACGTAGATGGATGAAGATTATTGATACGATCTTGTGAGTGTCATTATGAATGTGGGGAGTTGATATGGAACATGGTGGGAGGTAGTATAAACGAAGGAAGCGCTGCTCAATTTTCCCTAGCTTCAAGAAGTACGTTCTTATGATTTCTTGGCTAATGTAATATGAATTAATCGTGAAGGTGACGACGTGGCATTGAAGAAGGACAAGAAAGCGATAAGGATAGTAAACGACAAAGGTATGTAAGGCTAGTCCCTTATTTCTAAGGCATGAATCTAATGATATGGTATTCCTTCTTTCTTCATGATTTTCCTACGCATCAAAAACTATGAGTCTACGATTATAAAGAGCATCACTAGGTAAGGAAAAGAAACACGATACGAATGTAGTAATGATGACGATGAGTCTAAGTCTAAAGATACTAAGGCCTATAATCTCATGATTCTACAAGGCTAATGATCCATATTACGATCCATTGATATTGTTCATTGACTACACTCACCTTATATGTTAGCTCCATCAAGGTGAGGCATAATGCTTATGAATGCTCCATAATGGATTCGGGGGGGGGGGGGGGGGGGGGGGGGGTTCTCGACCTTATGTCACCCCGACATTGCTATAGATTAACCACAAGCCTTAATGCATGTCTTATGACTAATGTTCCGCAAAGTTGCGAGTCTATATTCCTAGAGGATTTCATATGAGACAAAAAGGTAAGAGATATGCTATATAAACGATAGTGGAAACGTTGAGGTCAAACCTAGAGATTATAAAGTCTATCCTATGATACTCGCACGAAGCCCATGCTATGAATGTGGGGTGATTTTCATAAATTGTCATTAAATTTAAATGTGTGCATTACTGAAAGGTTACGATTGGCTTACAATATGTATGTAACGGTAAGAAATATACCGAGCCTTGTCATGGTCGGGTATGGAAGGCATGTAAGCGATACCATCGTACCACTACGTGGCCGAGTACGGACAGTGACCAGATGGGTATAAACAGATACGGTACTATGAGATGTATATGTATGTGTTAGGGTGAATGTAAGATGATGTTGATTTCATTCATGTATTTTCATGTATATGTATGTATGTATGTATGCATTACATCCCACTGATCAGTTGGGCATAGTATCGAGCCCCACAAGGGCCGAGTACGTATATGATCGAGCCGGAAGGGCCGAGTACGCATGTTATCGAGACCCGAGAGGGCCGAGTACGACTGATATCGAGCCTATACGGCCGAGTATGTGGTTGTGTTGCATCATGATTATGTTTGACATGTACGAGCAGATGCAGTACTATGGTGATGAATTATAGGACAGGTTGATGACATGTTATGATGATATGTGTACGACGAGTGTGTATGTGTGATATATGATATATATGTATGTGATGTATTCATTCTTAGGGGTCGCGCAGGTTTGACTCTCACCTTATGATTCTTTATCGCGTTTATTTCAATTCTGCCTTACATACTCAGTACAATATTCGTACTGACGTCCGTTTTCTTTGGACGCTGTGTTCATGCCCACAGGTAAACGGGGAGACGGCGCAGACCTCTAGGAGCTATCAGCAGAGCTACAGGAGCACTCCACTATTTCGGAGGTGCCAGTCGGGCTATGCTTTTGTGTATATATGTATACGTCTAGTTCTCCAGTAGAGGCTCGTAGATACGTACGTGTAGGTAACATGGTCTCACGATAACACTATGGTGTATATGTTATTATCTTGATAGCCGCAGGGCGTATGTATGTAAAAATCAATTATGTCTTCTTATGAAAAACGATTGCCTAATGATTATGATTTGAGGAAAAATTGATGGAAAAGCGTAAATAAGTATGATGAGCAATAGCACGAGCGGTGCTCGGTGGTTAGCCCCGGGTACCCGTCGCGGCCCCTAGCTGGGTCGTGACACTAGTAGGAGCAAGAGTGGGACAAGGAGGTGGAGGAGGAGAAGAGGCAAGATTAGGAGAAGGGATATGAGGTGAAGCAACAGGTGAGATAAAAGAAGGACTTGGGTTGAGAATAGGTGAAGTAGGTGAAACAGAAGGAGAATTAGGAATGGTTTGAATAGGTGTAGGAGTAAGAATGTGGGAAGGAGGTGGAATAGAAGAGTTAGAAGAAGAAGAAGAAGAAGAAGAAGAAGAAGAAGAAGAAGAAGTGAGGGTCCAAAGCTAGATAAGTAAAAGGTGTAGGAGGCAAAAAAGATGATTTTGGATATTTGAAAGGAAACACTGTTTCATGAAACACCACATCTCTATTGACAAAGAAGGATCCAGTAGAGATGTTGTATAGCTTGTAACCCTTTCGAGTGTCTGAATAGCCCATGAAAACAGAAGGGACTGCCTTGGGTGAGAATTTGTCTGAGTAGTGAGGTGTGGTGGCATAACAAAGACAACCAAATACCCTTATTTGAGTAAGAGTAGGTGGAGTACCATGAAAGACTTCAAAAGGGGATTTTCCTCCTAGAATGCTAGATGGCAATCTGTTAATAAGGTAAACTGCTGTAAGAATGCATTCCCCCTAGAATTTTAAAGGTGCATAAGCTTGAAGCCTAAGTGCCCTGGCTAGATGGCAATCTGTTAATAAGGTAAACTGCTATAAGAATGTATTCCCCCAAGAATTTTAAAGGTGCATAAGCTTGAAACCTAAGTGCCCTGGCTATTTCAAGGACAAATAGTACAATAAAATGATTCCTTTGTAACTAAGTCTTTTATTTGAGGAATTCTGAGAAGTACTGAAGTAGGTGCATGACCCAATCTCTGGTGCCATGTAGAACATTGTAATGATTGTGTTGAGGAAAAGCAATGAGAAGTAAGAGATGTTGCAGAGTGGAGATCAGATGCTTGGACAGGTGATGGTTGCTCGGTAGGCTGAAGTAGATATAGGCCATTTTTCTCCTTACCAATCCCCTTCACTCTGCCAGTGCATAGGTCCTGGAAGAGACAAAATGCAGGATAGAAAGCAACCATGCAATGTAAAGCCTTTGTTAGTTTAGCAACAGAAAGAAGGTTGTAATGGAAGTTAGGAACATAAAGTACATTTTGTAAGATATCATCTAATAGGGATATAGTTCCAACATGTGTGACATTAGTTGTATGTCCATTTGGAAGGTGTATTTTCCTGGAATTGGGAGGAACAGGATCTGAGTGAAGTAACAAGTTCAGGGTGGTTAGAGGCCCTAGAATCAATCACCCAAGGTTGTGTTTCTATGACTGCGGAAGAAGAAGAATTGAGATATATACCTGCCATGTTGACTGCAGCATTAGGAGGAACTGAGCCTTTGGTGGTATCCTGCTCAATGAGATGTAACACTTGCTGGTACTGATCTGGGGAGTGTTGAGGTGCTCCACTGATGTTCACAGGAGGGAATGATGAGCTAGCTGAAGGAGCAGGAGCAGTCACAGGTAAGCCACTTGATGAAGCAATGTGACCAATGTTTCCTGAAGACAAGTTGTATGTTCCCCCCAACATATTGGACATTATTGGCTGTATGTTGAAAGTTGTCTGGTCCTTCATCATATTGTGCACTGTTTGCTCTAGAATGAGGCCTAGGATTCCCATAATTAGGTTGCTTGTTTGGAGGCTTCTTCTTGCGGATCTTCTTTAAGTTAATCAAACACTAAATCAGAACCCAGTTAATATTCAGTACAATTCAAGTCATTTCAAATAAGTTTAAACTCAAGAAACATAAGAAGAAGAAGAAGAAGAAAAAGAAAAAAAAAATTAAGTAAAAGGCAAAAAACATCTATTGAACTACATAAAGCAAAAACTTTGAAGACTTACAACTTTAGATTTCTTCTTTTTCCAGTCATGGTTGCAAGAACTCGATTATATTTTAGAGTTCCTCTATAAAAAGATTAGCTACTAATTTTGCTATTCACAGGACCATGAAACTTCATTGGTAGCAGTAGCTCTGGCAATCTACTCCTTGGAGGAGTATCTTGAAGCTGTATTGCAACCCAAGAAACACAGCGTAAAGAATTTTAAGGAAAAAAGATGAAAATAACATCCATTTGACTGTCATTTCAGGACATTGTTTTCTAATCATGTTATAGCAAATAGTCCTCCAGTAGAAATTAATCAATTACATAAACAGGCAACAACCACATTAAACCCTAAGCTTGTATTGTACATGCAAGTATTGAAATACAACAAAGGAAAGAAATTAAAGGATTTGGAGGTTATATTTACACAGAGTGGTATTGATCCATTTTCTCATTGGAGCAGCCACCTCTCCAAATTCTTTTTACTAAAAAAGACGCAATTGTTACGTTAATAAATCAGCAATAAACTTCCTATATATGCTGCCTATTTTTATTAAGGCATTTGAAATGTTGCTTCCTCTTTGCAGTTAACATTCTTTTTAGGACGGTTGGGTTTTGATGTATTAAGAAAATAAAAGAGAAAAGTAAGTGCAATTGAGTAACGTAAATTGAGAATTAAAGTAGAAGTGATTTTTGATTTTCTTTTAATGGCACATAGGTGAAGAAAAATAGAAAAAATGTCAAAAATTTGCGAAAAAAGAAAAATACCAATGGTGGTCATAGAGAGGTGCCACATCACTTTGTCTATGCTTATCTTTATATTATATGCTAGTGTATTTGCCCGCGCTTCACGCGGTCGAGAAAAAAATCTTTTATAAATATAAATATCATAGATTTAATGAAAGAAAAACAAAAATACAAAAAGGTTGATTTAGATAAGTAAAATAAAGAAAACCCCCACATCTGGTAATAAGTAGAGTTGTGTACTTGCGCCTTGCAGCCTCTTATAAAAACTAGTGATATTCACTGCGCGAAGTAAAAAGTTTAGTGAAACTTTTAATTAGTCTTTCGACCTAGTCATATCATCAGTTTCGCAAAAAACGTTGAATAAATACAATAAATATCATTGTACATAGATAAGAGCTGATTAAGAATGTGAGAAAAGAAATAAGGTGATATATAACCACTAAAACAATGTCAGAGCACACATTTCAGGGATTACAATTTGGAGACTAGAAGTAAACGATTAGTATACCTCTTTTAATTAATGTAGTATGACAGATACTGTGTAAACCTCTTTCAAATTAATTTAATCTTGCAATTACTATGTAAATGCTTTAGCTAAGAGGAGGAGACAATTGAAATTGTTGGATGTTTGACAAAATCATATATATATATAAGCAGGACAAATGTCCGCTGACATGGCATCACAGAATCACATAATTTGTATTTATCTATTTTCTCTTTTTTTTTTTTGGACATTTCACAATCTAAATATTCTGTATTGGATTTAAAATTAATAAAAAGACAAAAGACACACTCAAAAGTCATGCCCTTTCAGTGTAAGTTCACACCGTTCTCCTCCTGCCTGATATCTACCGCAAAAGTGAGGCTTCCTTTATCCTACGCATACGGAATTCGGCAACCATTATTCTGCATATAGTCAGGGGCGGAGCCACCTTGGCTTGAGGGGTGTCAAGCGACACCCCTTCACCGGAAAATTATTAACTATATAGAAGAGTGAGTTTCCTCACTTCTTCGTCGTCAGGCACCCACTTTTTCGTCGTCCGTTTGTGGGCCCACATATTTTAAACAGGAAAATTTACCTGTCATACCTACCTCTAAGACTTATTTATGAATAATAACTACCTTATTTTTTAATTTAATTTTTGTAGCTTTATTTTTCCAAAATTACATTTCATAACTAATCCAGTAACTTTTGAAATACATACCTCTTTGATCTCCCTCACTACACATTTAATATTTATCATCTTCTCCAAACCCTAAAAAAATTCTCTCTCCTCTTTCCCTTTCCCCTCACTGCCGCCTCGGCTCCAACATCTCCTTAGTGCCACCGCAGCTAAGGCTGCTCTTGCCGTCGGTGATGCCAGAAAAAAATTCTCTCTCCTCTTGCCATCGGTTGAGATCGAGCTCCCTTCAAACAAGTTGATCGGATTTGGAATAATGAACATCACAACCGTAAAGCTTAAGCTTTTGTGATTGCACAGTATATATCTGTTTCAATGATCTAGTAGAAGTTGATTTCAATTCCCTACTTTTCTTGGAGTTATTACCAACATATAAATGCGACTCAAATATGTTGAAACTCAACTACTCCTGCAAATGCACCAAATGACAACTATTCCTCAATCTCAATCCTGTTAATATTTTTTTTCCTTCTCGTTAAGATATGCATATGCTCAAGTTACAATCTTTTCAAGTAAGTATGACACTCAGAGATATAATGATGTGAAGAAGGTATTTGATGAAATGCCTCAAAGATATATTGTTGCCTCTACTGTTACGATATCATGTTATCTTGATCATGGGCTGGTGAATAAGGCAATGGATGAATTTCGTCTGGTTTCTACCAAGGATACACTACAACATAAGGCATATATAGCTACGAAAGTTTAGCCATGAATTCAAAAATCGTGGCTAATACCTAGTAATAGCCACAAAAATTTAAATTCCATGGCTATCTACAAATTTGTAAAATTTCTTAGCCATAAAAATCAAATTGACAAAGCTAATTCCTCTTTTTTGCTATAATTGCTAACAATCGTGGTAATAATTACCTAAATTGCTACAATAAAGTTTTGTAGCTGAATCATAAGTTTTTGCCACGCAATAGAAGTTAGTGTAGCAATAGTAACCTTTTAGCTACAATAAATTATTCGAAACTATATGTCGTAGCTAAATAAATATTTTTGCTTCAAGTTATAAACAAGTGTGACAATAGTCAAATATTATAGCTACAAAGTTTTTGCTATAATAAAATTTCGTAGCTAATCATTGATTTTTGCCACAAGTTGAAATTTATTGTGGCAATAGTAACCTTTTAGCCACAAAAAGTTATTTTAAATAAACTATTGTAGCTAAATAAATATTTTTGCTTCGAGTACCAACATCCGTGGCAATAGTCTACTAATAGCTACAATAGTTTGTCATCAAGAAATTATATAACCACAGGGTCAATGTTGTGCTAAGATTTCCGTAGCTAATCCTTATTTTTTACTACGAGTTAAAAGTTACTGTAACAATAATAATCTTTTAGCCGCATTAAAATATCTAAAACAAAATCTTGTGGCTAAAAATATTTTTTCTTCAAATTATATTTGAGAATAAAAGTGAAAAATAGTCTGCTTAATAATTACAATTAATTGTCATGACAAAATGAATAACTATAAATTTAGAGTGTCGAAGATAATAAAATATCATAGTTAACCATAAATTTTAAAATAAGGGAGTATATAACAAAATCAACAATATCATAGAGGACGAAAAAAGCTACAAAGGAATTCATATTTTAGATTAATATTTTGAAATAATACGGTTGATATCCAAGCAATAGTAAAACAAATTATATTATAAGTCTTATTAAATAAATAGTAGTTGTTAGTCCAATTATAATTTTGAAAATCAATAAATTATATCTAGTTGTAACAATAACGGTTTACCAATTACACTATAATGGTCATGCACTATCTTATTAATTATCATAAATTAAATTATACAGTGAATCTAACAAATGAAAATTTAATATGATTTATGTAATGAATAATCTTGTATTTCTTGTGACTATTATTTGATAGTTTATAACACTTTTTTTTTTTTAATATTATTAAGATTTATTTACAAAAAAGTAAATAATTTAATATGGTTAATATATGAGTGTATAAAAAAACTAACTAGTATATCATAATTCATATTAAATAAAGTAATGATTGTAAGTTACAAATACAATTTAGATAAACTTGTAGTTATATTTAATTAAATTTGAATCTCTAACTATAAAACAGACTATAACGGCTTGATTTTCTCTGGAATCGATTTTTCATGTTATATTTTACTTTTCTATAACAACATTCTACATAGAACAGCAGTGACATTCATTATAGCGGTACACTCTTTGTAAAATCATCTCTCTATAATAGTCATACTCAAATATTGAGTAATAATATTTTGTAAGAAATATATTATGTGTAAAAATAACATATTTAAATATTCATGATAATCATCATTGATGTAATGCACATAGTAAATTTCAAGTATGAATATCTAAAAGGAAAAAGATTATATTTCTCACAGTAATCTGGTTTAGTCTTACAAAATTTTAAAATCACTTCAAGTATTAGATTATTACTAAGAGACTGAAATTTAAGAAACAACCTACAATTGTAGAATTCTTACATCAAACTTGAAATGTTTAAATTTTCAACTAATTTTAAATGCACATGTTTCTTAGATTTTAATTTTTTATTGGTATAGTACAACTAGTTATGGATTTATTAGTAATTTATTAGTCTTTTCAAATTTTAATTAATGAAATATGAAAATCAATTGAGATTTTAAATTTAACAAGTATTTTGTTTACGTTTATAACATAAAAAATATAGAAAAATAATTTTTTGTGTGCTTTTGGTTATAACAGCTAAATGAGATCTAAATATCAGATGCCGGTACACATACATAACAACACTTCACTATAGCAGCCATGAAATTTCGGAAAAACACTGCCATTATAGAGAGGCTTGAATGTATCTAATTAATAACAACTATAGTTTTTTACCAATTACACTGTAATGGTCATGTACTATCTTATTAATTTTCATACATTAAATTATACACTGAATCTAACAAATGAAAATTTGATATTTTATAGCACTTTTTTGTATTATTAGGATTTATTTCAAAACAGTAAATAATTTAATATGATTAATTTATGAGTTTATAAAAAAACTAACTAGTATATCATAATTCATATTAAGTATTCTTTTTAAGTTTCAAATACAATTTAGATACACTTGTAAGTATATTTAATTAAATTTGAATATCGCACTATAAACAATTTTAAAGGAATACATATATTAGAATAATATTTATTCCATATGAATAGTTGACTCTTTCCGTTTACTTAAAGTAAAGTATATATTCATAATTAGGAGTACTTTGCATTAGGTGATTTTCTTTATTACCTACTTCCGTTACTTTGCAATAAGAAAGGTAAAGGAAACACAAATTAAAGCCCAATCTCTCAAACCTAAATCCCCCCAGCCGCATACCCTTCCCCACTTTCTCATACCCTTCTTCAACAATTGGTTTCTCTGTTCACTTGATAAAAGTAAATCAATTGAAGCCCTAGATGGCCCAACGGCCACTAGTTCGTGAGAATTTACGGATTTAAGTCCCAAAAAGTGAATAATGAAAAAGATAAAAAGAAAGCAAGACAGAATCCATCACTTTTATATTCAAAGTATGCTCATATCTTTATATTTTAAGATTTTTGAATCTTGGCTCACACCTATTTTACTCAAGTTTTTGAGTTTAGTCTTATTCCAACAATTTTATTAATATCGTGCCTTATTTTTTATTAGTAGTGAGTGAGATTTTGAAGATTTTAAAGTTGTAATAATGCTGGTAGGAGCCATAGTTCGTCGATTGCAACAACAAAGCGACTATACAATATTGGGGAGAAGATCTTTTTAAGAAGTTAAAAAGTCTGCAGGTTTGTATACATTTTTTTTTTTGCTTTGCATTTTTCTTTTTTTTACTCTATTAAATTTTTTGGTAATAGAATTATCTAAGACATTCTTTTTCGCTTGAATTTCTATGTACACACACAAATACTTAATTGTTTCTGCTTCTGAGTGCTAAAATAATTTATCATTATTAACTGACAGATTTGTGGAATGAGAGCATATAAGTAACAAACTAAGACAAGATGTTGATCAAGTTAAGGTGCAGTTGAAGATCGTGGAAGGAGAGAAAGAGGAAGACTATGCAGCTTTGGACTCAAACAAAATGGTGTCACAAAAATTGTGTATTATGACTATGTTGAAATAGAAAAATACAATTATTAGTTAATTTTTTTTTTGGATCAAGTGCAATTATCTGTAACTTGAAAATGTTTTGGAATAAAAAAAAATGAATTCTTTTATAAAATTCTTGTTACTAACAATGATTGTGGAAAATTCTTTAATTTGTAGTAATAATGGAATTGTAGAGTGTCTAGCTAAATTTATAATTGCCCTATAAAATTTCACCTTCCGTAGCAAATGAAGAAACATTTTAGCTATAATTTTATCTATTTCATGGCTAAAGGTATATATTTTTAGCTACAATATAAAAATGTATGTGGTAAATACTTCAAATCATAGCTATGAATTTCTTGATTCGTAACTAAATATGGATACTATTGCCACGAGACTAGAATGTAAAATAGCCACAAATTTTGAGTTTGTGTGGCAGATAAATTAAATATTTTGCTACAACACAATACCTTGTGGCTACAATATGAAGATAGCTACAAATTTTATTTGTCGTGGCAATAGAATAAAATCACTTGCTATAAGTATATTTTTCGTGACAAAAGTTTTTTACCATTACAGCTACAACACCAAAAAAAATCTGTAGCAATAAGTATTAGTCCTTAGCCACGGGCCATGTAAAGTTTGTAGCTAACTTTTAGCTACGCTACATTTTGCTACGAATGCTACGGAACAAAAAATTGTGGCTAAAGTGTTTAGCCACGAAATTTTTCATAATTAGCTACAACGTACTTCGTAGCTATAGATACACAATGTTATAGTGATAATGTTGGTTGGACAGCTATGATTGATGGTGGTTAGAAATAGTGAAATGAAACAGTTGTATATTTCGTTGTATTTCAATGTATTTCTAATTTATGAAACAGTTTCTGATATATTTCATTGTATTCCATTGTACATACACATACTATAATTTTATATTTCTTAAACAATCAACCATATTTCAGTGTATATTTTTCTGTATTTGGAAGTATTTCTAAAAGTTTGGAATTGAGTAATTTGGAGAGAGAAACGTGGGTTGTTATGGAACTTCAACAGTTATGCGTCATACATGGTTGATTTAATTTGACTTACCATTTAAAATGAAAGAAGAGAATCTATTCCATAAATACAGCCTATTTTTACTCTGCCAGATTTTGTATTTCAGTGTATTTCAAAAATGCGAACTCTCCCAGATTTTGTATTTTCGTGTATTTCCCTGTATTTCAAAAACGCGAAATACAACCAAATACAACAAAAATTAGCTACGATTTGTAAATATAGAAAAAGTAGCTATAAATTGTTAGAAGCTATTAAAAGGTAGCTGTTTATGTAAGTTTCACTTTTAAACAACTACTAATATTTAAAAAAAAAAATTGTGGAGCCCATATTAAACACCAACCAGTAATAAAAAAAAAAGAGAAGAAAAAAGGTGGAACCCACCACATCCAAACTCACGGGAAAAAAAAAGTGGATCCCATATTAACAAAATCAAGCAATATTAAAAAAAAAAAGTGAATCCCATATTTAAAAACAAACAATGTTAAAAAAAAAAGTGCTTAGAAAATCAAACAATTAAATCAATAATGATGGATTTATTGCCACATGCGTATCAACCCATTAGAAGGAGAAAATGAAATTATTGTACAACAACGTATCAAACAATTAAATCAATAATGATGGATTTATTGTCACATGCGTATCAACCCATTAGTGGGAGCAAATGAAATTATTGTACAGTAACATACTTAAAATACTTATATATATATCTGTTTTCCAATTTTTGAAAAAACAATTTGTGGGCCCATATAGCCTGATGGATTCATTGCCACATGCGTATCAACCCATTAGAGGGAGGACATGGAATTATTGTACAGCAACATACTTAAAATACAAAAGTGCTTAGAAAATCAAAAAATCAAATCAATAATGATGGATTTATTGCCACATGCGTATCAACCCATTAGTGGGAGCAAATGAAATTATTGTACAGCAACATACTTAAAATACTTTTAAAAAAAAAAGTGTGGTCCACATATTAAACACCAACCAATATTAAAAAATTCAAAAAAACACAAACCAATTAAGCATTTAAAAAAAAAGTGTGGTCCCCATATTAAACACCAACCAATATTAAAATATAAAAAAAAAAAAACACCAACCAATATTTAAAAAAAAAAAAAAAGTAAATAAAGTGGAACCCACCATCTCCAAACTCACGGGGAAAAAAAAGGTGGACTCCATATTAACAAAATCAAGCAATATAAAAAAAAGTGAATCCCATATTAAAAAAACAAACAATGTAAAGAAAAAGAGTGCAGACTTTGTATTCGTAGAAAACACTAATATAATAAAGTTTTAGATACGGAACACAAACAACAAAGTTATATTAATCGTATTTTGAACATAGTATCCCATATTGACAAAATCAAGCAATATAAAAAAAAAGTGAATCCCATATTAAAAAAACAAACAATGTCAAAAAAAAAGTGCAGACTTTGTATTCATAGCAAACACTAATATAATAAAGTTTTAGATACAGAGCACGAACTATAATGTTATATTAATCGTGTTTTGAACATAGTATATATGTGTGTGTGTATATATATATATATATATATATATATATTATATGCATAAAAATAGTGCAAACTAATAATGTCCAAAAGGGTGGGCCCCATACTAAACAACGCCAAGCAATATAAAAAAAAAACTATATAAAGTCGTCTGTTGTCCCTTAAAAAAAAGGGGGGGGGGGGGGCATACTAAATAACACCGGGCAATAAAAAAAAAGGAAGAAAAAAAAATGGAATTCACCATCTCCAAACTCATGGGAAAAAAAAATGGACCCCATATTATCAAAATCAAGAAATATCAAAAAAACAAAAAAAGTGAACCCCATATTAAAAAAAATATAATGTTAAAAAAAAGTGCAAACTTTATATTCGTAGCAAACATTAATATAATAAAATTTTAGATACGGAGCACAAACTACAATGTTATAGTAATCGTGTTTTGAACATAGTATATGTATATATATTATATGCATAAAAATAGTACAAACTAATAATGTCCAAAAAAAAAAGTGCACACCATAAAGGGTGGACCCCATACTAAACGACATCAAGTAATATAAAAAAAAAAAAAAAAAAGTGGATCCCACCATTCTCCAAACTCACGGTAAAAAACAATTGACTCCATATTAACAAAATCAGGTACTATAAAAAAAAAAGTGAACCCCATATTAAAAAACAATAATGTCAAAAAAAATGCAGACTTTGTATTCGTAGTAAATACTAATATAATAAAGTTTTAGATACGGAATACAAACTATAATGTTATATTAATCGTGTTTTGAACATAGTGTGTGTGTGTGTATATATATATATATATATATATATATATATATATGCATAAAAATAGTGCAAATTAATAATGTCCAAAAAAAAGTTGCACCCTCTATTAAAAAATCAAACAATATTCATGTAATTTCCAATGTATCTCATTAAGTCAATAATGATGAATTCATTATCACGTGCGTGTCAATTCATGAAATTGCTTTTCTTCAAAAGGTTAAGTAGTCAAACCATATAATTTTCTTTCTTTTTTTATATTAGCCTGAGATCTAATCTAGATATTAAACTGTTTTATTTGCTATTCCGCCATGTCATTTATTTGTTATGTTTACTAAAATAAATATACTTAAAATATTTATATTTTAAAATAAGATAGAATTTAATTACTTTTTTATTTTTATTCTTACTCTAATAAATGCGAAAACAAATTAATGTCGTAAAAAAAATATCAAATGCAGATCAAATAATGAATAAGGTAAATTAGTCAAATTATAATTCTAATCGACGTTTTCTTAAAAAATCATGCAAAAGACAACATGACAAGTAAAATGAGCTAAACCGAGAATATTTACTAAAAATTAAAAAATAGTATGTCTTCGTTTAAATAAAAAATAAATTTCTACTTTTTTTCGTTTTAAACATGTAAAATTAATTTAATAATTTGAATTAGAATTGTCCAAATCAAAATTTGATAAAAAATAATAAGTATTTTACACCTTTAAATTAATCAAATTAAAATTGAAAGTATCAACTGATGCTTAAATATTGCTATTGTTTTATCTCAAAGAGAAGAAAATAGTTTCCTTTTAAATAAGTCTTCTCTTTTAAAAAATATTAATAAATTTGTCGATTTTGTGTTCATAGCGAACATTAATATAATAAAATTTTAGATACGGAGCACAAACTACAATGTTATATTAATCGTGTTTTGAACATAATATATACTTTATATATATATATATATATATTATCACTATTCAAAAACAACTACATACACATAAATACACTATAATCTAAAGTGTTGGGCCTGTGCGCAGCACGGGCATAGGCCGTCTAGTTACATTGTATATATAGGTTAAATTTTGGTTTTATAGGTATGTATGCTAGTATTGACACCCCTTAACACAAGTTGAAGGCTTAGCGTAGCGGTTAAGGGGTTGCAAACCTAGGTCACGACATTTCTATGTTTTAGTTGCATTAGATTGTTGTATTGAATCTCCTGCAAGAAGGATGATATGAAAGATGTTGTAGGGATGCTCGAGAAGATCAGGATTGAACTTCTCGCATGTTGGACATGTTCTTGGAAACTCTTGTTCCAAATTACTTGTTTTGTTGCAAATGTTTGCTAAATTATTGTTTCGATGTGAAGAATGTACTTTTAGTTTAGCACTTGGGTTGTAGATTATTCTGTTTTAGCTTTATGAATGCTAGCTGAAATAAATTATACTTACTGTTTCCTCTTAAAATAATGTTTTCAAGATTACTTGATATATTTTTTCCTCCTGCACTTTGTTAATCAAGATTTGGACAGTAACATTAATAAGATAAGTATAATTATTAGCAATTAACTACACGGATAATGTGAAGGAACCCTAATGTAAATGTGTTTTATAATGTTAGTGCAACCGTGCTTGGTTAACATTGGAATGAAAGCTAGGAAGTTCTCGTCTGATGCTCAAATTTGACTTCGATTATTGTCTCCCATCAGTTCAAGATAAATTTGGCTTTGGTGATTCGCCATTTAGTTTATTTGAGCTAAATCCTTACAAACTAGAAATTCTATCCACAAAAATACTAGTAATAGTATTAAATTCAAACTTAGAGTTCTATAGAGCCTTCAACGAGGAAATTGTAAATATAAATTGAATAACTAAAACTAGGGGCATTCACGGTTTGGTTAAAAACCGATCCAAACCGAAAACCAAAACCAAATCGATATTTACTTGGGTTAGGTATGTTTTGGTTTTGGTTTTACAAAAGGCAAATCGAAGAAAAAATCGAACCGAACCGAACCGACAAATTTTATACGTAATTTTATGATTCTATATATACAATATATTAATTTTTATAAATAATTTATATACTTTTTAAGGAAAGTTTTATTTATCTCTAATAGGCTAATGAAGCTTATACCTTAACCCGATTTTAAAAAAGAAATCCATGAATTCAAACTCATTTATTCAAAGAAACAACTACATGAGATTTGTCTAGATTTATTTTTTGTATTTCTTATAAACTTTATTCACTTAATTAAAATCATAAATCCTAAGACATTTTCTCTATAATGCAAGAAACTATAGCTACCACAATAAAAGGGTAATAATGGATTATAAGTTGGAAAAGGATAGAAAATTCTATTCTAATTGTAGGAAAAAAAACATGAAAAAGAGAAATACCGTTAATTTTATTAAAAAAACTGAAAAACTGACCCAAACCGAACCAAACCGATGGATATGTATTATATCTGATTTGGTTTGGTTTTAATAATTTTAAAAACCAACTAGATTGGTTTGATTTTGTTTATAACCCAAAACCGACCCATGAACACCCCTAACGAAACCAAATTAACCATCTTCAAGCAAAAATGATTTTTTGCTAAATTGTTATAGGAATTAACAATGTGAATACAAATAGGCAAATAATATAAAAGAGAGATCGCATGTCCTTTCCAATGCCTATCCTAGTAGGATTCAGGAAGATGGAAAAAATATACTATAATCTATAGGAGAGTCAAAGTATAAGCCTGTTGGAACTTTATTAAGATTAGAATGACAAGGAATATCCATATTCTTATACTCTATCCTTCCCAACCACCTCATTAATATATGTAGAGAAGAATCGGAGGGTAGCCTGATGATCAATAAATAAATCTAAGATGAGTATTTTTTTTCTATGCTCTCTCAAAGTAGAATAAGTACCTATTTAGTCGAGAAAGGCAAATAACAAACTTTTCTTTCCAAACCCCTGTTAGCTTAAATTGACTACACTTATATGACAGTTGGAAACGAGCAGAGAAAAAATGCAATTGCGACCGAAACAAGAGAACTCTTCATTTTAAACCAACAATCCGAATCATGCATTATATGGACATTAAATATTAGTTATACTACAACTCATGTGCAATTTTCTATTTTATTTTAACTAAAGTTTGATCAATTGATGTTATATTTTAGAAAGACCATCTAGTAGCGTATTAATTTTGTTACAAACTATGACTTGTTCATTTGGTAAGATTATATAAGAATTTGGAAAGTTTTGATGGTTTTCACAACTTGTGGGGTTTTTATGTCTATAAGAAAAAATACAACTTAAGAAATCCAAATTGCATGTCCAAACATGATTTCAAATCATGTCCAAATGGCTCCATAGATTCATTGAGTATTTTATAATAAAATTCATATTTTTGAAAACTACATAAAAAGTACTATAAGTCTCCATAATTAATAATTCAAATATATGAAAAGAGTTGTGAAAGTCGTAGTAAAAAAAAAAAAAAATTGATTGACTCTCCAAATAGATCAACCCTCATATAAATTGGGACGGAGGAAGTAGTAATTTCTAGTTATATGGCTCCTAGCTTCAGTAGGATCATAGGTTATTTCAAATTGGCCAACTGGTTAGTGTGAGCCTGTTTTGTAAAGTTCACTTTGGTAGTTAATAAAAAGTTCTCTTTAACCCCCCCCCCCCCCCCCCCCCCCCCCCCCCCCCAACCCCCAAACCAAAAAAAAAAAAGAAACAGAGAGAGAGAGAGAATTGTGAATGTTGGGTTAAGAGTTCGCCTACTGAGATGGAAAAGGTAAGTGCCCGCACGACTTAGTGAAATTGGGTCGTGAGAGGAATGAACAAAAGAAAGTTGTTTTGTGATAATGAGGCAAATTTTTGGAGCCTTAGTGTCATGACTTATTTGCTACTTTGATTGACTTGGTGTTTAAGAACTTGAAATGAAATGAAATTTTTGAGAAGTTGTTGATTATTCATATGTCTTGGATTTATTGTTGATACCAATCAAAGTTATGTATTTGTGCTTAAAGTGGACCAATTTGACTTGATATAATATTGGTGCACTATTGAGTTTGGTATAATATTGGTGCACTATTGAGTTGAGTCCTTTGAAGGAAATTCTGAGTTTTGATTTGCTTGAGGACAAGCAAGGGTTTAAGTTTGGAGGGCTTGATAAGTTGGCATATTACCAAATTATCTCCTTTTTAATCTTAGATTTTTGCTATGTTTTGATTGAGAAGACTATGCATTTAATGTTGTTTACTTCCATTTTATAGGTTTTATATGTTTGAGAAGAACATTGGAATAAACCAAGTGAAAACAAGTCAAAAGGAGCTAAAATGAAGTAAATGGAAAAATTGGTAAGAAGTGCAAAAAATGGCCAAATTTGTAAATCTGAAATCTGAAAAGTTGGGGGTTATTTTCATCAATTTTTTAATTGGAAAATTGTGGAGCTACAAATTAGAGAATTGGGGAATATTATTTTCATCTTTGGCAGAAAACACGAGTTTTGGAGGTTATGGTTTTTGCACTACCCTTTGGAGTTGAAGATTGGGTTAAGAGTTTTCTTAAACTTCTTTCAACTTCTTTGATTCCTTGCTTTGTAATGAATATCTAAGTGTGTAGTATTTATTTTCTTCACTTGAATCGTGTTATGGAAATATTCTATGATTAAAGTGTTAGATGAAACTTTTGTTTTGTTTATGTATTGAACGATTTTTATTGCTAATGAAGTGAATTGATGTTATTTTAATTGATCTTGTTCTTTAATGTTTCTTAAGGGATTAACTAACCCTAAGACTGCCCATTCACTTCAATTTGAGCTCCGAAGAGGAAAATTGAGATTGAGAAAAATTAATTAACAAGAATTTAGGGCTTTAAACCTCATCTAATAACATGAGCTAGGAATAGAAAAGTTACTTGGGATTATGTTGATTGTGCTTGATATCATACTGTAAGGCTTGGAAAAGGTTAAAGTGAAATTCATTGATTTGATCGAAAGACTTTCAATAAGATTTTAGAAATCATTATCTAATTAACGTAAACTCTCTCTTAGTTGTGAAATCGTGAAATAAGTTGCATCGTTACTTGAGCATATTTTTCTTGTATCCATGTTTGTGGCTATTGATCATTTTTCTTGCTTTCTAGGTTAGTTTTATCTTTGTTAGTTGTTAAACCAAAAAAATCAATATTGAAAAAGTGTTTGTCTTAGCTTAGTAAGCGAAAATTTCTTACTTGCCTGACTCCTAGTATATTGTTCCTTGTTGATTCAACCCGATTCATAATTTGATAAATTATATTGCATATAACCGTGTAAATATTTTTTTTGGAATGAATTTGGACATTATCATGCGCAAGCTGGTAGGTATCACTATTTTTTTATTGCACTTTTATTGAGAAAATAAAAGCAAGAATTGGTTGACTTGAACTCTTGAAGTCTTGCACAATCTTAGGATTGATTAGTGGAATAATTTTGCACTGATTACTAGTTGCAAGTTGGTCAAGTCCTCGGGGTCCACATAAGTTAGGGAACCAAAGTAGTTGGTCAAGTCCTCGGGGTCCACATAAGTTAGGGAACCAAGTAGCGGAGGAGTCAAATGATAACAACCAAAACAAATAAATGTTGTACTTTTTAAGAACAAAAAATTATAAAAACATCTCTAAATGGACTATTTTTTAGCATAACACTACTAAATCAATTATTCCTATTTGAGAAAAGAAAGAAATATAAACGTAATCAAGTTATATATGTACTTTCTAAAAAAAAAAATTATATGCGTCATTTAAGAATTTAGCCATTTTCAAGGAATATAAAAAAAAAATTCTTACAATGAATTTATTTTTGTGCAATAAATTAAAGATTTAGTTGTGATATACCAAGATATCTTGATGATTAATTAAAGTATTCAAAAAGAGGTTATTTTGAATAAGAAATAGAGTCTTAGAAGTATCAAAATAAAAAATAACAAATCAAACTAGAAAGTAAATACAAAATTAGAAAAAGTTTGAAATTTTACGATATTAACCTTTTGCACTCTTGATTCATAATCTATATTTTTGCCTTTATGGTAATCCAATTTTTATATTTACGATACACACACACACTCACCCTCCGTTTCAACTTATATGAACCTATTTCCTTATTAGTCTGTGTCAAAAAGAATGATCTTTTTCTATATTTGAAAACACTTTACCTTTATGCAATGATTTACAGCCACACAAAATATATGTGACTCATTTAGGACAACAAGTTTAAAAGTCTTCTCTTCTTTCCTAAATTTCGTGTCCAGTCAAACGGGTTCATATAAATTGAAACGGAGTGAGTATATATTATCGGTTTGGTTCGGTTATTTTTTGCTTAAAATCAAAATCAAATTAAATTTTATCAGTTTATAAAGTTAGAAATCAAAATCAAATCAAACCATAAAGTGTCGTTTTTTTACTTCGGTTTGATTCAACGTTCGGTTTGGTTTGATTTTTCAGTTTTCTGTGAACACCGCTACTGGCAGGTATCACTATTTTTCATCACACTTTTGTTGAGAAAATAAAAGCAAGAATTGGTTGACTTGAACTCTTGAAGTCTTGCACAATCTTAGGATTGATTAGCAGAATAATTTTGCACTAATTACGGGTTGCAAGTTGGTTTAGTCCTCGGAGTCCACATAAGTTAGGGAACCAAGTAACTGAAGAGTCAAATGAAGAGTCAAAAGACAACAACCAAAACAAATACATGTGGTACTTTTTAAGAATTTTTTTTTTATAAAAACATCTCTAAAACAAGCAAAAGATAGTGTTGAGGGTTGTGGTGGGATAGATAAGATACCTCCCCCTAATTAGAGATTTCGGGTTCACATCCTATATGTAGAAAATTCCGATAGAGAGCGCTTCCCCTTACATGAACTTTACGCGGTACAAATTCGGATTAGAGCATGTTCTTGGAAACTTTTGTCCCTATTCCAAATCACTTGTTTGTTGCAAATGTTTGCTAAATTAGTGGATTTATGTAAAGGTTGTCTTTTTTGTTTTGGCAATTGAGTTTTGCATGAGCCTATTTTAGCTCTGGAACAAGGTTCATAAGTAAAACTAGTATATGTACTCGCGCGATGCACGGATAATGATAAAGAAAAGTAATAACAAAATAAGTTTTGCTAGTATTTCAATAAAGAAATAAAGGTCACGTATATAATAAATGTGATTGGAGAACTTTGTTTTAAACCATAATAATTACTCCTATAACTTATGGAAGAATTACTTAATGTAGATTAACATAAATCAGAAAAAATGAAGAATCATGGAGGAATATTGTTGATGTTGAACAAATAAAGTTGACAACTTTTATAACAGGGACCTAATGGTTTCTTAGATAAATTGATAGAAAAGATATTTTGGAGAATCTTTCTAGAAAGAACTCCACCCCCAATTATACTTTCAACTATAAAAACAACATGAGCACTTTGCGTTGCCACCAATCCTTTGTCCCGATAGTTTAACCATTAGCTTAGTTCACTTTCTCATTTCGCCGTCGACAACCTGTAACTTTAATTTCTAGTCATTGTAAGGCAAGTCGGCAACAGTGCTAATGAAGAGTTAGAGAGATGCATCAATCTAGTACAGAATGTTGTTGTTAGTTGTTAGTAAGTCGTTAGTTGTTGAGTGTTACTTTTAGTTGTACTTGTTTGAATTTGCAACTAAGTTGAAACATCTTATTTGCAAGATCTGATAGACTAAAAGTTATAAATTGTCATAGTCATATACAATACACTGATAATGAAAATTGCAATGCAGTTGAAAGTTTACAAAGTTATATGACTGGAGCATCAACCCACTTCCTAAAAGTTTATAAATCATCCACATGGAATCTAATAACTTTTGGATACCCTAGCACATAATATAATCTATTTGTTGTACTTATCAAATTAGTTTTTCTGCGTTCACAATTATTTAAAGAGCATTCTCAATTCCAGTTGTGAGGTCTCTAACATATACTACCAATAACTTATTGAAATAACCTTATGACAGCAACCATTGACAAAATGTAATTAAATGGTGGAATCATGCTTAGAAAGAAAAGGAAAAGGTTCTTATATGTATAATAGATCCTCAAACTCTACATGTAGTGCAAAAAGCAATTAAAGGATTAAAAAAGTAATAATAATTTTGAGGCAGGCAATAGTATTCATCTTTCCCGCTTTGTACTAAGATATCGGATCAAAAGATTCTCCTTTGCGGACAGTATTACATTGTTCAAACTAAACACAGCTTTGTATATCTGCCTCTCATTCGCCAGCAACTTCTTATTTTGTTCATTCATCTTCGTCTATTATCCTTCACTTTTTGCTAATGGAGAATATAGTTGGTGTGTCAATTATAAAGGATAGAATAACATAAAATAGCGGAGAGAAGAAACACGCCAGCCGATTAAATGAGACTTTATCAATGTGATCATGGCCGATGCCTCCTGAAATAGGACTTCCCCAGTAACAAATTCATCATGCTTATTCTCATATCCTGACTACAAACCTCTCTCCCTAAGTTCCATTTGCTGCTCAAATGCTCTGCAAGTCAAATGCACCTTCTGTCACTTTGCTCATAACAAAAATCATGTGACTTTAGATGTTAAGATGTGCTACTTGAATCCTGTTTAAGAGGTTAGCAGCTGAACTGTGACCTGGAGCAATAACATGCAATTGAACATAAGTGAGACAAAAATAGAATACATATAAATGAATAACCATAAATTCAAAGCTAATATGGACAGAGAAAAAGTAATCATCCAATAGATTTATGTGGGGCAGGATTGACTGGTAATCAGATATCCTACATTCTTGCTGATATAATATTATCCTAATGTAATAATGTTTAGATGATAGGAATTATCTTAGGGAATTTACTGGTTCAGCAAGAAAGAAGAAGTAAGGGTTCTGATCCAGATATCCCTATCGAGTTCCACGAGCACCCAAGCTCCTCATGTAAAATGGTATACAACGATCGAAAAGCATAATGCAACATATAACAGAAACTCAATATTTGTTCCAAGCAGGTGTTTAGGTAGAGTACCTTACAAAACATAATATAACTGCAGCGGCATGAATGACATTGGTTTTGCCTAACAGCAGTTCTTGAATTCTAGAAAATAGGAAATGGTGAAAACAAAAAGGATGTCACTGCAACTAACACAATTAAGAGTGACTATAAATAGAGAATACTCATCTTACATCAACCAAAGCAATTTGTTATAGTGAAACGTGCAAAACTTTTGTTTCTAAAGAATAAGCTGTTTAAATGACGTATAACTATTTACCTTCTATTTTTCAGATGATATAAAGGGAAGGGTGACAACAAAATTAAAGTCCGTTCAATTTAGCTGCATACAGGATGCAAAATGAAATATGCATAAACCCTGCTGATACACAAGATTATGAGGAAACTAAACTAATTGATCTGCAGAGTGCTAGAGGTTGATGGTTGAAGCAGCTTATTATCACCGTGACTTTAATTTCTTCACTTCACATTCTAACATAGAACCATCCTTCTAATAGAAAAAAGGTTGGTTCACATCTAGCAGCATATCTACATTTAGAAGCGTTGTACTTTCGGTGCACATCAGTAAGCTTCCCAATAGTAGCCTTCTGATGGAAAAGAAACCATCAATTTCGAGCATTCCTGGTTATACCAAAGAGAAGGGCCACAATCAAACATCTCTGTCGATTTCTCAATAAATTGATATTCATCGATACTATACTTACAAAAGTTGATCTTTAACGTAGCTGCTATGCTTCTCACAGGTTTTATTCCCGCTCATTAGACACACCGAGAGTGCGCAGTAAAGATTGCAGCAGCTGCTGGCATTGATGATGGGAATCAAAGTAGATCAATCAACAACCTTTTCAGCAGGAACCAACATGCATAACTAAACAATAAAACCAAATTAGAGAACTTAATTATCAGACCAAGAAAGCTATAATGGTCATTATTTTTACATGAACAGTGACTAAAATACTTTGAACTTGAATCCTACGAACAAACGCTAAGGAAGATATGATTACCGTAAGAAGCTATATCCCATAGCTATTAGCCTATTTACATGTATTGGAAAAAGGGGTAGCTCGTCATAAAACAAAACAAAAAGCCACCAGCTTTCGCCACAAGGGCAGTAAACAAAGATTAATGAAATTTAGACATTCATTGAACAACTATTGTTGCGACTAATGGAACTACTAGCATTCAACAACATCATAATCAGATACCTTTAAACGGAAGTTGAGAACAATATAGAAATCTCGGACAACCATACCGTCATACCGCCCAAAAAAAAAAATTAGGAAATGCGACCCTAAACTCTCTTCATCTGCCTGTCAAAAAAAATAAAAACTAAATGGAGCCTTGTGGATCAGGATGCTGGCTTTATACAGATAACTGAAAAACCTAAAAAGATGAAAAATAAACACATAATTAGTTTGAGTCCCAAATTTGTATATAGAAAATGTATCAACCGTAAAAAATAAAAAAATTCAAATTTACTGCAGCTTCAATATAGTTTCAAGCTTTTTAATCACAGTTGTCAAAATTAAGCAGCACAAAAGTTAAAAAGATTCCAGAAGGCTTATTCTTATAGGTTAACATACAATCTAGTCTCAAACCCAAGAAGGATGTAAAACTAAGAGGAGATGATATTACTTAAGGCTAGTAACACATACAAATGTGACACAGATACTTCGGGATCGACTTTCAAGTCGAATAGGCCAAAATATATCATCATCATTCTCTTTCAATATAATTAAAATTCCTAATACAAAATTTCAAACCTCCAAAAACAATAGATCTCTTAGAAATCCTCAAACAGATATGCTAAACATAATGAAAAAGAAGCAAACTTTTGAATGTGTGTTCTGCCTGGCAACAACTCCATTGATGCGAAGAAATAAAACTGAAACCGATAAGCCGACATAACAACCAAATTCCTGCTCAGCAAAGCCACAAAAGAAACAGAGCAAAACTATAAAGCGAAAAACATCGAGCAGGGAACAGGCATAAAATGAAAAAAGTTTCTGGAGAGATGCTGAAACTCCAATTTGGACCCAGAATCACAAACAACAACCCAAAAAGCAAAATACGAAAAAGGACCTAGAATCACAAAACAAAAACCCATAAATGAAAATAAAATGCTTCGTTGATATTCAGGCTATTAAACCCAGTAAAGATTAAGAACTCGAGCAAGTAACCAAAATATGAAATTGGAAAAAAATGTGAAACTTTTGAAATTACCTAAGGGGGTGCTAGGAGACCGGGATGATAAAGGAATTGCTACATCAATGCTTGTTGTTTCAGCCTTTGCTATTGCATCATCTTCTAAATATCAAATGGAACACAAGGCGGATCAAACAGATACGGCGTACTCAGTAGTTTTAAAACGGGCAACCACCTTTTTCCCACTTCCTTTCTTTCTTACTTTTTTCTCTTCATTTTTTTTAGATACAATTACAAATAAAAATGAAATGGAAAACTATAATTCTAAGTAACGCTCGGAAGTTCCGGACCATTATCCTGATTTGGCCGAACCAAATTGGTCCTGCGTTTGTAATTTTTTTTTTCATTTACATTTATTAACTTTACCACTTGATAACATCCCATTTATTTTTAAATTAAAATTCAAAACACTAACTAAATTAACTAATTAATAACTAAGTAACCACTTTTTGTCCTAAAACTATCCTGTTTTAATAATATATAGATATAGATATAGCTATGAACCTTGTTCTTTTTTTTTTTTTTTTTTTTTTTTTTATGTTCTTAAAAGAGTAGTTTGTACCCAAAAATAACTACTTGGGTTTTGCTAAACCATTAGGAATTTTTTCTTTGATCCTAAAATTTTCTCCTTAGCTTGATGAGAACAGGTAATATGGAGCAACAATTTAGAAAACTAGTACGAAACAAATTATATTTAAATATTACTATGATTATCGTTAAAGAGAAATCCAAATAATTTGGATATATAAAGCTGCATTTGATCAAACTTAGTGGCATCTAATCAATGAATACTGAGTTCAACATTGAACAAGTGACTATAATATATTTTTGACTTTTAAATTATTAAAAAAACTTCTTATATGTATTACCCTCAAGAGGTTGTTCAGATGGTAAGCACCCTCCGTCTCCAATCTGAAGGTTGTGGGTTCGAGTCACCAAGGAAGCAAAAAGGAGGAGCTCCTGGGGGAGGGGTGAAAAAACACACACACACAAAAAAAAAAAAAAAAAAAGTCTCTCGAGTCAGTTTTTTTTCTCTTCAATGAAGCATTGTGTGGTTCTTCAATATTAGTGTCCCCCCATGCCCCACCTCATCAAAGCATAGATCAAATAAGAAAAATAGTAGTTATGATGTTTACGTGGCTGTATATCATTTCATTAAGGGTAAAATAAGTATTTTAAAGTTAAATTGTTGCTAAATAAGTTAAATTGTTGCTAAATGTAGAGATGTGTCATTCTTTTTTGGACTGCTTAAAAAGAAAAGAGTGTCATATAAATTGTAACACAGAGCATATATTTTAAAATTGTTTGACTGTAGAGTATGGACTAGATGGATATATTGGTGTCAACAAAATGTGATGTTTATAGTTACGAGATCATGTTGATGCAAATATTTATGAGGACAAATTCTAATAATGAAATGTTCAAGGGAGATCTAAGCTTGAAGTAATGACATGCCACCTTATCACCCTCTTCCCCTTTTATTCAATATTGAATTCATGGTAATATTAAAATTAAGGATTCAGACCTAATACTTGTTGATATTTTAGTAGATTTTTCCATATCTATGCTCTGTATCAAAAGTTATAAATCCTGGTGAACTCGTAGCTAACACTTGATTACTGAGTCAATAAATTAATGTTATTAGATAATTGTGTTGACCATGTGGACAGACTCGTTCCTTGATTAAATGCATATAATTAAAGAAAAGTCATGTGGGTCATCCCGCTCCTTGAGCCTGTTTGGATGGGCTTAAAAAAAGCAGCTTATAAGTTGTTTCAGCTTATAAGCTGCTTTAGATAAGCTAAGTCAAACGGGTCCAATTATTTTTTTGGGCTTATTTTAACCACAAAATGGCTTTAAGTTGGCCAGCCAAACACTCAAAAAAACTGAAAACAGCTTATAAGCAACTTATAAGTCAATCCGTATAAGCAACTTATAAGTCAATCCAAATGGGCTCCTTGACACTCTAATAATATATAATTAATGAAAGACATTGTGCGTATACACAGCTCCTAAGTTTAAATAATTAAAACACTTTTTATCCAAAATTTAATTATAACCAAGTATAAGTTGATAAAAGCGACCGTGCTAGAACTACGAGACTCTGGGAATGCCTAACACATTCTCTCCGGTCAACAGCTTACCCGGTCTTTTATTTTCGCAGACCAATAATAAAAGAGTCATTTCCTTTTGAGTAGAGATTCAATAAGGCAATTCCAAGTGACGACTCTGTAAATAAATAATCCTTTTTTAAAATCGTCACTTTAAATAGAAAAACCCTTTAATTAATAAAAACCTGTATGCGTTCAACTAACTGCACATATGAATATAATTTTCATAAGTAATACTTTACGGTTATTGCATATCAAGTCAAAAAAAAAAAAAAAAGTAAAAGACTTGTTGAAATAATGTGCCAGCTCAAAACCCCCAAAGTACAATGAATCCACCTGATTTAATTATATCATAAGCAATAAACAAGAAATAAAAATTGAAAATTTATTTTTTAGTCAATTATATATAAACAAACAACAAACGAAACTTTTAAAAATTATATGTAAGATCAAAGAGACATTTTAAAGCAATTGACAAGGGATAAAAAATGTTATCTTGGTAGCCATAAGAATTCTGATATTAGAAATCCTAAATATTCGATAATTCTGTGGTCAAAAAATATATATTCGGTGCATTCTTTGATAATAATTGTATAATTGTATCCACTAAGACACAATGCTTAGTGATATAATTAGCTAAAAAGAATCGTAGTAAAAGATATTTTCAACTCCCTTTATTTACAAATGAATAATTAGAATTTATACTATTTACACGACCATTTAACGTAATAGCTTTAGTTTGGTCAAAATAAATCTTTCAAACTTTTGAACATGTTCATTAAAGGGTATGGTTTGATCTTTCTCTATATGTTAATTTATCCATATTTTGGTGTTAATAAAATAGGACAAATAAGTAAGAAATACGATACAAATAAGAGAACATTATCTCTTGGTCAACAAATGTCAAATATGTCGGCACAAACGCTCACCTTCCAGTGATTGTACATGTTCTTTCGTCAAATCTGATTCCATTCCCATTCTCAAAATGCCTGTAATTGTTAAGAAAATTCTACAAAACAATATCTAATTTAAATGTAACATAAGCTTTTATTCTTTTATCATAAAGTGAGCAATTTGTGTTTACAATAGCTATTAATAAATTGTAAAAGGTGCAGTTAGAAAGTTTAGTCAATTAGAATAAAGTCTGACCAACTACATAATATAATATGGAGCTGTTAAAATAACCTGTTGCAAATAGAGTAATTCAAAGAAAAATTTAGATACAACTTCTCGCTTTATAATGTGTATGTATATTATCAGCAAACATGAATAAATAGTCAAATAGTTTGCATGCAGACAAAGGAACTTCAACAAATATTGCATTACTGTAATTGAACATATATGAATTAATTGAGTTATGTTTAAATAACACGGGTACCAGTACACTATTTCTACATGTTAATGATCTTGCGGTAAAAAAAAGTATGAAAAAGTTTTAAAAGACAAGAACGAATAGTGACAAAATCAAACCGAAAACAATCCTCAATTTTAAATAAGGGGTAAAATAGAGAACTAATAACTGCTATCAAGAAGTTTATCATTTTTTGTTACCTCTTTTCTGCAGGTGGATCAAAGCTTAAAACAAATACTCCTAAAAAATTTATGATACAAAATACAGAGAGTGACTTTTTTTATAGGAATATTTGGCTCCTTTTTTGGAATGGATTGTTGATTTTTCGTCCAAATAGAAAAAGAAAAGAAAATCAAGTTATCCAAAGAGATAAACAATATGATAAAAGCTATTTGAGATAAGTTTGGTTATACTTACTCGTTATTGTCCATTTGAATTATTATATGTGCGCTATGAGTTCCTTGCTTTTCATAGAATTTGCTCTTGATTAGTCTTTGTTATATTTGCTGCTTCCCGTCCAAAAACAATTAGAACAATCTTAGAAGGATTCTATCAATAAAATAAGAATTCTTTCATGGCAATAATATCCGTTATGGTAGGTTCTTGTGTCTCTAGCTGCATAAAGAGATCCGTAAATTTTGCATTGTAAACAATTTTAAATGGAAAGTGAATACATAAAAGATTACGACTCCTTAAAGAGGGGAAAAGGACTCCTGATTTAGTTGGTTTGAAGTGCTAAATATTAGGAGATAATTAAATATCTATTTTCAATAAATATTATAAAAATAGTAAATAACAGTTTGTCTATTATAGAGTCTTTTAATAAAGGACAAAAAATTTAATCAACATTTCTAAAGCCCTTCGTGCATATAGACTACAGCATTAGAGAAGTACGTCCAAGCTAATGAAAACTTAAAATAGTTATGAGTTATGACTACTAACAAAAAAGTCTACAGCTGACAATTTATAATATCGCGGAAGACGAAAGAAACAAATTTGAAATATAAATTACAACTTAAAGTAGATTTTTTCAACTTAAAGTAGATTTTTTCTTCAAGAACAAAATAGTTTCTCCCTCCCCCTGCCCATTACTTCATAATATCAGAAGCTTCTACCCCTTTTAATATTTAATTCGATTCTTCTCCTTCCTCCTCCTTTTTTCTTTTACAAAAATTCCATACAATGAAGGGAAAAGAAAAAAGAAAAAAAAAAGAGTATGTAGAGAATAACTATAATTGATACCGGTTATGTAGAGAATAACTATAATTGATACCAGTTTGCTGGCTATTTCAAAATTAGACTTTATGGTAGATACTCCTTTTGGTGGTGTCAGTGATTTTTTTTTAATTGTTTTTTATTATATAGGGGAAGGGGAAGGGGAAGGGGAAGGAGAAATAGGGGAGGGGATTACAACATGGGGATTCAAACTTTCACTAACAAGGTGAAAGTTCAGGTAGTTAACCAACTGAGCTATTAGATCGCTACGTGGTGTCAGTGATCACACTGCTACATAAGGTTTATATAAACTAAGAATTTTGAACGTACTAATGCATTAACAAAGATATTCTCTAGCGTTTAAATCATCCTTGGCCAAAGCATCAAACCAATAAATTAATTTCCACACGGAAATGCAAAACTGATATGTAGGCCAATTCTTTTGAGTTTACAAAATCATATTATGAGTGTATGTATGACAACCATAGCATGCTATCCTCTAATCTAAAAGATTGTTAATTCTTGAACAGACTGTAATTTTCTGAGCAAATCTTATTTTGGGTTTCCTGCTAATAATGAGCTTATATAGGCATATATTGGTAATACAAAAGGGTATCATAATATCACAACTTAAATAATTTGGGAGTTATAGACGTAACTGATGGAGGATTTATAAGCACATAAATAGAATGTTAATGTGGGAGAAAGGGGACTTATAGACATAGTTAATGGAGTATTTTTAAGCACATAAATAGAATGTTAATGTGGGATAAAGAAGCGGAAGAGAAGGTTTTTTTTTTTTTTAAAACAAAAATAAATACATGAAGACGTGCCTGTTTGGATTTTTTCTTTTAGCTGGAAAGCACTTCAGTTCGTCCTCTTTTATTTTGATTCGAAAACTTTATTAGTGTAGTTAAGAGAATGTAATTAAAAAGGTGTAGTAAAGCGCTTCCCCTTTAAATGGATCTTACGCGGCACAAAAACTAAATCCCTATTCGTTATGATATACTCCCTCTGTCTCATGTTGTATGAGGGTGTTTGACCGGGCATGGAGTTTAACAAAGAAAAGAAGACTTTTGGAACTTGTGGTCTAAAATAAGGCATTGAGAAATGTGACTACAAATCATTTTATTGAGGGTAAAATTGGAAATTTAAAGTTGAATTGTTACAACTATGTAAATGTGTCATTCTTCTTTTGACTGACTAAAAAGGAAAGAGTGTGTACAATTTATTTATTTTGGGGGGGGGGGGGGGGGGGGGGGAATGAGCGTGCCCCCTCAAATCAAAATAATTACCCGCCCATACCCCCAGAAAAAATTAAAACTATTTATCCGAGATGCCCCAAACTATGATACCAACATGGTATATAAATATACTGACATTTTATCATCGAAGACTGCTTCGGTCCTTCTCTTAGTCCTCTATGATACCATCATGGTATATAAATATATTGAGATGGTATTATGGATGATCAAGTTCATTTATTTAAAAGACACACTTTTCACGAAAAAAATTTCTATGATACCATCGTCTTATATACGTATATTGTGATAGTATCATGGAGGACTACTTCAGTCCTTCAATGAGACACTCCTTTGAACCATGGTACCATCGGTGAAAATAGGATCTCTTGCCCTCTTATAATTGGAATAAAAGAAAATGACTTTTTCAAATCTCTTATATGTAAAAAATGAAGATCACTTGTAAAAAGGTCATAAAACTAAATAAAGTTTGTAAAGGACCAAAAATCCAATTCTCCCACCATCGTGGTATTTAAATGACTTAGTCCTCCATGATACCATCATGATATATAAATATACTGCGATGATATCATGGAGGAAGGGGTTTGGGCTAGGGGCACGTTGGGTAATTAGTTTGGGCTGGGTTGGGCAGAAGCGAAAATAGTTTGGGAGGAGGCATGGGCGAGTAATTAGTTTGAGTTGGGTGGGCAATTAGGGATGTTTTCCCTACAAGGGAGGGAGTAATAGTCAGTGTCTTAATGTTAATTTAAATTATGAATTTCACCTGTGTCCACTGGAGTTTTAAAAAAATAAAATAAAGAAGATCCTCTCAAATTATGAATTTCATATCTGTCCCTTAAATTTGTTTGTTGTGACTTATTTTTTGGAGCGCACAGCTTTATTTTCTGTCACCTGTGAGGAAAATGAAAGTCGTTCTTATAAATTCATTGTGATATTGAAATTATGGGTTCATCTTACAACATAATATATACCTATGACATAATTCAATTCAGTCTTGCTGTGTTATTGAGCATCTTATATTTGGTTGTAAAAGTTAGTGGACGACTCCTTTTCGAGTCAAAAACTAGTTATATTTCTTTCTTGGTCTGCCATTTGAACAAATTAAAGTCACTTTTTTGTTTCTTTGAGCTCCAATTTAGTTGTATTATTAGTCTTGAGATGACATTATCAATTAGGAAATCTTTTCCTGTTTCCTTAAAAGATATGTGAATGAAAAAATCAAGAGGATAAAAAAGGAGATCTCATTGCTATTTAAAGTCTTAAACCCACATCATTACTAACCATATCCATATTCCTACCACTTTATGAAATTATGGAGAATGCATTAACCTCTTTTCTCTCAACACTCTTTTTGCTTCACTATGTTATGGCTAGTTCAGCCATGACTCATACCAACATTACCACTGATCAATTAGCTCTTCTTTCCCTGAAATTCGAAATCAGTTCGGACCCCTTTCACTACTTAGATGAAAGCTGGTATTCCGCTACTTCTGTTGTCATTGGGTTAGAGTCACTTGTGGCTCTCGCCACCAGAGGGTGAAGTCCTTGAATCTTTCCAACATGGCTCTTACAGGAACAATTCCCCATAATTTTGGTAACCTCTCATTTCTTGTTTCTCTTGACTTGGGAAGCAACAATTTCTATGGCAATTTGCCTCAAGAAATGGCACGCTTACGTCGGCTTAAGTTTCTTGATTTAAGTTTCAACAGCTTCAGCGGGGAGGTTCCTTCCTTGTTTGGGTTTTTACACCAACTTCAAGTTCTAAATCTTGGAAATAATAGTTTCACTGGTACCATCCCTTCTTTATTTTCTAATATTTCCACACTTGAGACTTTAAATCTAAAATTCAATTCCATAGATGGTCAAATCCCAAAAGTGATTGGAAGTCTTATAAACCTTAGAGAATTAAACTTGAGGGGTAACAAGCTCATAGGCGCTATTCCTCTGTCTCTCTTGAATGCCTCAAGGTTGGAAACTTTAGAAATATCTTACAATTTACTTCAAGGAAACATTCCAGAAGGAATTGGCAATCTGCACAACATGAACGTGTTGTCCATACAAGATAATCAACTTACGGGTTCTATACCATTCACAATTTTCAATATTTCTATAATCGAATTCATTGCATTTTCAAACCATAGCTTATCAGGAAATCTTCCCAATGGGTTATGCAATGGTATCCCAATACTCAATGGGCTTTATTTGTCTTTTAACAAGCTTCATGGCCATGTGCCTACAAGCTTTCCAAATTGTTCAGAACTTCAAATATTATCTTTATCATATAATGAGTTTGATGGACCAATACATAGTGAAATTGAAAGATTAACTAATCTGCAGGGGTTGGCTCTCGGATCTAACCATTTCACTGGTATGTTTTATCTTATGAATGCTAGTAGCATTGTATCTAATTAATTCCACAAAAAATTATTACACATGAATTGCAGGGATAATTCCACAAAAAATCGGAAATCTTGTTAATTTGGTGATGTTAGGCATGGAGGGAACCCAAATTACTGGCTCAGTCCCGATCTCTATATACAATATCTCCTCACTGCAAAATCTTATACTGTGGGGGAACAATCTCAAGGGATCCTTACCACGGGAGATTGGCAACCTAACCAAGATGCAGGAACTCGAACTTAGTCAAAATACGTTTACCAGCCCACCAACCCGCTAACCTACCTGACCCGACCCGTGCATTCAACAAAAATGAACCACTAGGGTTCCTCTCAATTCAGCGCCGCACCTCACCTTCTCTTTTCTCGCTCTCTCTCTTCTTCAACAAAAGTGGAAAATCCGCAGAGCTCCTTCGTGATTACAGGCCATGCGCAGCCATTTTGGGGAAAGGAATTAATGACTTGTCCTTTCCCCGTCAGGTTTCAGCTTAGGGTAAGTCGTCGTCTTCTTCCTTTGTCTGTTTTGATCTGAACGATTTTAATGGATTTTGTCCCTTTCCGAGTTCAAATCCATCTCCTTTATCAGTCCCTTTTCGTTTTCGGGTACGAAGTTTTTATGAATTTTTGTCCGTTTCTTTCTTTTCGGGATTGGGCATTTGAAATCCGAACGTTTGATTTGGGGTGGAGCATTTTGACCTAAAGATCCCACCTAAAATTGAAAACCCCAGAAAACCCTAGATGCTTCCTATAAATGGTTGCTTATGAACTCATTTGAAGGACAAGTTTTAGTCGCCTGGAATCCCGAAAAGAAAAAAAAAAGAGTTCTTTTCCAGCCGTGTCAAATTTCCCTAGAAAATATTAAGTCTTCATCAGTTTTAATACTGCTTTGATATTTATTCGAAATAGAAAATCATTCTTGTTCTCTTTTGGTTCCTGCTACTGTTTCGAGTCATGGGTGAATTCGAGCTTGGATTTGTTAGCGTTCGAGTGTATATTGGAGACCCAAAGCTCCACTTCGCTGCACTCGAAAATTTTCAGTAAATCTCTTTTCGTTATCTGTTTATTAGTAGTTTAAGTACTTTCCTGTTTGTTTTATATGTTGATGTGTTTCATTTGTTCGATAGTTAGCTGTTAGGTTGGTCTGATATTTGTTAATGTTAATAGATGATTGTGCCAGTTTCTGCTTAGATTAGGCTTGTATAGATTCATATATGTTTAGCATATAAATTAGTTGATTAGTTTAGCCTTAATGTGTGTTGATATATGTCTATTTGAATATTAGATTTAAAGGTATAATTTGTTGGTATGAATGTGGCAATGTTTGAACACTTCCTAGTTGATGTCTGAATCATTGTTTAGCTGCTTATCCCCTTAGTATAATGACACTTGGTTATAGAAATTTAACAATAATGGCTTGAGTACTCTCAAATGATATTACTTAGCTTTGTTTAAACACCAGTGCATATGTAATAATTTAACTACGTCTAATCTTAAGAGATGTGTTAGCCTATTAGTTAAAGCATGAGGTCCTAAGATTGAATTGAGAGTCCACAAATGAAGATTTGTGTAGTTTCTTTAATGATCAACTGAATAAAATGAACTGGGGATTGATAACAAGAACATTATAGACTTTGTATATGAGTTAAATCTCTAGTAGTCAAGCAACGGAAATTTGAAATTAGAAGGGGATAGGTTCAAAGGTTGAATAGCTAATAGCCTAGGATCACTAAGCGATACCATTCAGTTATAAGACCTGTATATAGCTTTGACAATATAGGTTTATTAATATATGCAGCTGGGGGAATTAACTGATTTTAAGGGTCAAAGTAATCTGGTAAGCCAAATGCTATAAGTGTCCAGTTTCTTAGCCCCTATAGATTGGTTTTGATCACCCAAGAATATATTGAGTTTGGTTCGATTATTGTTGCATTTCAAAACCTGATTCCTCAGACAGAAGCTTAATATTTGATGAACTAAAGAAGGTTTCATTGTATGAACTTCTATGTTTGTCCTTGTCTATTACCGATGATGCCTCATCTGTATGGTATAGTAGTTCTGGACAGTGTGTACATTGAACATAAGTTTGTAGAATGAGATTTCTTTCAAAGTTGCTCTCTCTCTCTCTGTTCAACCATCTAAGTGTATGAATGAAATGACTTAATTAAATACGCAGTTGGTGGGGATTGAGAATTTCAGTTCTGTGAGCATGTTATGTTGCCTGCATCTGTTAATTTTTTATGCTCTTACATTATAAATATACCATTGTCGAATATGTATATAAGTATATATACAAGTAAGTCGTGGTTAGCACATTGATAGGGAAGTTCGTTGGTCATTATGGATTAAGCTTGAACCCTCCCCGGTGTTAGCCATGCCTGGGATTCATGAAATCCCTTGGAACTTGTGCAACATCAGGAAAGCAGGGGCAAAAGCTTTCCGATATTAACCTTCTATACATCCTTATGAGTGTGTATACATGAGGTATACTTAAATATACACAGTATATACATAGTCCACTGGTCTGTTTTGAATTTACATTATACATGTTTAGCCTTATTTATTAGTTACGTACTAATCTTTTTCTTTCGTTTTTATGCATGACTATTGCATACGAGTCCGAGAGACTCGTCTTCTTCCGCATTCGGTGTTGGGCTAAAGCCCAACATGACCTCTCTCTCGTGTCCAGCCCATCCGCAGCAATATATATATATAAAAAAGATTACTGGGCCGAAGCCCAATAGCAGTAACAGATTCGCAGCAGTTGGCCTAAAATGGGCCGATCCATTTAATTTCCGTCCCCCTTCTACCCTATTTTACTTTGTGTATTTGATTTGCATTGTATGATTAACACCTTATCTTATTTTTGTTTTCTTAACTTAGATGCACTCTAGTAAGATTAGTGGGTTATTTTTAGTATAATGGGTAGTTAATTTAAAGGAGAAACTAACAGTTAATTCCATAGGCTTCATTTTTTTTTTTTTATGTTAAAATTATTTATAGTATCTATAATATTTATTTTTACTAGAATCATTGATTTTCAATAATGAGAACTCATGCTTTGAATTAAAGAATTACTTTTGTTTCTTTATCATCTTAGAAACTTGAAATACCGTGGATATGCAAAAAAAATATGAATTTAAGTATCGCAAGTTTGATTAATCATGCATTTGTTAAAATTAAGCATAGTTAATAAAGATAATAAAAAGGAGAAAGAAAACTTATGTCTTTTTGCATCATATTTATAAAATAAATCTAGATTTTGTTTACATCGCTATATTCACATAACGTAATTTTATCCAAGGCTCCAACTTGCCGAATTTCCTTTTAAAAGCTATTACTTATATATAATTCCTTATTCGAAATTCACGCAAGGTGTAGTGGTAATATTTTTATAAAATGATATTAAAATGTATGATTTATAAGATTGATTTTTGGCCTTTTGAAAATAATTATTTTCTTATGCAAGTTTAGAAACGCATTTTATTTTGCAAAGTTTCACTATTTTAATTACGTATATGCATTTCATGAGACATCCTTCTTAAAATTACTTATAGAATATTATTTATTATATTTTTCGATATTAACCTAAGTTTGGACGGTAACCATAATTAATGGATTCTAAAGGATGCCTAACCCCTTCCCTTTAGGATAATCTAGAACCCTTACCTAGAATCACGCTAATTAAGCATACCATTAATGGAGGTTTAGTTAGCTTTATCTTAGTTAATAATTAGGTGCCCTAATTCACCATTAAAATAATTAGGTGGCGACTCCTTAAAATAAACAAAATAGGAATCACCAAAATATTGTACTCTACTTTAACCCGTTTAAATGGGGTATAACACCTTAAATGCATAATTATCATAAAAGTTAATAATGACTAAACCCCGAAGAAGATGGGGATCACCAAAAGCTGATACGTGGATGATCCTATAGAGTGCATCTGTCGTCCTGGAAGTCCGTACTTACGTCGTGAAATGCAGGCCCCCGGGCAGTAGAAAAGGGACGTCATCACCTTGAACGTACTAGTATGTAAAGCAACTGAATGAAATAACATCGGACATGAAATAATAATGATAAGAACTGAAAGTGAAACTGAACCTGGTTATGAACATGAGTATTTGACATGAACATGAATGCATATATAACATGAGTAAAAGCATTTTAAGTTGGGAGAGCATTAATATAACCATATGTAACCACCACGTTAACACGGGGCGTTTGATCTCTGCCCGATCAGCTAAGCCATCTTGTACCTTGCCGGGGTACATGACATGAATGGATCCAAATCCCTCAATGGGGAAAATATGAAGGAATCATCCTACTGGGCGGAACGATCCTTATCCTACGTTGGCATTCGTAGTTTCGGGTATTAAACCTTCTCGGTAATCTATGCAACTCCTAAAAACATGAACATGATATAGTTGGTTAAGAAGCCCATGAATTTCATAAAACATGACTGGTATTAAACATGAGTATCTTGTATCATAGCATGGATCTAATAATATAATATAATTGCATGAAAACTTATAGACAGATAGGATATTCATGAAAATAAGCATTCATTTAATAACTTGCATGTAGGAACCCATGGAATGCAAAGTATGGGTTTTTATGGATTACAGACAGATTCTCAATAACCAAAAGGGACTATTAAGAATACAATAATGAAGTAATCACACAATTATAGTATATCATGGTGCATGTACTTAGGATTATCATGAACATGGCTAAAACTCTAGTTTTTGTGTAACTTGTATGATCATGAAAGAACATGGCGTGGGGAAAAACAAGGATGTTCCCACACGTGGATAGAAACCCTACATACCTGGTAATACTTCAAACTTGTATTAAAAATCTATTCTTAAAAGGAGAATCCCAAAGCCTTGGTCTTGAATTCTTTTTCTTGGGTTTTCTTGAAAACTCTAGGTTAAGAATGATGAATTCTTGATTAGAATCCATGGATACATGTTAGAATTTACTTAGGAAGCCTAGAATAGGCTTACCTTGGTGTTCTTGGTGATGGGAGAGGATAGAAGGTCGTTCTAGGGCTTGAAGGAATGAAAAATAATGATTTTGGACTACTCTGGGCGAATATATACTGTTCTGGGTCGTAAATCACAAGGTCAGTAAAATACGGTCCGTATTTTAAAATAATGATTTTGGAACGCTTTGGGCGAATATATACTATTTTGGGTCGTAAATCACAAGGTCAGTAAAATATGGTCCGTATTTTAATATACGGGCCGTATTTCGGGTCATATTTTGAAGACTGCTCTGCGACCCTTCAGTAAAATGGTCATAACTTTTTGTACAGATGTCCATTTGACCTCTATAATATACCGTTGGAAAGGTATTTTGAAGCTCTACAACTTTCATGAAGAAAGGTTTCCCAAATTCCCAAATAATAAAGGAGTTATGGTCGCTAGAAGTAAGACCTTCTACAAACTCACTTGAAAGCATGCCCTATAGAGTGGCTTCCAACTTTGATTTGCCCAAAGACTCTTCTTATGACTAGATTAGTTTTCCAAATGGAAACATTGTAGCACCTCCTGTCCAAATTACGGTCCGCATTTCAAAATACGGTCCGTATTTAGCAATGTGATCCTCCAAGCCTCATTTCAGAATGCACCGTGAAACTGATGGTGGTTTACGTACTGAAATACGGGCCGTATTTCAAAATATGGTCCGTGTTTGACGATAAAGGTTCTTGAGTAAATTTCCAGAATGCTCAGTTGAGTAAGATGCCGGTTTACGATTTGAAAGACGGTCCATAAACTAAAATACGATCCGTAAACTGGGGCGTAAATCCCCATCTGATAACTGAAGAAAATTTTTCAATTTTCACATTCTCTATCTAGTTTTCTAAGTATAAAATCATAGTCAAAGCTTAAGTTAAAGGTACGGGGTGTTGATAACGTCCAAATACACTCCTCAAAGAGAAAGTGTACACGGTCGTATGCAATATATTTACCCAACTACGAGTCGGGGTCGATCCCACAGGGAACAATGTGCTAGGCGATTAAGAAAGTAAGGAACTTTCACCAACTACGCTAAAGCCAAACGATAGGTAATATTTTGGTTTTTGTTTGAGAAAATTATAACTAATGCGGAAATGTAAACTAACCTAGAAAGCGAGTAAAATGATCAATGGCCACAAGCATGGATAATAGGAGATTACACTCAAGTAACGATCCAACGTATTTTACGATTTTACAACTAAGAGCGGATTTGTGTTGATAGATAATGATATCTAAAATCTCATTGAAAGTCTTCCAACCAAATCAATGAATTTCACTCTAAGCTTTTCCAAGCCTTAGAGTGTGATATTAGGTACAATCAATTTAACCTCAAGTAACTATCCTTTTCCGAGCTCAAGTTATTAGATGAGTTTAATGACCCACATTCTTGTTAATTAATCTTTCCCAACCTAGATTTCCTCTTCCAAGCTCAATCTAAGTAAATGGGTGAGTCCTAGGGTTAGCTACTCCCTTTGAAAACATTCAAGAATGAGATTAATTAAATCAACAAAGACCCACTTCAATAGCAATAAAAATCATTCAATACATAAGCAAAACAAGAGTTTCAATCCAAACTTTAATCAAGAATAGTTTCACAATCAAGATTCAAGTAATGGAATAAATACTACACACTTAGATATGCAATACAAAACAAGGAATTGAAGAAAGGATTAAGAAATATCTCATTGAAGTGCTTCCAATCTTCTCCTCCAATATTGTAGAAAAACCCTAGCCTCCAAAACTTGCAAAATCTCCAAAGATGATAATGTTTTGCCCTAGCCTATCTTTTGTAGCTCCCCCCAATTTTTCCAAGTCCAAAAAATGTCAAAATCTGCCCCCATATTTTTGTTTTTGCAATTCTGCCCGTTTTTGCAAAACTATCCACTTTTGACAGTTTTGCAAATCTGTCCCGTTTTTGCAAAACTGTCCAGTTTTAACAGTTTTGCAAAATGGTCCAGTTTGGCCTCTTTTTGACTTTCTTTTCACTTGGTTTCTTCCGATCACTCATTTCAGCTACTTGGCTTGTTTTGCTCTATTTTGGTCCGTTTTGCTCCGTTATGCTCTCCGGGCATCTTTTCCTACAAAACAACATAAAAACACAAAAAGTAACAACAAAAGTGCTTAAGGAGTCACAAAAGCTTAAGGAATTAGCGTCGAATATCACGTAATTTCACGACTCATCAACACCCCCAACTTAAAGTCTTTGCTTGTCCTCAAGCAAACTAAAACAAAAATCCCAATGAGGATCCATTTTAAGCACAAAAACATGACTTTGGTTGGTACCAATAATTAGGCTACAAGCATGTGAAGCTTCAACGAAATAACTCCCTCGTTTCAAAATACAATTTCAAGAATGCATTAGAGATTTAAAATAATCAAGCAACAACACTCAAGTCTCAATAAGTGACTCAAAACCACTAGTTTGCTAGATATGCTCAATTGACTCAACTTGGAATTTTTGAACATCACCACTCTATCGTAATCCATATGCCCTCACAAGAAAGAAAGTCCCAAAATCACAATATTCACAGCAACGACACAAGGGACAAATACACAAAAGTCGCTCACACTCAACAAAGAAGTTCTAGTGTTAACAAATATCACACCATAAGCTTGCCCTTATTTTCAATCATCACTAACTCAAGAACATTTAATTGGAGATCACATAGGGACTTTTTAAGCTTGTAATGTAGGCTTAGGGAAGGGTAGGATAAGTATTTGGGATACAAGTGACTACGCCCTCCTTGAACACTACACAAAACCTTTCGTCCACTTTCCTCTTCATTTCAAAACAACACTCCTTCCTTTGCATACTAGTTTCCCCAATTATTCCAACTTCCTTTATAAAGTTCCAAAATATAATGTGCTAGCACATGCCACCCCCAACTATAAATGTTGCAGTATCCTCGCTGCACATAATCAAAACAAAACATAAAAATAGAAAAGGAAAAAAAAAGTTTTTTTTTTTTTTTGGCTGGCACCACCTGCGACCACACATGCGAATCGCAGGTGATGTCACCTGCATTTTTTTTTTTTTTTTTTTTTTTACAAAGATACATTTTTTTTTGCACAAAAAGTTTGCAACCTTTTTGTATTTTTAAAAATTTTCTTCTTTTCTTTTGACTTTTTCACAACACCAACCTTCACCACTCTCAAGCAACACTAACACCCCCAACTTAGGCTTTTGGCCTCAAATTCACAATTTCAAGTTCAAGGAGGGAAACGTTCAAAAGAGAGACTTTTCATCAAACATGGTAAAGGCTTGTAATGTGGCAATCAAAGAAAAGGTCATAAGCTCAAATGGGGTTACTAGTGATATTATTTATGCAATGGTAGGCTAGAAAGGCTAAAGAGGCTTTTTCAAACATCACAAAGATAGCCCAAGGTCATCTCTCCAACCAATATGATCAAAATTAATATTGAAAGACTAACCGGGCAAGTTCTAGATGATAAAAGTAAACACAAGATTTATTCAACAAACACTCACACACATGGCATATGAACTAGTCAAGATGGATCAATTTCACTTCCCAAGCAAGAACAACTAGTGCAATATCTCATAATCCAAAGTAAACACAACCAGCAGGTAAAGAGTCACAAAATGAGCCAAAAAGTTGTCACAAAGATCATTCTTTCCTATGCACCTTGCTTTTTAACTTTCACAACAATTTGGAGAGGTATTCATATTTCAATTTCACATGCAAGAGACTAACTCTATTAGTACCAAACAAGCCAAGAGTTTTCACATTTTTCCTCAAAGGAGAACCTACACCTAAACTTACAATACTAATGAAAGAAGCTAAGAAAGAAAATAAAATAATAAGAGTGACTAATCCACAACATGTCAAAAGAACAAAATTTTCAAAAATTTTGAGCAAGTTTCAAAATATAATGCGCTACCACGTGCCACCCCCAACTATAAACATTGCAGTGTCCTTGCTGCACATAATCAAAACAAAACATAAAAATAGAAAAGGAAGAATTTTTTTTTTTTACTCGCTGTCATCACATGCGATGCAACATGCGATTCGCATGTATGACATGCGAGTCGCATGTGATGTCACCCGTAATTTTTTTTTTTTTTTTTTGGTTCTCTGTCACCACATGCGACGAGACATGCGAATCGCATGTTATGACACCAGAAAATATTTTTTTGCAGCTTTTACTGGTTTTGGGGCCTGTCCGGGTATCCGATATGCTCAAAATAACTCCAAAAATTATGAAACTTTGCAGATTAGTCAAAAACCATAAACTAAACTATTCTAAAAAATAAAATTTCAAAAACGATTTAAAACTTTTAAAACGATGGGTTACCTCCCACCAAGCGCTTGATTTAACGTCGCGGCACGACGGGTACCTTTACCACTTTTCCCTCCACTTGGAGGATATGAATTTGTGCCCCAACTTTGAATCAAGATCATGATGACGCTCATGGGGCGGTGGTAGAAAAACAAGTAGGCCAACTCTTGGGTGTCGCATTTTGCATTTCTTGGCCCTTAAGTGAGGCATGCCATTTTGTCTTCTTGGCATAGTAAACTTCAAAATGAAAACGTTTTCTTCTTCATCTCCAAAATTCTCCATAGGCTTGGTTAGTTCAACTTCCATATCATCAACCAAGCACAATGTTGAAAAATGGTTGGAATGTGGTCCAATGCGCTTCAATTTCAAATTTGCTTCATTTTTGACATCCTCGCCCAAAAATGAACTAGAGTCTTCAAAAACCATTTCATGAACTTTTTTATGCAACTCTAGTATCATTTCTTCAATATTGGCATCTTGCATTATTTTTGGATTGGTCGGTTGGCAATTCATCATTAGCTCTTGAAAATCAATGTTGACCACTTTTTCATTGGAAACTAACTGAAAACTACTATCCATGACTATTTGATGTTGAGTATTGCATACCTCAACTTTTGCATTCAATTCGGTATTCAAGTCACGGATAGCAATTTCAAGTTCCTTCAACTCTTGACTTTGCTCAACATGGATTTTTAAAAAAAATTCCATCATCCTTGAAATGCCTTCACGATGATCTCCATAGGCTCCAAGTTGTTGAGCTTGAGTCATAAGCCAATCTTGGCTCACAACTTCCACTTTGTCAAGACTTTCTTCAAGTTGAGGGTCATTCAAAGCTTGTAAAAATCCACCCTTGGAGAAATTCATGTTTTGGCCACTTTCTTGTCTACTTTCAACATCCTCAAGTTGTTGAGCATTATGAATCTGAGCCAATAATTTCATTTGATCCTCCAAGGTGTGAATAGCTTTGTCATTGCAATTAATTGCTTGCCTCAAGTCATCAAGTGGTTGCCTCAAGTCCTTAACCGCTAAGTCCTGTTTTTCAACCTTTTCAAGGATGGTCTCCAACATGAGCATTATCCTCTCATTTTGAGCATTCGAGGCTTCTTCCACTTCCATATCCCTACTATCATCAAAATCAAAACTAGAATAGTCATAGTGGGGGTTCGGGGGAGGGAAGGACAAATAAGCACAATTATCCCAATGACCATTTTGACCACCACACATATCACAAATACTCCACTCATAGGTTTGAGATTGTGCGCACAATCCGCCCCCGGGAGAATTCAAACAATTTTGCCATGAGTGTGGTCCTCCACAATAAAGACAAGGGTCATCAAAGTATGCATAACTACCATCCGACCAATTTTCATTATATGATGCCATTGTTTTTTTTTTTAGAACTGGATAGTTTCTGCAGAAGCAAAAACTGGACAGTTTCTGCAGAAACAAAAACTGGACAGTTTTTCAGAACTGGACAGTTTCTGCAGAAGCAAAAACTGGTCAGTTTTTTTTTTTTTTTTTTTTTTTTTTTTAGATAAAATAAAGCAATGAAAGTTTGAACCAAAGCAAGTTAGCTTAAATCCCAAACTAACTCAAATACGCCAAATTATTCCCCGGCAACGGCGCCATTTTTGATAACGTCCAAATACACTCCTCAAAGAGAAAGTGTACACGGTCGTATGCAATATATTTACCCAACTACGAGTCGGGGTCGATCCCACAGGGAACAATGTGCTAGGCGATTAAGTAAGTAAGGAACTTTCACCAACTACGCTAAAGCCAAACGATAGGTAATATTTTGGTTTTTGTTTGAGAAAATTATAACTAATGCGGAAATGTAAACTAACCTAGAAAGCGAGTAAAATGATCAATGGCCACAAGCATGGATAATAGGAGATTACACTCAAGTAACGATCCAACGTATTTTACGATTTTACAACTAAGAGCGGATTTGTGTTGATAGATAATGATATCTAAAATCTCATTGAAAATCTTCCAACCAAATCAATGAATTTCACTCTAAGCTTTTCCAAGCCTTAGAGTGTGATATTAGGTACAATCAATTTAACCTCAAGTAACTATCCTGTTCCGAGCTCAAGTTATTAGATGAGTTTAATGACCCAAATTCTTGTTAATTAATCTTTCCCAACCTAGATTTCCTCTTCCAAGCTCAATCTAAGTAAATGGGTGAGTCCTAGGGTTAGCTACTCCCTTTGAAAACATTCAAGAATGAGATTAATTAAATCAACAAAGACCCACTTCAATAGCAATAAAAATCATTCAATACATAAGCAAAACAAGAGTTTCAATCCAAACTTTAATCAAGAATAGTTTCACAATCAAGATTCAAGTAATGGAATAAATACTACACACTTAGATATGCAATACAAAACAAGGAATTGAAGAAAGGATTAAGAAATATCTCATTGAAGTGCTTCCAATCTTCTCCTCCAATATTGTAGAAAAACCCTAGCCTCCAAAACTTGCAAAATGACCAAAGATGATAATGTTTTGCTCTAGCCTATCTTTTGTAGCTCCCCCCAATTTTTCCAAGTCCAAAAAATGTCAAAATCTGCCCCCATATTTCTGTTTTTGCAATTCTGCCCGTTTTTGCAAAACTGTCCAGTTTTGACAGTTTTGCAAAATGGTCCAGTTTGGCCTCTTTTTGACTTTCTTTTCACTTGGTTTCTTCCGATCACTCATTTCAGCTACTTGACTTGTTTTGCTCTATTTTGCTCTATTTTGGTCCGTTTTGCTCCGTTATGCTCTCCGGGCATCTTTTCCTACAAAACAACATAAAAACACAAAAAGTAACAACAAAAGTGCTTAAGGAGTCACAAAAGCTTAAGGAATTAGCGTCGAATATCGCGTAATTTCACGACTCATCAGGTGTTACATGACCCCTGATTTGAGAAGAAATTAAAAGTATTCTCTGAACCAAACTGGCCAACCGAAGCAGAAATAATATGATCCTCCAACTAGTGCTAGAGCCAGGATATTCATCTAGGGGGTTCAAAACTATGAAGAAGTAAAAACATGAAGAAGCCAAGGCGGTTCAATATCTACTATATATACATAAGAGAATAATTTTAACGTTAACGTTGAATATACAGTGTAATTTCTGCACCGAGGGCTGAACCCCTTGGAGCGTACCTAGTTCCGCCCTGCTTCGAACTGTCACTTTACAATTTGACTTAGTTGCAGTTTTTTGTTTGACCGAAATGAGGTAGTACAAGGCGTAAAACTTTATTGTTGTGCCTCATAACTTTTTTAGAAGCTATAAAACTCACGAATCAATGAATAAACACCAACTCTGTAAAACTAAAAGAGACACCATGTTATTTCGCTGATGAAGCAACTTTATTGACAAAAACTAAACTTCATAAAATGTCATCTTGTCATCCTAGAATACATAAACAGTAGAATCAACCTTCATCAAATATAATAAGATGCTGCTCCATATTTTCAGTTTTTCACCAATCTGTTACTATATTAAATAGAGTCATCTTAATAATAGAAAGGCAACGGAAAGAAACAAAAAGAGAACAACCTTCAACAGATCCTTATATTCTATTGAAGCTAGAAAGTTTCATTGTATCTCAAGATTCTCTACTCAAAATTAACCAAAAGTACACAGGGGTAGAGGTTTTCAGATCACACATTCTCTGCAATCTCATTGTTCCATACCGATCACCATTCTCAAGAAGCTTCTCCTTGTCATAAAGAAGTTCCTAGTGGATTAAGCAATACGTTAGTCAAGCCATGTGGTTATCATCCACATTTCCATGCTTTGAGTTTTTTTACATTATTTATTTATCTCAAAGCATTTGCTCTGATGCATAGTGAATTTCTTTACTGCAACAAACCTTATGAGTTTCGGTTGCAAATTCAAAGTTTGGCCCTTCAACAATTGCATCAACAGGGCAGGCTTCTTGGCAGAATCCACAGTAAATGCATTTTGTCATGTCAATATCTTACCTGTTAAATTTAATCTACAAATGGATGTCCGAATAGCTAGTATGACATTGAAAGAACCACCATCATCTACCTAGCGCATCTTTTCAAACATTTCATAGGGGTCAAAATAAGCATATCGTATTGTTTTCCACGATTAAGTTGGGAACCAATTGTGATGTAGTTCCTACTCACTGTTACTTTCTTACATGCAGGATAATATTACAAATTCAGAATCTCTAGTGCTGCAATGAGGTGGTAACAGCAGTCCAATTTTCCCCTGTTAAGATCCTCAACCAATAAATTTGGAGACTTATGAATAATTAATACCAATAAATTGCTCAAATACCTCAAACACTGATAGTCTAAAGAACATGATACAGTGGTCCTTATGATTTATTGGTATTTTGTTACACTAACCACAAAATGGTGCAACACTCAACAACTACTTCCAATTTTTCTTGGCAGATAATGCCACCAGAACTGACAACAAAATGATTACAATTAACATAAATAAGACAAAATGCTAGACCAGAGCATATTTTTTGGTCCATAGTACATAATACATGACGATGTTTATCAAGTATTCAGCTTACTGCTCTGTATATAAACAACATAGGACAGAGTAACAACAGAGGAAGATTGTAGAAGATAACTCGGAATTCCAGTAACATTAGTCTTGCAACAAACAGATAGAGCATACTTGTTAGACTAAAAAAGCTTATCAACCTCAGCTTACCACATACCACGTAGGTCCATCTTTGATTTAAAGAAAACAGTGCGAACTAAATCAGGAACATCAATACAAGAAATGACACAACAACTTAAAACATCCTACCACACAGAAGACCACACAGAAGATACTGTGCAACTGAATTTCAGAGTTTACGACCTTTTCTTTCTACCTTTGGAAAAAGAGAAGTTAGAAGGAATGTCTTGGAAGGGACGATTAGACTTGGAGAGACCTGAACATAGAGGGTGATTAGTCATTAACAACTCCGCATCCATAGCAATGTAAGGATATTCTCGAGGATTTCTCGGATCAAAGCAAAATTTTCTTCGAATTTGAATCAAATTGATCACCATTTTCCAGAAAATTAACCCAACAAAATTCTACCCAAATGGTAATTTTCTTCACCAAAGAGCCTAACAAACCAATAAGAGTAAATGTAGGAAGAATGGAAAAGTCAATCTAAGGGAGGGAGGAAGAATAACAAAGTAAAGAAGAATAGGAGGAAATTTGAAAAAAAAAATGAGGAAACATATAAATAAGACTCCTAAACCCCATCTCTCCTCCCTCCCCACTTCATCTCTTTCTTCTTTTTATCTTTCTTCACCAAACTTTTCTACAATTGGTTACTATTTGATTTTTTACCGTGAAAGAGGACAGGGAAAGAGAAAAATAGGTCTTAACTGGCGTTATTTCTTCTTTTCAATGATCGCACAGAGTAAATAAACCAAAGTATACGCGGACAACAATATATCAAAGTTTCATTTTTGCGTTTTGTTTCACAGGTCAGAGGAAATCTAAATAAAAAACAACTGCTTCCAAGAAAATAATAGTGCACTATTTCAGCCAACCATTAAGGCGCAACACCCAAAGAACTAAAACTTTTGAAATTGCTAATGATGGACTCTTGATAAACTATAAAAAAAAAAATATAATGACAGAAATCAAGCAACATCAAAATATGTTGAGCACATGAGCAGTTAATTACCATTTTGATCTTTCTGTACTCAAATTACTCTGCCTAAGCCTACTTTCACTCTTAAGGCAAATATTGTGAAAGCCAAATGAAAAGTGTTTTTTTTTTAAAAAAAAAAAAAAAAGAGAAAGACAGAGGAAAAAGTTTCACCAGAGTTCTCATGATTGGACTCATACTCAATCAAAACCCGATGTGAAAAAAGGGAAAAAGAAAGATTAAATACAAAAATACATGAAATAAAACACCGCGAAAATAAGAAGAATTTGTACCTGCGGATATTTCTCAACCATGATAAATTTCTTCTCTGTTATTGTTGAAGAAGTCAGCTAATAGAAGTTCGAATGCTCAACTTTCCCCTACAGACGCTATTAACGGAACCTGAATAATACTTTGAAGTTACGACGCTCAATTATCGGGCAAACACATACAAAAATGGCAAAACAAAAAAAAAAGTTTGTGTCACTATCTACGCATAAAACATTAGATGAAAAAGTCCTTAAGTGAACACATTCAAGATTAATCAAGGCGCACAAAATTGATGACAACATAACCAAAAGTTCCAAACATTATTCCTACTAACCGACCTAAATCAAGGAAAACCAATAATATAAGATATGGAGATACATTTGCTAAGTTCAAATTGTAGAGACAATCTTTTTTCGTTATTTCTTCTGAATATAAGTCATAAATTCCACTATTAGGAAAAACAATGTGAAAGCCAAGTAGAAAGAAAGAAGAATGAACAGGAGGATAAAGTCACAGTGGAATCCCATGGTCGGAAAAATTGTTTCTTCTCTGCCTTGAATGAACTGGAATTGTAGTTTATGTTTCATACGGGTGTTGTGTTGAATGTGTTTCCTTTGTTGATTGCTGGTAGTTGGTTTATTCTCTGATTTCAGGGATACTGAATCGGTGATAATTTTGATGGAAACGGGTTGTGGGGAATTTTAGAAAACGCTGCGATTCAATATTAAGATGGAGTTGTAACTGAACATTAACTCTCTTTTTTTATTAGATATAATAATTGAGTTTATCGTGTTAAAAATACAGGGTAAAGCCCAAAAAACTGACAAAATTGATAAATAGGTTTACTGATAATTGAGGCATGCTACGTCAGCGGGCCTTTGTCACAAATCACACTAGAGAGATAACCCGCACTAAGCAACCCCCGTGCGACGAGCTCGACCCAGAAAGCAAATCCTCTGCTGTCGTAGGCAGGAGGTTTCCCTCAATTATGAAACCTCCATGCTCAACCAACTGAGCCACCCGCCAGTCATCACAACTTCATTTTCCCAATTCTCTTTCTATATGCATACTAGTGTCATTTGGCCCGGGCTTACTAGCATTAAGATGTTAATTTGTAGATATCTTTTAAATTTTTTCTACTTTTGCTTCTTTATTTTTGTAACATCAATCTCATACTTCGAAAGACTTTTAAAATATTAAAGTACAAAAATACACCTGAAAATAAAATCAAAGTATTTTTCTTAATTTATATATTAGATTTAAAAAAAATCAAACATTTGAAAGTTCTCATCATTTCCATTCTACTTAAATTTTTTGAGATTAAAATCTCTGATGATCTAAATTTAGTTTTCATATGTTAAATTAATTTCACTTGCTTCTTTGAATTGAATCCATATTGCCTAACTTATTTTTTTACCAACGATATTACAGCATTCAATTTATGTCAAAAATATTCGATGCACAAATATTGTAGCATGATGAAATCAATAAATTTAACTTACAAATAAATATAAATAAGTACAGCCTTGATATTACAAGAATTTTTTGTAGATATTCTTTCAAATTATCACAAAAAATTACTGAAAAGTCAATAGAATTAGTTGTTCTGACTTTAAGCTTTCTTTACATTCCAAAGATGCATGTTAAAAAATAAATTTTATTTTTTATTTTTTCTTAATTTAGTAAACCATTTTATGAAATCTACATTGTAATAGCTTTTTCCTGTTAAACGTAAATATTTTATCCGAAACCACATAAAATATTGATTATCCGATATTTTGCAAAAAATATTTTAATATTTAAAAAAAGTTTAAAAAATATAATTTTTACAATTGTCTAGTATTATTACTGTTTGAAAATTAAATTGTATTTTTTTTAACTACATTATTTTTTCAAACATTTTCAGAATATATAAAAATAATATTATATTCTTACTCTTTTAATATAGTAAATACATTTTATATTAATAGTGTGCGAACGTAAAATTATTAATTAACTACCGTACTTCGGAATTCATTTTGTTGATTGAGATGGAGGGACTGTAATTTACATTTTTGAAGTATTTAACAATGATATAAGTTATTGATATTTATTTTCTTAATTTAAAACTTAACCGAAACTTAAGTGAAATCTTCATAAGTTTCTTGTGGAAAATTATAGTGAAACCAGCATATACAACATAAGATTATAGTGGAAAATTAAAAAGAAATTACTAAAATAAAAATTTAAAATAGCAAACGATAAATGGGAAATAACATCAATAAATAATAAATAGTATTATCAGAATAATATTGTAATTCAATCAGTGAGCCTATATTAAGATAGAATTGAATAACATGATAATTCTTTATATGTCTATAAAAATTCTTAAGGAAAAACACAATTTGAAACAAGTTTAATAATATTTCTACATAAAAGATTCAAATATGTATGAGTATGCTTTGTGGGGCCTCTATAACCTTTTCCATAACATCATCCTTTTTAGTGGCATGAAAAAGTCCTTAAAGCTCTCAAAAATTTCCAAAATGTGTGGAGATTCACAAAGCCATTAATTTTTCAATTAGGGGTAAAAAGAGTTAAAAAAAAAAAAATCACGTGAAGACTACAAAAAATGAATATTCGACAAGTGAGGATGGCTCAGTGGTTAAGCACCTCCACTTACGACCGATAGGTCCTGGGTTCGAGTCACACTGGAGGGGAAGTGTGGAAACACTATAAATCCTCCTAAATGGGTGGGAAAAAAAAATTAAAAAAAAATGAATATTCTCTCTTATATATAGTAGTAAAGTAATGAAAAGTAGATAATAAAAATAAAAAGCTAATTTGACCTTAAAACTAAATTTGGAACCTAAGAAGTAATTAATTGAAAACTTTGACATTAAATTGAAAACTTTTGTGAGGACCACAAATACCCCTTGGTTCTCCCTTATACATCCTTTTTAGTGACATGAAAAATTCCTAAAATTCTCAAAATTTTCCAAACTGTGTGAAGATTCACAAAGCCATTAATTTTTCAATTAGGGGTAAAAAAAAATCACGTGAAGACTACAAAAAATGGGTAGCCTCTCTTATATATAGTAGTAAAGTAATGAAAAGTAGATAATAAAAATAAAAAGTAAATTTGACCTTAAAAATAAATTTGGAATCTAGAAATAATTAATTGAAAACTTTGACATTAAATTGGAAACTTTTGTGAGGACTGTAAATACCTCTCGGTTCTCCCTTATATATACAGTAGTAATAACAAATTTAAAAGGTGAAGGGCCTCCAAGAAAAGAGTGTAAGATGTTGGCTAAGTTTTGCTAATTATAAATTGCTGTATGCTATGTGCTGCACGTAGTCATATTTTTAATTCTTTCTTTATCATTTCAGTGAACTCTTATGTGTACTGTTCTCACTAATCTTTTCAATTTAATTTGTTACCGTTTTATGCTTGAATCAATTATATTAATCCTTAAGTTAGATGAGATCTCTCTTTTCTATTAATTTGTTACCGTGATACGCTTGAATTAATTGTAATTGTATCAATTCTTAAGTTAGATGAGGTTTATCTTTTGTTTGATTTTAACAACGGTACTATTCTCAGTGATTTTTTCCCTTTAATTCATTATGTGTTGTTTTTTCAATATTTCAATTATTGTATCTTAAAGTTGTCCCAATATTTTAGATGATATATTTTTTGAAGGATTCATTACAATATTTTCCAGCTAATTTGTAGTGTATGTAAAAGAAAAGCCCATTTTCATTTAAATTTAATTTTGTATCGGTGATGTTAATCAATCGATTGCTTTTTAGTTTTTTTTCTTTTTCTTTTTTGGTAATTAGCAAGATTTCATTAATCACCAAAAGTGAAGTACATACAAAACCAAAGCCAGCTTTACACAGCCAGCTTTCTGCTACATATACTGCTACCTCCCTACTCTGTCTAACAAAGCAATTTAAAAGCTGCACTTATCTAACATGATTCTAACTGAATTTGAAGCTCTCATATGGCAGACACAAGCTACACTCCTAGCAATGTCATTTGCAGATGATTCATTCTTCTCAAAGACTCTAGTGTTTCTTTCTTTCCATATAGTATGAGTAAATTTAGTATACATCATTTTGAGGATTCTGGCCATCTGAGTTTTGCCTTTGGTCTTCAATAATATCCACTGGTGCATAGTATCCAAGGTCTATTCTGCCACACTTGAGATTTTCAACCATTGCAACAGTCTCAGCCAAACAGTCCATACAAAGGACATTCTGCAAACACATGGTTTCTAGTTTCAGGAGCCTGTTTGCATAATGAATATACTGGATCCATCACCAGTCCCCATTTCAACAATCTATCTATTGTGAGTAGTCGACCCTGTTGCTGCAACCATAAAGTGAAAATGGCCTTCGGCCTCGCCAAATTTTGAAATATGAGACTCCTCCTAGCCACTTTAGGGTGATCACCAAGTAGTTTAAGATAGACTTGCCTGATTATACTTCTCTTACCACCAGTAGACATATGACAGAGGGGTAGAAGAGCTTTTGTACCAAGTATCTTCCTCACCATCCAGCTTGCCTATTGCGGCACCTTCAATTCCTCCATGGTCTGATCCTTGATATAGTAACTATGGATCCATTTGATCAGAGGCGGACCCAAGATTTTAAGACGGCGGGGGCACCATAATCTTAACATACACGGCAACAAAAATTTTAATGACGACTTAGAGATAATACTGTGTCGGACCTGTCACTAATAGCGTTGCAGTGGCGAAAATACAAGTATATAGGCGGAAAAAAATTGTGTTGGAGCCGAGATTTGATCTCAGGTGGTGACCAGTGAGCACTCAGGGGCATTCCTACCAACTGAACTATTTTTGCAATTATGTTTGAGGGGTCCTTTTAAAATATATCAGAGTTTTTTAAGGTGTATATATATAGGGTTTTTTTCGAAGTTAGGGGGCCACGTGTCCCCCCACCTAACACATTGGGTCCGCCCCTGCATTTGATCCATAGTTTATCCTGTTTAGTGGACAAGTCCCAACACATCTTGAATACTGCACCTTTGTTCCAGATTTTAAGATTGTACCCCCATGCAGTTTTCGGAAGGCACATCTTATCCCATGAAACCAGAGTTTTCCTAGTAATGGCATTGGTGCCTAACCATATATAACTCCTGCAGTATGATTGAATGGCTTTCATAACCTTTTCCAGGATGACAAATATCTGAGCCTAGTAAGCCTGTACTCCAAAAATCACAGTTTGCACCAATTGAATTCTGCCTGCATATGACAACTTTTTTGCATGTCCATGAAGCTATCTTGGGCACTATATTATCAATCAAGGGTTGCCATATAGAATGGCCAACTTCTTAGTATCCAGCGGAATACCAAGGTATTTAAAGGGAAGGGCACCTTAACTGTATCCCAGAGCAATTTGTATAAGGATCCTTTCAAGATGGTCTACTCCACCATAATAAATTGCACTTTTAGAAAGGCTTGCCTGAAGACCAGAAGCTGCAATAAACACAGTAAATTTCTCATGAAGTAAAGAAACTGATGAAAGATCGCCTCTGGCAAACAACAGCAAATCATCTGCAAAGCTGAGATGGGTGATGTCTAGCCTTTGGCACTTAGGGTGGTATTTGAATTTCTTATTCTTGCTCAGATCCTTCGGGTTTCTACTGAGGTACTTCATTACTATAACAAAGAGAAAAAGGGACATGGGGTCCCCTTGCCTCAAACCTCTAGCAGTATCAAAAGGTGGGTAAGTTCTCCATTAATCAGCAGTGAATAAGAGACAGTAGAGACACTTTCAAGAACCCATCTAAAAAATTTATAAGGAAATCCCAACCCTTCCATCACCTACTCTAGCTATTTCCAATCAACTGTATCATAAGCCTTCTGTATATCTACCTTGATCAAGCATCTAGGTGAGATATTGCTTTTTAAATTTTTAAGATAGTGATAATGTCACATTCAGTGCCAAAGCCACCCTTGGTCATTGCAATTTAAGATATCTCTTCATGGAATAGTTGCACCATGTAGATGGGTAATGTTTTTTATGTGTTGTACTATATGTTGAATCCTAGAACTTCTTGTTCTTGGTGTACTGTTCTCCTTTATATCTTAACTTTCCTTAGTAAGGTCATACTTGTGATCATAAGGATCTATACACAAATAGGAAGATATGAATAACTATTTATTTTTTTAGTCGGTATACATAAATTATATACTGATAATATATGATTATAGACATACTATACATATATAATACATATTGCTCACTATCTTTAGTCATATTTCATGTGTTTACCATTCAAATCTAATCATTCTTTTAGATTTTCAAGTTAACTGAGCATGTAAATTGAAGCCGATTGATATATTAAGCTAATCAAAATATGATTGAAGACCAGCTTTTACAAATTATATATTTTTGTGACTCATTAGATAATGAAATATTCATCTAATCTTAAGCTCTAATTCAATCTTTTACGACCGCGCGAAGCGCGGACTAATACACTAGTTTACCTTATATATTTCTAATAAATCCAGCTTCAAGAAAACAATAGGCAGCAAATTTCACACTTCAGTGCTCGCAATTAAACTATTAGGAACAATCTTTTACGCAAGAAAAATCATCAGAAACAATCTAATGCCTATATTTTTATGAAATTAGAATAACAAGAATACATTAATAATATCTGTAAATACATTAATTATATCTGTAAATTAATTAAACAAGATGATTAACTACATTTCTATTTTGGCCACAATCTAGGTTAAAGAACTTGCCTAGTTAATCCTATTGCGATAAAAATGCTTTTTGGAAGTTCAAGTCAAGATTCATACATAGTATTTAATTGGTGATCAAGTAGTTTCCGCCCAAGTGAACACAACGACTCGCAACGCGAATATGTTGTCTTGACCTCCCTCCCCACCCTCACCCCCTTAAAGACTAACATGCCCCTTCGTGCAAAGCCTTTGTCTTGTCCCGCCTCACACTATGGGCGGAGCCACCTTAGGCGAAGGGTGGTCAAGTGCATACCCTTCGCCGGAAATTACACGGTATACATAGGTTAAATGTTCGCTATTATGAGTATATATTTAATTTTGCACACACTTAACACAAGTGAGAAGAAAATTTGCACACTCTTCGCCTAATTACTGGCTTCGCTACTGCCTCGTACCCACTTTGCCACATAGCTATCTTTGAATATATATTAATCGATCTCATCTAAATATTTAAACGATAATATATTAATACAATAACTAGCTAACTCCTTTAAAATCTCTTACATGGCGAAAAAATCGCCCTTCTTGATAATGTAAATATTTTTACTACATCATCAAGTTACCTGAAAGGTAACCAAATGTAATAGCTAGTGTATATAATTTTTTAGTAGATATATCACTACTTTTCATCACACAGTTGTTGAGAAAATGAAAGCAAGACTTTTTGACATGCAGTCTTACACAAGTGTTAGGATTGATTAGCGGAATAATTTTGTGCTAATTACGGGTTGCAAGTTGGTCAAGTCCTGGGGGCCCACATAAGTTCAGAGTCAAATGATAACAACCAAAACAAATAAATGCCGTGTACTTTTTATGAATAAAGAGTTTGTAGATTTGGAGGTTCTAAACTTCTAATATTTTTCATATGAAAATGACAGAGGTTGTAAATTTGGAGGTTTCTATAGAAGATACTTCAGTAACATCAGCATTTGCTGCAACTCAAGCACATAGTAATGCCCTAATACTTCTTTCGTGGGTAAACCTCCTAAAAAGCAGAAAAGAACAACTCCTTGTAGTCGAGACCCTAGCCTTGGGGATAATGATAGAAAAACATCTGAAGTTTGGGATTATTACACACAGTTTTTTGAATAAAATGGGAGAATTAAGGGCAAAATGCAATTACTGTCCCAAAGTTTAGGATCATTACACAAAGTTTTTTTATTTCATATATTTTAATTTTAATTTTAGGTAGTCTTTATGTTTAATTAATATGTATGTTTGTAACAACAACTAAAAGCTCTTATGCTCTACTTTATTTCCAGGTATGTGTATTAAGATGACAAAAATGGTGCAGCCACTACTAAGTTAGTTTTTAGCTCTATATGTAATAGTTTAGCAACTTTAAGTAACTTAAGTACTACACTGTCACTAATAGTGAAATTGTTTCTATGATGTATATCGTTCCACCTTAAACTATAAATAAAAGTTATCGTTTGAACAAAAAAAAAAAAGACATGTCTTTTTCAACTTTTTAATGTTTTACTGATAAGTCTCATGGCTGCTAGTCATAAACCGAAAAATCGAACCAAACCGAACCAACCCGACAATAACCAAACCAGTGGTTATTATTTTATTTGGTTTGGTTATGGTTTTAGACATTTGAAAACCGACTAAATTGGTTTGGTTATGGTTTTAGTCAATAACCGACCCAAACCGAACCATGAACACCCCTATTTACAGCCACACAAATTTTCAAGGCTTATTTTGAACCATAAGTTTCAAAAGTCTTCTCTCTTTCTTAAATGTCGTGCCCAGTCAAATGAGTTCATATAAATTGAAACGGAGGGAGTATAATTTTGTAGATGTTTAATGAAATATTAGTGTATGTATTAATTTTATAAAATACTCATGATTTAATAATGTTTTAATAGTAGTACCATTTGATAAAAACTTCAATTTGTTTAATTTTTGTTCCGTGTGAGCACATGACATTCTCTACTCAATGGATATATGCATGTTTTTATATATTAAAGTATTATGTTTGGAATATGTATAAAAGAATGGATTTCTTTTTTAGCAAAAATGTGTCATCAAGGGGACACCTCCACGCCTAACACAAGGCAGGTGGAGGGACACCTATGTAGTGGTTAATCTCTTCACCTTGTATGCCTATTGTGGACTTCGATTTATGAGCATGAAAAGGTCATTTTAAACGGAAAAAAGAAAAAGAAGAAATACAGAGTCGCCATTGATGTTTTATGTGCTTTTCTTCCTGTTACTTGTTGACATGCAGTCTTGCACTAGTCTTAGGATTGATTAGCAGAATAATTTTGTGCTAATTGCGGGTTGCAAGTTGGTCAAGTCCTGGGGGCCACATAAGTTCAAGAGTCAAATGATAATAACCAAAACAAATAAATGTTGTGTACTTTTTATGAATAAAAATTTATAAAAACATATCTAAAACAATTAAAAGTTATTGTTAAGGGTTATGCTGAGATGAATATGATTCTTCCTCCTTTAATTAGAGATTTCGGGTTTATACCTGAATATGAAAAATTCCTGATAGAAAGTGTTTCCCCCTTAAATGAGTCTTAAGCGGCACAAAAACTAAATCCCTAGTTGTCATTATATACTCCCTCCGTCTCATATGGGTATTTGACTGGGCATAAAATTTAACAAAGAAAGAAACACTTTTGAAACTTGTGGTTTAAAACAAGGCATTAAAAAATTGTAGCTACAAATCATTTCATTTAGGGTAAAATTGGAAAGGGAAAATGGTAGTTTTAGACCCTGAGTTATTGATGTATTGTGATTTTGATCTTTGTATTATTTCGACCAAGCACATTTGACCTTTAATTTAATTAAGTATGCTAAATTAATCCTTGAAACAAACTGCCGTCAACATTTCCGTCTAGTTAGGTATTCTCCAATTGCAATTACTTATATGCCTATTGTGAACTTTGATTTATGAGTATGAAAAGGTCATTTTTAACGGAAAAAAAAAAAGAAATACAGAGTCGCCATTTTTAAAAAAAATTGTTATTCATCCTCTTCCAGTGATTGTACATGTTCTTTCGTCAAATCTGGTTCCATTCCATTCTCAAAATGCCTGTAATTGTTAAGAAAATTATACAAAACAATATCTAATTTAAATGTAACATAAGCTTTTATTCTTTTATCATAAAGTGAGCAATTTGTGTTTACAATAGCTATTAATAAATTTAAAAGGTTCAGTTAGAAAGTTTAGTCAATTAGAATAAAGTCTGACCAACTACGTAATATAACATGGAGCTGTTAAAATAACCTATTGCAAATAGAGTAATTCAAAAAAAAATTTAGATACAACTTCTCGCTTTATAATGTGTATGTATATTATCAGCAAACATGAATAAATAGTCAAATAGTTTGCATGCAGACAAAGGAACTTCAACAAATATTGATTACTGTAATTGAACATATATGAATTAATTGAGTTATGTTTAAATAACACGGGTACCAGTACACTATTTCTACATGTTAATGATCTTGCTGTAAAAAAAAAGTATGAAAAAGTTCTAAAAGACAAGAACGAATAGTGACAAAATCAAACCGAAAACAATCCTCAATTTTAAATAAGGGGAAAGATAGAGAACTAATAACTGCTATCAAGAAGTATATCATTTTTTGTTACCTCCTTTCTGCAGGGGATCAAAGCTTAAAACTAATACTCCTAAAAAATTTATGATACAAAATACAGAGAGTGACTCTTTTTATAGGAATATTTGGCTGCCTTTTCGGAATGGATTGTTGATTTTTCGTCCAAATAGAAAAAGAAAAGAAAATCAAGTTATCCAAAGAGATAAGCAATATGATAAAAGCTATTTGAGATTAGTTTGGTTATACTTACTCGTTGTTGTCCATTTGAATTATTATATGTGCGCTATGAGTTCTTGCTTTTCATAGAATTTGCTCTTGATTAGTCTTTGTTATATTTGCTGCCTCCGGTCCAAAAACAATTAGAACAATCCTAGAAGGATTCTATCAATAAAAATAAGAATTCTTTCATGGCAATAATATCTGTTATGGTAGGTTCTTGTGTCTCTAGCTGCATAAAGAGATCCGTAAATTTTGCATTGTAAACAATTTTAAATGGAAAGTGAATACAAAAAAGATTACGACTCCTTAAAGAGGGGAAAAGGACTCCAGATTTAGTTGGTTTGAAGTGCTAAATATTAGGAGATAATTAAATATCTATTTTTAATAAATATTATAAAAATAGTAAATAACAGTTTTGTCTATTGTAGAGTCTTTTAATAAAGGACAAAAAATTTAATCAACATTTCTAAGACCTTCGTGCATATAGACTACAACATTAGAGAAGTACGTCCAAGCTAATGAAAACTTAAAAGTTATGACTACTAACCAAAAAGTCTACAGCTGACAATTTATAATATTGCGGACGACGAAAGAAACAAATTTGAAATATGAATTACAACTTAAAGTAGATTTTTTCTTCAAGAACCAAATAGTTTCTCCCTCCCCCTGCCCATTACTTCATAATATCATAAGCTTCTACCCCTTTTTAATATTTAATTCAATTCTTCTCCTTCCTCCTTTTTTCTTTTACAAAAATTCCGTACAATGAAGGGAAAAGAAAAAAGAAAAAAAAAAGAGTTTGTAGAGAACAACTATAATTGATACCGGTATGCTGGCTATTTCAAAATTAGACTTTATTGTAGATACTCTTTTTGGTGGGATCAGTGATTTTTTTTAATTGTTTTTTATTATATAGGGGAAGGGGAAGGGGATGGAGAAATAAGGGAGGGGATTACAACATGGGGATTCAAACTTTCACTAACAAGGTGGAAGTTCAGGTAGCTAACCAATTGAGCTATTAGATCGCTACGTGGTGTCAGTGATCACATTGCTACATACGGTTTATATAAACTGAGAATTTTGAACGTACTAATGCATTAACAAATATATTCTCTAGCGTTTAAATCATCCTTGGCCAAAGCATCAAACCAATAAATTAATTTCCACACTGAAATGCAAAACTGATGTGTAGGCCAATTCTTTTGAGTTTACAAAATCATATTATGAGTGTATGTATGACAGCCAAAGCATGCTATCCTCTAATCTAAAAGATTGTTAATTCTTGAACAGACTGTAATTTTCTGAGCAAATCTTATTTTGGGTTTCCTGCTAATAATGAGCTTATATAGGCATATATTGGTAATACAAAAGGATATCATAATATCACAACTTAAATAATTTGGGAGTTATAGACATAACTGATAGAGGATTTATAAGCACATAAATAGAATGTTAATGTGGGAGAAAGGGGACTTATAGACAGAGTTAATGGAGTATTTTTAAGCACATAAATAGAATGTTAATGTGGGATAAAGAAGCGGACGAGACGTTTTTTTTTTTCCAAACAAAAATAAATACATGAAGACGTGCCTGTTTGGATTTTTTCTTTTAGCAGAAAAGCACTTTAGTTCGTCCTCTTTTATTTTGATTCGAAAACTTTATTGGTGCAATTAAGAGAATGTAATTAAAAAGGTGGCTTTTAGGATTTTTAAATTTGAAAAAAATATCAAAGTTTAGATGAAAATGAGCAGACTGCAATAATTGCTTTGGCAGATACATGGAACTTACCAGCTAATTTATTTATTCATTATTTAATTGATTCATTTATCATTTATTGGTATGTATGAATTTACTATTTGCTGTAAAAATAGTATAGAAATAGTGTTTAGATAAGGGGTAAAAATGTCGTTTAACTTTTAATGGATATTTTGATAATTCAACCTTTTAGGTCTTCTCACTTTTAGAATAGTATGATGATATGATATCTATATTAATCAATCTCATCTAAATATTTAAATTATAATATAGTACTCCCTCAGATAAAAAAAAAAAGAAGTGTCCACTTAACTTCTTTTTTTTTTATCAAAAAAAGTGTTCACTTATTACATAAAGAAACAATTAACCTTATCTTTTCAGATTTGCTCCTATTATGTGTTATGTGATCAAATCTTAATCCTATTTAATTTGGGGTAGTCTAGTCAATTTACATAATTGTTTTTCTTGGAGTGAGTAGTTTCTTAAGGGGTGTGCAAATGACTAAGTGAACTTTTTTTTTTTTTATCCGGAGAGAGTAATAAAATAAGTAGCTAACTCCTTTAAAATCTCTTAGATGGGGAAAAAATTCGCCCTTCTTGATAATGTAAATGTTTTTACTACATCATCAAGTTACCTGTAAGGTAACCAAAATGTAATAGCTAGTGTATATAATTTTTTAGTAGATATATCACTACTTTCATCACACAATTGTTAAGAAAATGAAAGCAAGACTTGTTGATCACTTGCAGTCTGGCACAAGTCTTAGGATTGGTTAGCGGAATAATTTTGTACTAATTACAGGTTGCAAGTTGGTCAAGTCCTCGGGACCCACATAAGTTAAGAGTCAAATGATAACAACCAAAACAAATAAATGTTTGTTCTTTCTAGGAATAAATACTTAGAAAAACAAGCTGTAAAAGTTAGTGTCAAATATTTTGGTGAGATGAATATGATTCCTCTTTATTTAATTAGAGATTTTGATTATACTCTGGCTATGAAAAAATTCCTCATAGAAAGTGCTTCCCCTTTAAATGGGTCTTACGCGGCACAAAAACTAAATCACTATTCATTATGATATACTCCCTCTGTCTCATGTTGTATGAGGGTGTTTGACCGGGCACAGAGTTTAACAAATAAAAGAAAACTTTTGGAACTTGTGGTCTAAAATAAGACATTGAGAAATGTGTGACTACAAATCATTTCATTGAGGGTAAAATTGAAAATTTATAGTTCAATTGTTACAACTATGTAAAGGTGTCATTCTTCTTTTGACTGACTAAAAAGGAAAGAGTGTGTATAAATTTTTTTGGGAGGGGGGGGGGGGAGCGCGTGCCCCCTCAAACCAAAATAATTACCCGCCCATACCCCCAGAAAAAATTAAAACTATTTATCCGAGATGCCCCAAATTATGATACCAACATGGTATATAAATATACTGAGATTGTATCATCGAAGACTACTTCGGTCCTTCTCTTAGTCCTCTATGATACCATTATAGTATATAAATATATTGAGATGGTATTATGGATGATCAAGTTCATCTATTTAAAAGACACACTTTTCACGAAAAAAATCTCTATGATACCATCATGATATATAAATATACTGCGATGATATCATGGAGGAAGGGGTTTGGGCGAGGGGCACGTTGACTAATTAGTTTGGGTTGGGTTGGGCAGAAGCGAAAATAGTTTGGGAGGGGCATGGGCGGGTAATTAGTTTGAGCTGGGTGGGCAATTAGGGATGTTTTCCCTACAAGGGAGGGAGTAATAGTCAGTGTCTTAACGTTAATTTAAATTATGAATTTCACCTGTGTCCACTGGAGTTTAAAAAAAAAATAAAGAAGATCCTCTCAAATTATGAATTTCATGTGTCCCTTAAATTTGTTTGTTGTGACTTATTTTTTGGAGCGCACAGCTTTATTTTCTGTCACCTGTGAGGAAAATGAAAGTCGTTCTTATAAATTCATTGTGATATTGAAATTATGGGTTCATCTTACAACATAATATATACCTATGACATAATTCAATTCAGTGTTGCTGTGTTATTGAGCATCTTATATTTGGTTGCTAAAGTTAGTGGACGACTCCTTTTCGAGTCAAAAACTAGTTATATTTCTTTCTTGGTCTGCCATTTGAACAAATTAAAGTCACTTTTTGGTTTCTTTGAGCTCCAATTTAGTTGTATTATTAGTCTTGAGATGACATAATCAATTAGGAAATCTTTTACTGTTTTCTTAAAAGATATGTGAATGAAAAAATCAAGAGGATAAAAAGGGAGTTCTCATTGCTATTTAAAGTCTTAAACCCACATCATTACTAACCATATCCATATTCCTACCACTTTATGCAATTATGGAGAATGCATTCACCTCTTTTCTCTCAACACTCTTTTTGGTTCACTATGTTATGGCTAGTTCAGCCATGACTCATACCAACATTACCACTGATCAATTAGTTGTTCTTTCCCTGAAATCCGAAATCAGTTCAGACCCCTTTCACTACTTAGATGAAAGCTGGTCTTCCGCTACTTCTGTTTGCCATTGGGTTGGAGTCACTTGTGGCTCTCGCCACCAGAGAGTGAAGTCCTTGAATCTTTCCAACATGGCTCTTACAGGAACAATTCCCCATAATTTTGGTAACCTCTCATTTCTTGTTTCTCTTGACTTGGGAAGCAACAATTTCTATGGCAATTTGCCTCAAGAAATGGCACGCTTACGTCAGTTTAAGTTTCAACAGCTTCAGCGGGGAGGTTCCTTCCTTGTTTGGGTTTTTACACCAACTTCAAGTTCTAAATCTTGGAAATAATAGTTTCACTGGTACCATCCCTTCTTCATTTTCTAATATTTCCACACTTGAGACTTTAAATCTGAAATTCAATTCCATAGATGGTCAAATCCCAAAAGTGATTGGAAGTCTTATAAACCTTAGAGAATTAAACTTGGGGGGTAACAAGCTCATAGGCTCTATTCCTTTGTCACTCTCGAATGCCTCAAGGTTGGAGACTTTAGAAATATCTTACAATTTACTTCAAGGAAACATTCCAGAAGGAATTGGCAATCTGCACAACTTGAACTTGTTATCCATGCAATGTAATCAACTTACGGGTTCTATACCATTCACAAATTTCAATATTTCTAGAATCGAATCCATTGGATTTACAAACAACAGCTTATCAGGAAATCTTCCCAGTGGTTTATGCAATGGTCTCCCAAAACTCAAAGGGCTTTATGTGTCACTTAACAAGCTTCATGGTCATATGCCTACAAGCTTGTCAAATTGTTCAGAACTTCAAATACTATCTTTATCAGATAATGAGTTTGATGGACCAATACATGGTGAAATTGGAAGATTACCTAATCTACAGCGCTTGGATCTCGGAGATAACCATTTCACTGGTATGTTTTATCTTATAAATTCTAGTAGTATTGCATCTAATTAATTCCACAAAAAATTTATTACACATGAATTGCAGGGATAATTCCACAAGAAATCGGAAATCTTGTTAATTTGGTGAAGTTAGGCATGGAGAGAAACCAAATTACCGGCTCAGTCCCGATCTCCATACACAATGTTGACACCCAATTTTGTCCCTCTTTTATTTAATTTACTCGGGTTTCTAAATTTACTGACGAGCTAAATACTTTATTTTTTTTTTCACAATATTTTATTGCTACTACTATTAATATCACTACTTTTATTTTCAACATTATGAGCATTACTTTATCACAAACTTTAACGGTTCGTCATCGTTTCATTTTTTGGGTTCGGATTCGTTAAATTTAATTACAAAAACAACACTTCGTAAAATCTTAACTTTTCTACATGTTAATTACTATGTGTCTTCACCTAATATATTTTTGTATTAGTTATTAAATTAGAAGCCCAATAATAATTAAATAAAGGAAGAATGGTCAACAATTTTTAGCCAATTAATGGCTTAAAATACAAATATAATATTATTTCCCTACCCGAATAAGCAACCCATATTTTTAATATCCAATCCACATTTATATCAGCCCATATTTAAATTAATAGGCCAGCCCAAAACGGACCAGCCCAATTAACCCCTACCCAACAGACCAACCCATATCCTAAACTACCGGGTCCAGCCCAACTATCAACCCGACCCGACCCACTTCAACTCCTAGACCTAACCCCTCACTTCTTCTTCATTTCCCCCATTCTTTCCCCTTCCTCTTCACCCGCCGCTCACCCATCTCCCTGTCTCCCTCACGTTCTCCCTCTGCACTTCCACTTCCCCTTGTCCCCCCACGCATCACGTTCACCTCCTTCCTGACACTTCCACCACGCCTCTGCCACCTCCACACTCCCCTGCTCCCCACGTTGTCTGCCGCCGCTTCGTCTCTCTCATACGCTCCTATCTTTTCTTCAATACCAATGAAACCCTATAAATATAATCCTAGTTACTCAGTTGAAGGGGCGGGGGGGATTTCTTGAGTATTTTTAGAGGATCTGATTGGAGTGTTTTAAGGGAAGAGGATTCAGTGTTTTGAGGGGATTTTGGGAGCAAAAACCTAACAAAAACAAGCAAGAACAGACCGGATAATCACAAACACAAGTTTCGGTCTTTTCAAATTTCCCATAAATCCTTAGATTTTACTTGATTATCATTCCAACTTTAAGACTATCAAATATTCATTTCTGTCTTGGTGGACTTCGGGCACGACACAAATATTCGAATATATTCGAGTGAGGTTCGGTTCGTTCGTGTTCGAGCGTAGATTCGCGACTTCGACATCCCAGTTCATTGCGCGCAAAACAGGTAAATTTCGATACATTTATCACTCGTAATCTTTAATTTCTGTTTGTTTAAGATTTTAGCTTATTCTGCTATATGCTTAGTGGTTATGAAGTTCTTTGTCGTCGCGTTATTTGTTTGATGTTTGGATGCTGTTAGGATAGAATAACAATCGCTAAAAATGAATTTAAAAGATGTACACTGTGGTTTGGATGCTCAGACCGAATTCACAGGACTTAGAACTTACTTAAAAGTCGAATATATATAGGATATACCGGGGATACCAAAGCAAGCAGAAGGTATACATTCAACATACACCTGATAGACAAACCCTAATGTGTATATTTTGGGTATATTGTGTATACGATTGAAGCAGGTCGGCACTGTCTCCCTTTTACTCTATTTGTTCAAGTAATATACACCGATATGTATGTATCTGCTTGGGTTAGATACGATGAAATGGTCATATGTACTGAATTACTGGTATTCATATTTATGTTAACTCCTCTTCCTATTTCAGTCAGATTATCTGTTTTAGTTGCTAGTTTAGGCGTATTCATGCACGTTTTAATTCCTGTTTTACTATATCGACATGCTGGTTGTTGGTTTAGTTCATGTTTGGTGTAAGTTCAGTATGCCTCTGCCGTTTAGTGGAATATTGGTCCTCATTATGTTTTTTTTGAATAATATCAGTATAAACATGAGTTTCAGGCATAAATTATTGTCCTAGTGTGTACTCCAAGTAGTTGGGATCAAAGGGATCTATTATGAATAATTAGTTAAGTTTCAGCTCTTTTCTTAGCAATTTAGAGGAAACACAATGACACATGATTATTTAAGCTCAATCTAGGTTAATAAGAATGCTACAGACTGAAATTTCCCCTTTAAATGATCCTTAGTTACTGCCTCGACATTTCAGTCAATTACATTTTGATTGCTGGTAGTGTTTGGTGTTTGGCGTTTGTGGTTATTTGCGATGTTCTTAGTTTCATAAGGCTGGTTTTGTTTAACTTCATCACATTGTAGTTGTTTAGCCTTATATGTACTGGAAGATTAGCATTGTAGATTCTAATAGGTCATTTCCATATCTTTGATTAAGTTACGAATTAGCTTAGATAAACAATCCGCTGGTTATGGAATCTGTGTTTCGGGTCCTAATTAACATCTTGAGTCATCTTGTTAAGTTTGTGATCTTCTTTGGTTTGAAATATGATTTATATGATTAACTAATTAACCATGAGTCTGTTCAGTCCAAAGTTTAATCCAATTGTGTCTGTTAAAATTATGTTCAGTCATATGTGATAAAATGCAGGGGCTAAATATATATAGTTGCACTGTATGCCCAGTTCTGGTCGTAACCATATGCGCTTAAATGTTATTGTCTTGTGTTTAGGAATCATCAAATTGTTTGGTGAACCAACATACATCCCTCTCTAAGTTCTGAATGTTGAAATTGTTCAAAAAAAAGGGAAAGTGCATGAATCCTGAATTGGTTTAAACAGTCTATAGCGATTTTAAAGGAGTCTGCTGATCTGGTCTATTTGCTTGCCTAGATGACTTCTGTCGAAATATTGGACAGGACCCTCGCGAGAGGAATTTTGCTTTGTGAACCTTTACTTGCATTCATGCCTCATCTTAGTTTATAATAGTTGAACCATGCCTCCAAACTTTGAGTATTGTGATGAGCAGATCCTCCTCATCTCTATGTTTTTTATTTTAAAGAACTTTTGAGTGCTAACTCTTTCGAGTCCTTCCTGTTTATTCAGTATTTTTTTATTTTCCCATGAATGAGTTTGGTCCTTGTTGCGTGAACTGTCTACTCTTGGTTGGGCGAAGCTCTACGAAGAATCCAGTTTCTTTTATTATGGATGGATTAGTTTTAGTTGTTGGTATTTCTATTCGTCCTGACCTGACAGATCTAATTTGTTCATGACTACTTAAGATGGAGTTGCCTTTGTTCACAGAAAAGTTTATCTGAGATTAAGTGACAAGATATATATATATATATATTTTTCTTTCTTGCTCATGAATCGTAGTGTATGCTCCCTTAATCCTTTTCTGTCGAAAATGCCGATTGAAATAGTTAAGTTTAATCACTAAACTTTGAGACTAATGATTGATATACACTCTTATTTTGGGAATCTGGCTTGGTGAGAAATATATGTTTCAGCTGCTGTTTAACGGCAGCAGCCCTTTTGTTTGGTATGAATCGGCTTTAAGTTGGAGCTTTAGCCTATTTATAAGCTGTTGTTTCATAGTATCGTCAAGATTAATTTCTTTCGTACGCGTTCTAGTCAAATCTGTTGAGTTTATCATATGATAATTTTATGCTAATCTTTATCTTTTCTTTTTACATGTACACCTCGGAGCGCAATGGAGTCTTCATAAAGACTTATTATCCGAACAGTCTCATTTTGAGACTATACGGCATTTGAACTTTGCATGCGTCTTGCTATTCGGCTCTCATTCCCTCGACCTTCATCCGAACAAAACAACAAAGAGAGTGGTTAGCCAAACGGCAAACCATTGAAAACTTTACTCTTCTATGGGAGCCAAATGTGGTTTTAGTCATCTTATTTTCATTCTCTAACGCTTGTTTGTGTTCGGTGTGACTAACATTTTATCTAGCTGTGTGATTGTGATAAATACTTAATTGCTCATTTCTGACCGAGCCTATTTATATTAGGGTGTCTCAATAGCAAATTTAGGTCTTAAATTAAACGAAGTTTAACTGTTCCTCGTAGCCTATTTGGCATTTTTTTAGTTAGAAAGAAAGATATGCTTCCGAAGCATCATATAACTTTACACATTGACGTCAGCTTGTTTTGAGAAATAAGAAAAATGAACTAGTTTTCGTGGATAACCATTTTACTTTAGCTCCTTTCCAATATTTGAAACACGTATTTGTTAAAACAACCTTTGCACAGTTTATATTGAACTAATTGTCTTTCTATAAAACCTTTTAAACGTTTACTAAAATTAATCTTACAAACAATTGTTTTAATTTGTTAGTCAGCGTAATTTGTTTTCTCCAAATATTTATGAAACATTGCACCATCTTGCGTTTTCTTCAGTTTATTTACAACTAAGCTCTTTTATACAAATTATTATTTTGCTACAAGTCTTATTTTAAATAACCTACTTATATGTCTATCTATAACTTTAGCAATACTTATAAAACTATTTTTTTTTTCTATAATATTTACACTTAGCCTAACTATTCGCAAGTCCGGTCGGTTAACCATTGTTAATGGGTCTTAAAGGATGCCTAATACCTTCCCTTTAGACTAATTGAACCCTTACCTAGAATCCTAAGTTTCGCAGACTTTTAAAATAGAATTAACTTTAAAATAACTTTGATAAACTTTAGGTGTCCTAATTCACCATAAATAATTAGGTGGCGACTCCTTAAAATAAACATAAACAGGAATCACCAATATGTTGTACTCTACTTTAATCTTCGGTTAAAATGGGGTATGACACACAATATCTCCTCGCTACAATTTCTTAATCTATGGGGGAACAATCTCAAGGGACCCTTACCACGGGAGATTGGCAACTTAACCAAGATGCAGGAACTCGATCTTGGTGAAAATACGTTTACCGGTACGTATTCAGAGTGATAGCAAATAATACAACTTATACTAAATTGATAAGGTAAGGCCTAGTCCCCCTTGTTTATATTTTACTAGTTTCGACAAACGTGTGTTGCACACTAATACCATATTAAAATATTTGCATTGAAGAATACATTTCAGCAACTTAAAGTGACTATTGACAAATGATTACATTTCAACAACTAAAAGTGACTATTGACAAATGATTTTATCAAGTAGCAATAAATGTTTTCTCTGGAATATTTCACGTCCATACCCAACACACAAGCATCTAAAAGGGAAAAAATTCCTGAGAAGAAACATATGCGGATTTTAATTTTTTCTTACTGCTTTGAGAGTGATAGCTAAGCAAAAGACCAACTTCTATAGTAATTCAAAGTTCCTTTAAGAGTTGGGTCTTCTAGCTAGAGAGACATGAGCGTGCATAGATCAATAGAGGCTACTTATTCTCGTTAATAGTCCTTCCGTTTCCGTTTCATAATAAGTGGTGTTTTTGGCTTATGCACACCCTTAAGAAATTGCTCATTTCTAGAAAAGTAGGAGTGTTTTTACCAACTTATCCCTAATGCAATTTTACCTCTTTCCTAAAAAAGCTACTTAATGATTCTCAATTATGTAAATAAGGATAACAGTTCTTGAATTTACAGTTCATGACTGCTAGTATACTACTTTGCTTGTTCCTTTGTGCGACGATCATATAAATAAAATTCCAACATAGAGTTTGAGCAAGTAAATGCAATGGAAACTGGAAAAATATGTCATTTTGAATATTACTAAGCGTACTTCAGAATAGCTATAGTAGCATGTAAATGCTGCAAAGACGAATTGCAAATGCTATTCCTGTTTTCTTTTCACACTTTCTTTCTAAGCATCAATTCTATTCTCAAGAAACAATGTGAAAGTAAAATGGGAAGGGAGAAAAAGGAGAAGAGGAAAAAGTTTCACCAAAATCTCTGTGACCTGGTAGATTGTTGCTCCGGCTTCGATGAATGACGCTTAAAAATCGGGTAACCAAATATAAGGGCTGCTATGGAAAAAGTGGAACAAAAAGGAATTTAATACCAATACATGAAGTCAAGAATCAACAAAACATGAAAATTTGTACCTTCAATCTTTCTCACACATGATAAAGCACTCTCGCTTGCTGACTTCTGCCCGCCCTTAGATGCAATAGATTTATCTATTTTCTCAAATTTTGGAGTTTCCCTTCTATTTTCTTAAAACAAAAAACCAACACCCCTATAAAAAATGACTTCTTTAATGGCTTTTTGCAGTTGCATATTCTTTCTTATACTTTTCCTTATTGTGGCATTGCTATTGATTTTTTGGATAGTTATGACTCCAAATTGAAGGTTGACACAAAATAACTTCAGTCTTCAATGAATATGTCACTTGTTCACCATTTTTCCATAGAAACAGTATGTCCCTGTTTTGTATGAGTTTCTATGAAATTGAAGAGAAAAAATGGAACAAACAAAATAAGAAATAAAAGCTCTGGATAATGTACAGGCTGAAGGAGATCAAATGTATTTCAAGACTCAAGAGTAATCACTTCGGCACTTCTGATGAACATGTTAAAAACTCCCTTTTTTTTTTTTTTTTTTTTTTTTTTGAGAGAGGATGTTAAAAACTTTTATTGAAGTTACTTATCTAGATAAGAACTATTCTCATACTTAAATGAAAAGGTATTCAATATATAAACTTACAGGAACATTACAGATTTACACTAATCCATGTATCCCAAAGCTATTTCAGTCGTTGTACATCAACATTGTAGTCCAACAGAATTTTAGCCTAAATATTCACATTAGAAAAGTTGTACAAATATGGGAAACTAAGAACTGACAGACTATCTTCCTTCTTGTTGTCGGAATGGCCAAGAGCCTAACAAACCAATAAGAGTAAATGTAGGAAGAATGGAAAAGTCAATCTAAGGGAGGGAGGAAGAATAACAAAGTAAAAAAGAATAGGAGGAAATTTGAAAAAAAAAAAATGAGGAAACATATAAATAAGACTCCTAAACCCCATCTCTCCTCCCTCCCCACTTCATCTCTTTCTTCTTTTTATCTTTCTTCACCAAACTTTTCTACAATTGGTTACTATTTGATTTTTTACCGTGAAAGAGGACAGGGAAAGAGAAAAATAGGTCTTAACTGGCGTTATTTCTTCTTTTCAATGATCGCACAGAGTAAATAAACCAAAGTATACGCGGACAACAATATATCAAAGTTTCATTTTTGCGTTTTGTTTCACAGGTCAGAGGAAATCTAAATAAAAAACAACTGCTTCCAAGAAAATAATAGTGCACTATTTCAGCCAACCATTAAGGCGCAACACCCAAAGAACTAAAACTTTTGAAATTGCTAATGATGGACTCTTGATAAACTATAAAAAAAAAATATAATGACAGAAATCAAGCAACATCAAAATATGTTGAGCACATGAGCAGTTAATTACCATTTTGATCTTTCTGTACTCAAATTACTCTGCCTAAGCCTACTTTCACTCTTAAGGCAAATATTGTGAAAGCCAGATGAAAAGTGTTTTTTTTTTTTAAAAAAAAAAAAAAAGAGAAAGACAGAGGAAAAAGTTTCACCAGAGTTCTCATGATTGGACTCATACTCAATCAAAACCCGATGTGAAAAAAGGGAAAAAGAAAGATTAAATACAAAAATACATGAAATAAAACACCGCGAAAATAAGAAGAATTTGTACCTGCGGATATTTCTCAACCATGATAAATTTCTTCTCTGTTATTGTTGAAGAAGTCAGCTAATAGAAGTTCGAATGTTCAACTTTCCCCTACAGACGCTATTAACGGAACCTGAATAATACTTTGAAGTTACGACGCTAAATTATCGGGCAAACACATACAAAAATGGCAAAACAAAAAAAAAAGTTTGTGTCACTATCTACGCATAAAACATTAGATGAAAAAGTCCTTAAGTGAACACATTCAAGATTAATCAAGGCGCACAAAATTGATGACAACATAACCAAAAGTTCCAAACATTATTCCTACTAACCGACCTAAATCAAGGAAAACCAATAATATAAGATATGGAGATACATTTGCTAAGTTCAAATTGTAGAGACAATCTTTTTTCGTTATTTCTTCTGAATATAAGTCATAAATTCCACTATTAGGAAAAACAATGTGAAAGCCAAGTAGAAAGAAAGAAGAATGAACAGGAGGATAAAGTCACAGTGGAATCCCATGGTCGGAAAAATTGTTTCTTCTCTGCCTTGAATGAACTGGAATTGTAGTTTATGTTTCATACGGGTGTTGTGTTGAATGTGTTTCCTTTGTTGATTGCTGGTTGTTGGTTTATTCTCTGATTTCAGGGATACTGAATCGGTGATAATTTTGATGGAAACGGGTTGTGGGGAATTTTAGAAAACGCTGCGATTCAATATTAAGATGGAGTTGTAACTGAACATTAACTCTCTTTTTTTATTAGATATAATAATTGAGTTTATCGTGTTAAAAATACAGGGTAAAGCCCAAAAAACTGACAAAATTGATAAATAGGTTTACTGATAATTGAGGCATGCTACGTCAGCGGGCCTTTGTCACAAATCACACTAGAGAGATAACCCGCACTAAGCAACCCCCGTGCGACGAGCTCGACCCAGAAAGCAAATCCTCTGCTGTCGTAGGCAGGAGGTTTCCCTCAATTATGAAACCTCCATGCTCAACCAACTGAGCCACCCGCCAGTCATCACAACTTCATTTTCCCAATTCTCTTTCTATATGCATACTAGTGTCATTTGGCCCGGGCTTACTAGCATTAAGATGTTAATTTGTAGATATCTTTTAATTTTTTTCTACTTTTGCTTCTTTATTTTTGTAACATCAATCTGATACTTCGAAAGACTTTTAAAATATTAAAGTACAAAAATATACCTGAAAATAAAATCAAAGTATTTTTCTTAATTTATATATTAGATTTAAAAAAAATCAAACATTTGAAAGTTCTCATCATTTCCATTCTACTTAAATTTCAAAACAAATTAAAAAGCCTAAAACACCATTTATTTTTAAATAGAGGGAGTATCTATTTGGTTTCATTGCCAACTGCGGTATCGGCAATTTTTTGAAGGCAATTAATACTATGAGAACAATAGCAGTTACTAACATTCAAGACTTACCAATTGTCTTTTAGTCTTCAAGATATGATAAGAAGATGGCTGATGAAATTAAAGCTCTACAACTAAATATATAATATAATTAAAATTTTGTGAATATTAGTTAGGAGAAGAGGAAGAGACACTGCAAAAATACTACTAGTCTCTATTAACCCCGACGGTGAAAGAAAAGATAACTAAGTTATTAAATGAGGGATAAATCAAACGTGTTGAATATTAACTTCTAATTCCCATTTTACGTTTTTTCTTATTTGTATCAAACTTTTTCTTTTTGTTATAATTGTAAAATGTGCATTTACATCTTTTTACAAATAATTTTTTGAAATAATGTTGGCTCGAAAGGTAAAAAAGTCGTTCAACATTTGATGGACATTTTGGTAAATTAACTTTAAATTTTTTTGGTTCCCACTTTTAGAATAACTACTATCTGGACAACACTTTATTGTATTTTTATAGTTCTAAATTCATGCATATATTTGATCAGTCGTGAAATTACGCGATATTCGACGCTAATTCCTTAAGCTTTTGTGACTCCTTAAGCACTTTTGTTGTTACTTTTTGTGTTTTTATGTTGTTTTGTAGGAAAAGATGCCCGGAGAGCATAAAAGAGCAAAATGGATCAAAATGGACCAAAATGGAACAAAATAGAGCAAAACAAGCCAAGTAGCTGAAATGAGTGATCGGAAGAAACCAAGTGAAAAGAAAGTCAAAAAGAGGTCAAACTGGACTTTTTTGCAAAACTGTCAAAAGTGGACAGTTTTGCAAAAACGGGACAGATTTGCAAAACTGTCAAAAGTGGACAGTTTTGCAAAAACGGGCAGAATTGCAAAAACAGAAATATGGGGGCAGATTTTGACATTTTTTGAACTTGGAAAAATTGGGGGGAGCTACAAAAGAGAGGCTAGGGCAAAACATTTTCTATCTTTGGTCATTTTGCAAGTTTTGGAGGCTAGGGTTTTCACCTACACCATTGGAGGAGAAGATTGGAGCACTTTAATGAGATAATTCTTAAACCTTTCTTCAATTCCTTGTTTTGTATTGAATATTTTAGTGTGTAGTATTTCATTTCTAGACTTGAATCTTGTTTATGAAAATATTCTTGATTAAAGTTTGGATTGAAACTCTTGTTTTGCTTATGTATTGAATGATTCTTATTGCTATTGAAGTGGGTCTTTGTTGATTTAATTAATCTCGTTCTTGAATGTTTCCAAAGGGATTAGCTAACCCTAGGACTCACCCATTTACTTAGATTGAGCTTGGGAAAGGAAATCTAGGTTGGGAAAGATTAATTAACAAGAATTTGGGTCATTAAACTCATCTAATAACTTGAGCTCGGAAGAGGATAGTTACTTGAGGTTAAATTGATTGTGCCTAATATCACACTCTAAGGCTTGGAAAAGCTTAGAGTGAAATTCATTGATTTGGTTGGAAGACTTTCAATGAGATTTTAGAAATCATTATCTATTGACATAAACCCGTTCTTAGTTGTAAAATCGTGAAATACATTGGATCGTTACTTGAGTGTAATCTCCTATTATCCATGCTTGTGGCCATTGATCATTTTACTCGCTTTCTAGGTAATTTTACATTTCCGCATTAGTCATAATTTTCTCAAAAACCCAAAATATTATCCATCGTTTGGCTTTAGCTTAGTTGGTGAAAGTTCCTTACTTTCTTAATCGCCTAGCATATTGTTCCCTGTGGGATCGACCCCGACTCATAGTTGGGTAAATATATTGCATACGACCGTGTACACTTTCTCTTTGAGGAGTGTATTTGGACGTTATCAAAAATGACGCCGTTGTCGGGGAACAATTTGGCGTATTTAGGTTAGTTTGAGATTTCAGCTTGCTTGCTTTGGTCAAAATTCGTAAATATTAGTGTAGTTGTTTTCTTTGCTTGATTGCAAAACTGTCCAGTTCTGAAAAACTGACCAATTTTGCAGAATTGCAAAACTGTCCAGTTCTGAAAAACTGTCCAGTTTTTTATTTTTGCAGAAACTGTCTAGTTCTAAAAAAAAAAAAAAAAAAAAAATTGTCCAGTTTTTGCTTCTGCAAAACTGTTCAGTTTAAAAAAAAAAAATGGCATCATATAATGATAATTGGTCGGATGGTAGTTATGCATACTTTGATGACCCTTGTCTTTATTGCGGAGGACCACACTCATGGCAAAATTGTTTGAATTCTTCCGGGGGCGGGTTGTGCGCACAATCCCAAACCTATGAGTGGAGTATATGTGATAGATGTGGTGGTCAAAATGGTCATTGGGATAATTGTGATTATTTGTCCTTCCCTTCCCCGAACCCCCACTATGACTATTCTAGTTTTGATTTTGATGATAGTAGGGATATGGAAATGGAAGAAGCTTCAAATGCTCAAAATGAGAGGATAATGCTCATGTTAGAGACCATTCTTGAAAAAGTTGAAAAACAGGACTTAGCGGTTAAAGACTTGAGGCAACCACTTGATGACTTGAGGCAAGCAATTAATTGCAATGACAAAGCTATTCACATCTTGGAGGATCAAATGAAATCATTGGTTCATACTTATAATTCTCAACAACTTGAGGGTGTTGAAAGTAGGCAAGAAAGTGACCAAAACATGAATGTCTCCAAGAGTGAATTTCTACAAGCTTTGAATGACTCTCAACTTGAAGAAAGCCTTGACAAAGTGGAAATAGTGAGCCAAGATTGGCTTATGTCTCAAGCTCAACAACTTAGAGTCTATGGGGATCATCGAGAAGACATTTCGAGGATGGTGGAAGAATTTGTAAAAATCCATGTTGAGCAAAGGCAAGAGTTGAAGGAACTTGAAATTGCTATCCGTGACTTGAAAGCCGAATTGAATGCAAAAGTTGAGGTATGCAATACTCAACATCAAATAGTCATGGATAGTAGTTTTAAGTTAGTTTCCAATGAAAAAGTGGTCAACATTGATTTTCAAGAGCTAATGATGAATTGCCAGCCGACCAATCCAAATATAATGCAAGATGCCGAGATTGAAGAAATGATACTAGAGTTGCATAAAAAAGTTCATGCAATGGTTTTTGAAGACTCTAGTTCATTTTTGGGTGAGGATGTCAAAAATGAAGTGAATTTGAAAATGGAGCGCCTTAGACTACATTCCAACCATTTTTCAACATTGTGCTTGGTTGATGATATGGAAGTTGAACTAACCGAGCGTATGGAGAATTGTGGAAATGAAGAAGAAAGCGTTTTCATTTTGAAGTTTGCTATGCCAAGAAGACAAAATGGCATGCCTCACTTAAGGGCCAAGAAGTGCAAAATGCGACACCCGAGAGTTGGCCTCCTTGTTTTTCTACCACCGCCCCATGAGCGTCATCATGACCTTGATTCAAAGTTGGGGCGCAAATTCATATCTTCCAAATGGAAGGAAAAGTGGTAAAGGTAACCGTCGTGCCGCGACGTTAAATCAAGCGCTTGGTGGGAGGTAACCCATCGTTTTAAAAGTTTTTAATCGTTTTGGAAATTTTATTTTTTAGAATAGTTTTAGTTTATGGTTTTTGACTAATCCGCAAAGTTTCAGAATTTTTGGAGTTGTTTTGAGCATATCGAATTTCCGGACAGCCTCCAAACCAGTAAAAGCTGCTAAATTTTTTTTTCAGCTGTCACAACCTGCTAAAATTTTTTTTCAGCTGTCACAACCAGAACAAATCATATTATATATTTCAATCAAATTATGTGGAATAGTAACTTTTCCTGCCAACAATCTAACCTTAGGTAGAGATGGAAAAATGAAAACGAGATGAACTGAAGTGGGTTTGCCTAATTCTCAAGTTGAGAACAATTTTTTGTCAAATTGAAATTGTAGAGAAGAAATATTGAAATTGTAGAGAAGAAATTGGGGAATTTTGTGGGAAGACAAAAGGACTTTATATTTAATGTGCTGGCAATAAATAGTAGAGTATTTTGGAGAATTAAAAAATGGATACATTGCTAACATACTACATTCATGTAATAGGTTAGCAAGACTCTATGTAGTAGGTTAGCAAAACCTGACATATATATATATATATATATATATATATATATATATATATATATATATATATATAATAAAAGACCGCTAGACACATTGTCTAGTAGTATAAATTTGTCTAAAAAAGAACTAACTAGTATTCATTCATTCATTCATCATGTGTTCCCAGGTGAAATACCCAAAGAGATAAGCAATCTCGTGGAGTTGGACATCCTTGATCTGCGTTGAATAGCTTTAGTGGTTCACTTGCAATGGAGATCTTCAACATGGAGTTAAGGATCCTTGATCTTGGGTTTAATAGCTTTAGTGGTTCACTTGCAATGGAAATCTTCAACATATCAAGGCTGAGAAAAGTTTATCTTGGAGACAACAATCTAGTTGGGTCTATACCTCATTCAATCTCCAATTGTTCAAAACTTACCTCATTAGATCTCTCATACAACAAACTCACTGGTTTAATTCCTAACTCCCTTGGATATCTTACTCATCTACAGTTCTTAAACTTGGGGGAAAATAATTTAACCAGTGACTCATCATTTAGTTTCTTGACCTCCTTAACCAATTGCAGAAAAATAACAACTCTTTCTCTAGAGTTCAACCCTCTAGATGGTGTGCTTCCAGTCTCTATAGGAAAATTCTCCACATCTCTTCTAAAATTTTATGCCGGAAGTTGCAAAATCAATGGCCAAATTCCAAATGAAGTTGGGAACTTAAGTAGCTTATTATCCCTTGATATTTTTGAAAACAACTTGGTTGGATCGATTCCCACATCAATTAGCAACTTGACAAACCTTCAGGTCTTGGACTTGAGTGAAAACGCTCTAACAGGATTTATTGGAGATAGTGTATGTAAATTGCAGAGATTGGGTAACATTTACTTTGGTCAAAATCAACTTTCAGGATCTCTTCCAAATTGTTTAGGGAACGTTACTTCGCTTAGAGAGATACATCTGCGTTCCAATAAATTGAATTCCAATATACCAACAAGCATAGGGAATCTTAAAGATCTTGTGGTTCTTGACTTATCGTCAAACAACATGGGTGGCTCTTTACCTGCAGAAATTGGAAATCTAAAGGTTGCGATACAAATGGATCTGTCAATGAATCAATTCTCAAATGGAATTCCTAGAGAAATTGGAGGATTACAAAATTTGCAGAAACTTTCTTTGAGACACAACAAGTTGCAAGGATCCATACCTGACTCAATGAGCAACATGATAGGTTTGGAATTTTTAGACGTTTCTCATAACAATATAACGGGAATCATTCCCAAATCCCTGGAGAAACTTCAAAATCTCAAGTATTTCAATGTTTCTATCAACAAATTGTATGGTGAAATACCCTCGGGAGGTCCTTTCAAGAACCTTTCAAGTCAGTTTTTCATCTACAATGAAGCATTGTGTGGTTCTTCGAGATTTAATGTCCCACCATGACCCACTTCATCAAAGCATAGATCAAATGGGAAAAAATTGCTAGTTCTATTTCTTATGATGGGAATTGCACTTGTATTTGTTCCTACTTCCCTTGTGCTCGTGTGGATAAGGTATAGAGGAAGTAAAAGAGCACCTCAGCAAGTTGATTCATTGTCTACCGCAACAAGAGGAAGAATTTCATACTATGAATTGCTCGAAGCAACTGATGCGTTTAGCGAGAGTAATCTGATTGGTTTCGGGAGTTTTGGCTCTGTCTACAAAGGAATTCTCAGAAGTGGGACTACTATTGCAGTTAAAGTGTTCAATCTGCAATTGGAAGTGTCATTCAAGCATTTTGATACAGAATGTGAAATTTTGCGTAGCATTCGCCATAGGAATCTAGTAAAAGTCATCACTAGTTGTTCCAACCTTGATTTTAAGGCTTTGGTGCTCGAGCATATGCCTAATGGGAGTCTTGAGACGTGTTTGTATACACACAACTATTTCTTAGACATCTTGCAGAGACTAAGCATAATGATAGATGTGGCATGTGCGTTGGAATATCTCCACCATGGGTGCTCACTGCCCGTGATTCACTGTGATCTGAAGCCTAGTAATGTCTTGCTCGATGAGGATATGGTTGCCCACCTAAGCGACTTTAGTATTTCAAAAGTGCTTGGTGAAGATGTGAGTAATTTATACACTAAAACCTTAGCAACATTTGGTTATATTGCACCGGGTACGTCTCTTAGTTTTTCTTTGAACACCGTTTTTTCAGTTATCTTTTCCTCCAAGAAATTATGTTATATCTTTGAAGTAATTGTTTGGCTATAGAATATGGACTAGATGGATTGGTGTCAGCAAAATGTGATGTCTATAGTTACGGGACCATGTTGATGGAGACGTTTACAAGGAGGAAGCCTAATGATGAAATGTTCGAGGGAGATCTTAGCTTGAAGCAATGGGTGAGTAATTCACTTCCAGAGGCAGTAATGGATGTTGTAGATGCTAACTTGGTAACACCAAATGATAGTTACTTGAAGTTAGATTGTGTGGCATCGATCATGAAAGTGGCATTAGATTGTTGTGTTGAATCTCCGGCAAGAAGGACAAACATGAAAGATGTCATAGGGATGCTACAAAAGACCAGGATTCAACTTCTCGCATGTTGAACATGTTCTTCAAAACTCTTGTTCCCAAGTACTTGTTTTGTTGCAAATGCTTGCTAAAATATTGTATCGATGTGAAGAATGTATTTTTATTTTAGCACTTTTGAAATCCTAATTACAATAAATCTTATTAATTCCTCTTAAAATCAATGTTCTAAATTGGTAGATCACAATCAATAGAGGAAAAATAATTCTTTCTATTTCCTGCTTTTTGGATGTGTTCAGTGTTGTGCAACTTCTTCCATTATGTTTTAGCACCTCTAAACATTTTTGTGAGGATATGAACAGTTAATAAGAGATGGGGCATCTGATATTTATCGATTTCACTGGAAATTTAGTAGGCAATTTGGAGTAACATTTTTGTTTGTTTGTTTTATACTTAGCGAGTTCCATCAGCAAATAAATCTAATACCAAACGTCGAGCGCTTTGTGGGAACTAATTCACAATGAGTTCAAATGGGTTCTAGGCAAATTCATTATCAGTGGCAAAAATTTAACATTAACTAATTGGTTTATCCAATACACTTAAAAAAAAAAAAAAAAAAAAAGAACTTCTCTAGAAAACACAACATTTAGGAGTAGTTCATAATTGAATCGTTGAAAGACATATAGTGTGTATATAATAAGTTGGGCTCTACCCTTCCCGCCCACCTCATTAATATTTGAAAGGAAGAATCCGAGGGTAGCCTGACGATCAACAAATAAATCTCAGATTTGAGTGTTTTTTTTTTAATGTTGTCTCAAAGTAGACTAAGCACCTATTTAATCGAGAAAGGCAAATAACAACCTTTTCTTTATAAACCTCTACATTAACTTAAATCGACTACACATGGTGTCACACTTTTATGCCATTTGAAAACCCGCAGAGAAAAATGTAATTGCGATAGAACAAAAGAACTCTCTATTCTAACCAACAATCAGAATCATGCACACACTTTAGAGTTTAATAGACATTGCACACTTGAGACTTAGTAGAAAACACAAGCAATTTGTAGAAATTCATTGAGGCAAAACGTCGAACACATGGAAATCAAAAACGTTAAATAGATTTCATACTTGAATGAGTGCTTGCAACCGACTAGAAACAACAAGGGAAAATATAAGCATCATTTACAGAATTTAGTATGGGTTAAAGAGTGTAATGAATGGCTAGACAACCAATACAATAGACTCAGCACACACTCCACTCTTCAGCACACATCTATTCTAAAAGTCCTCCATTATTAAACACAATAATTAAAGTACAATTATAATTTTTCATTTTATAACTAGACAAAAGGCTAAAAAAAAAGAGAAAAACAAAAAAGGAATGGAGGCCATAGAGAGGTACCATATCACCTTGTCTATGCCTAGCTTTATATTATACATAGATTTACTTTATATATTTCTAAAAATCAAGTGTGGTGAAAACAATAGGAAACATATGTCACACTTTAGTGCTAGCAATTCAACTATTAGGAACAATCTTTTATGCAAGAAAAACTTTCAGAATAATCTGACGGCTATATTTTTATGGTATTATAGAATAAACAAGATACATTAATAATATCGGTAAGATAATTAATCAAGAAGATTTAGTAGATTTCTATTATAGCCACAAATCTATTCCGTAATTGCCTAGATTAAATAACCGGCCACATTCAATCCTATTGCAACCAAAAATTCTTTTTTCACAAATTCAATTCAAGATCATACTTAATATTTAATTGCTGATCAGGCAGTTTCTACCTAGTAAACAAATCGACTCAAGCTATATACTTTTCCTTACTCGGATTTTTGTCTCCAACATGGCTTTTGCGAAGCGAGGAGTATTTTCCTCACCTAGACCATGCTCGCGATGAAGCACACTACCTTGACTGTTTTTCACTTTGGACGTTTTCCTTTCCAACTGCATCGTTTTGTTCCTAAAGCATCAAATTAATATCCCAACAACAATAACAGCATATCCAATGTAATTCTACAAAGTGAGATTTTGGGAGGGTAGAGTGTACACAGACCTTACCCTATCTTGGGAGGTAAAGAGACTGTTCCCAGAAGACCCCGACTCAAGAGAAAGCATGACGGAAAAAAAATCCCATTAGCAAAAAATTACGTTTTAGCACATTGGACAAATTTAGCTAGTGTATGTACTCTTTTTAGCAGATACTTTCACCGTCTCATTTTAACAGTCATTGTAGTTCTTTTTACACCAATTAAGAAAATAAGAAATACAAGATTTAATTTACTAAATTACGCTTATTTAATAAATGTAGACTAATTTTTTTCTCTTAATATTATGTATACTTCTTTAATGTTAAGGGTGTAGATCAAATAATTATCAACTTTAGCCATCAATTCTTAAAGTGAAAATTATTTTAAACTAAAACGATAATTTCTACTATTAAGAAGAGGGAGTTTAGGGCACTTTCGTCGTCCGTTGTGGACCCTCCTCATAAAAATAAATAAAAATTTGGCCCCAAATTAAACCGGCCCATAAAAAAAAATTGTGGGCCCCATATATATTAAACAACAATTAATATTAAAAAAAATTGTGGGCCCCATATTAAACACCATGCGAATTCGTAGCAAACACTAATATAATAAAATTTTAAATACGGAGCACAAACTACAATGTTATATTAATCGTGTTTTGAACATAGTATCCTATATTGACAAAATCAAGCAATATATATAAAAAAAAAAGTGCAGACTTTGTATTCTTAGGAAACACTAATATAATAAAATTTTAGATACGGAGCACAAATTACAATGTTATATCAATCGTGTTTTGAACATAGTATATATATATATATATATATATATATATATATATATATATATATATATATATATATATATATATAAAAAAAAAAAAATTGGGCCCCATATTAAATAGGCCCATAAAAAAAACAAAATTGTAAAAAAAAATTGTGGGCCCCATATATATTAAACAACAACTGATATTAAAAAAAAATATGGGCCCCATATTAAACATCATCCAGTATTTTAAAAATAAAAGTGTAACCCACCACATCCAAACTCAAGGGAAAAAAAAAGTGAACCCCATATTAACAAAATCAAGTAATATTAAAAAAAAAAAGTGAATCCCATATTAAAAAACAAACAATGTTAAAAAAACAAATTGTGAGCCCCATATATATTAAACAACAACAAATGTAAAAAAAAAAGTATGGGCCCCATATATATTAAACAACAACTAATATTAAAAAATAGTGCAAATTAATAATGTCAAAAAAAAAAGTGCACCCCATATTAAAAAATCAAACAATATTCATGTAACTTTCAAAGTATCTAATTAAGTCAATAATGATGGATTCATTGCCACGTGCGTTTGCTACGTGAATCCCATATTAAAAAAAGTGAATCTCATATTAAAAAAATAAACAATGTCAAAAAAAAAAGTGCAGACTTTATATTCATAACAAACGCTAATATAATAAAGTTATAGATACGGAGCATAAATTACAATGTTATATCAATCGTGTTTTGAACATAGTACACACACACACACACACATATATATATATATATATATATATATGCATAAAAATAGTGCAAACTAATAATGTCCAAAAGGGTGGACTCGATACTAAAAAACACCAAACAATATAAAAAAATAAAAAAAATTAAAAAAGAAACTATATAAAGCATGGGTTTAGACCCATGCTTCGTTGTCTGTTGTCCCTTAAAAAAAAAGAGTAGGCCCCATACTAAATAACACCGAGCAATAGAAAAAAAGGAAGAAAAAAAAGTGGAACTCACCATCTCCGAACTCATGGGAAAAAAAAAGTGCACCCTATATTATCAAAATCAAGCAATATCCAAAAAAAAAAAAAAAAGTGAACCCCATATTAAAAAAAATATAATGTTAAAAAAAAAAAGTGCTGGCTTTGTATTCGTAGGAAATACTAATATAATAAAGTTTTAGATACGGAGCACAAACTACAATGTTATATTAATCATATTTTGAACATAATATATGTACATATATTATATGCATAAAAATAGTACAAACTAATAATCTCCAACAAAAAAAAGGGTGCACCCCATAAAGGGTAGACCACATACTAAACAATATCAAGCAATATAATTAAAAAAAAAAAAACTGGAACCCACTATCTCCAAACTCACTGTAAAAAAAGGTGGATCCCATATTAACAAAATCAAGCAATATAAAAAAAATAGTATTTCTTCGTTTAAATAGAAAATCAATTTCTACTTTGTTTCGTTTTAAATATGTAAAATTAATTTAATAATTTGAATTAGAATTATCCAAATCAAACTTTGGTAAAAAGGAAAATAGTTTCCTTTTAAACAAGTCTTCTCTTTTAAAAAATATTAATAAATTTGCTGATTTTATATTCGTAGCAAACATTAATATAATAAAATTTTAAATACAGAGCACAAACTACAATGTTATATTAATCGTGTTTTGAACATAATATATATATATATATATATATAATCACTATTCAAAGACAACTACATATATATAGATGCACTATAATCCGAAATGTTGAGCCCATGCGCACGGGCATAGACCGTCTAGTTAAAATGAGATAAGGGAGTATATCGTTACTTTCCACCACACACTTACGGAGATAATGAAAGCAACACTTGAATGAGAGTGACTTTGCCATCTTGCAAAAGTCTTTGGAGTTTGGACAGATTAGAAGAATAAATTTGTTACTACAATTACGGCTTGCAAGTTGGATAAGTCTTCGGGGCCCACATAAGTTAGGCTACCAAGTAAGTCATTGAACTATTAGAAATGACTTATTTATGTTGCCCGTCAATAGTTTGACTCATTTATGCCATCATCAGTACTAAAATGGCTCATTCATGCCATTTTTTTATTAATATCGATTTTATAATACCAAATATAACACGTGGCTTCCAATTAGGGATCCACGCTGCTTAATTAAACCAGCCCAATTTTAAATCCTAAATTAATAAAATAATCTGACCCAAATTATTGAAAAATGGCATGAATGAACCAATTTGGTAACAATGATGGTATAAATGAGCAAAACTATTGACGAGTGGCATAAATTAACTATTTCCGATAGTTCGATGTAATATTTGAGCCTTTTCCGTTTATTTAAACATCTGAAAAACAAGTAAAAGTTACAGTTAAGGATTGTGGTGTGAAGGATATTATTCCTTCCCATTAATCAGAGATTTTGGGTTCGCACCGTAAATTTTTAAAAAATAAATCCTGATTAGGAGCGCTTTGACTTTACACGGTACAATTTCAAATTAGTCTAGACTCCAATGTGAATACTCGACACCGAGTGGAATATTTTTTTTAAAGTAAAAAGTTAAAAAAAACATGTGTAAACAATTGTGGAAATCTTAAATAAAACTTTAAATGTTGCGTGAAATCTCATAGTATTGACCACCCTGCCTGTCAATGACTGACCTGCCCTTTCCCGCCTGATACAAAGGGTGGATCTAGAAGAGAACTTACGGGTTCACGGGAACGCAATAGATTTTACTTATGCTCTATATATATATATATATATATATATATATATATATATATATATATATATATATATATATATATATATATATATTTTAAGAAATTCACTAAATATCTATAAATATTTGTTTGTAAAATCAATTTCTTATCGTATATTAACATAGCCATCCGTCTTTGCATATAAAGTCTCATTTAATATTAATATATAATCTAATAAGTGGCTAACTTCTTTAAAATATCTTAGCAAGAATTCACCCGTTTTGATGATGTAAGTATTTTTTTTCCACGACATTATTAGTACTGTAGTAAAGTTACCCATCTATAACAGCTATATTTTTTTGTTTTGGTAATATAATGATTACTCATCTTTATATAAATAGAATCTCTAAAATTACCAATAATAGGTCCAGAGATTCTGACCAAATATTTTGATTTTTTAATACATCATTTATGACAAAGAATATTATATAAATATATATTTTCATCATTAAACGATTTTTCTTCATTATACAAAGTGTGATTAAGCTTAAAATTGACATTAAAAATGAAAAAATAGATTTTTTTTGCATCTCTTTTGCCTATTGTAGCGAAATATTATTTAAATGTCAATGCTGTTATAGGTGTATATATAACAACTTTTCGTTATAGTAGCCAAAAAATTTCGAACTCAGCGATGCTGTTATAGAGAGGGTTGGCTGTACTTCCAGCGTCTCCTCATAGCTGTTGTTTTAGTTCTTTTCACGGCCATTAAAAAAAATACAAAGTGTAGTTTACTAACTTATCCTTATCTAATAAATATAGACTGATTTTTTCTTTTAAATATTGTGCATGCTTTTTTAGTATTAAGGGTGCAGTAGGAAATAATTATCAACTTTAGTTTTGAATTTATAAAGTGATAATTATTTTACGATAAATTTTTTGAATTGAAACTCCAGTTAAAATGAGAGGGGGTGGGTTGGGTTTTTTTTTTTTTTGGGGGGGGGGGGGGCAGGGGGCATATAATTGCTTTTCACCACATTAGGTTGAAGAGAAAATGAAAGCAAGACTTATGAGAATGACTTGCCGTCTGGCAGAAGTCTTTGGAGTTTGGACCGATAAGATGACAAAATGATCAATGAAGAAATAGAAAATATTCTAAAAATCGCGATGGCCAAAAAGGTGATTTCATGGCTATTTAAAGAGCCCGTTTGGATTGGCTTACAGCTTAAAGCTGTTTGCAGCTTATAAGCTGAAAAAAATAAGTTGGGGTAGTCCAACTTATTTTTTTTGGCTTATAAGTTGTTTTCAGCTTATAAGCTGCTTTAGATAAACTAAGTCAAATGGGTCCAATTATTTTTTTGAGCTTATTTTAAGCATAAAATGATTTTAAGCTGGCCAGCCAAACACTCAAAAAAGCTGAAAACAGCTTATAAGCCAACTTATAAGCCAATCCAAACGGGCTCAAAGTCTTAAACCCCCGTTGTTACTAGCCATGTTCTTAATAATTTCTGCACTTTTGAGGAAAACTTTCACCTCATTTCTCTTTGTAATCTTGTTGGTTCAATATGTAATGCCACTTGTAAAACTAAACTAAATTAACTTTTACTATTTTTTCTGTTATTACCTAACTCGGCCCATCCCGTGCCACATAGTTTTGAAAATCTCATAGCTTGTACCGCCCCGCCCGTTAGCCCTAAAGACTAAACTTCACCTCCCGCTTCGCATCCACATCGTCGCATTGCCATCCCTGCATATATAGTTTTGTCCACATATTAAACTACAATAGAATAATTGCTAAGTGCATTATCTTGATCAAGAGTGTAAATATTTTTCACTTTGTTATATATATTACTTAAAAAGTAGCTAGAATCAATTATAAACTATGCTAGCTAGTGTACATACCTTTAGTAAAAGAAAACTTGGAAAGTCTTTGGAATAACAACCTTACAAATTAATGTTGTGTATTCTTTTATATAAAAAATTCATAAAAACATACTCCCTCCGAATAAAAAAAATTCACTTAGCCATTTGCACACCCTTTTTCCTTAAAAGAGATTAGAATGAAAAATCTCCTAAAAAGATATTTTAAAAATCTTGAAGACCAAAAGGGAGATCTCATTTCTATTTATAGTCTCAAAACCACAGGTTACTAGCCATACCATCTTCCTACTAATTTTTGCACTAATGGAGAAAACCTTCACATTTTTTCTCTTAACACTCTTGTTGCTTCACTATGTTATGGCTAGTTCAGCCATGACCCATTACCACTAATAAATTAACTCTTCTTTCCCTAAAATCCCAAATCATTTCGTACCCCTTTCACTTCTTGGATGAAAGCTGGTCTCCAGCTATTTCTTTTGCCATTGGGTGGGAGTCACTTGTGGCTCTCGTCACCAAAGAGTGAAATCCTTGAATCTTTCTAACAAGGCTCTTAAGGGCAGTATTCCCCGTGATTTTGGAAACCTCACATTTATTGCTACTCTTGACTTGAGTGGAAACAACTTGCATGACAACTTGTCTCATGAAATGGCACACTTCCATTGACTAAAGTGGCTTGATTTAAGTTTCAACGACTTCAGCGGGGAAGTTCCTTCCTGATTTGGGTTTTTACACCAACTTCAACTTCTAAATCATAGAAATAATAGTTTCACTGGTTCCATCCATTCTTCATTTTCTAATATTTCCACACTTAAAACTTTGAATCTGAGATTCAATTCCATAGAGGTCAAATCCCAAAAGTGATTGGAAGTCTTATAAACCTTAGAGAATTAAACCTGAGAGGTAAAAGCTCATAGGCTTTATTCCTCCATCGCTGTTGAATGCCTCAAGGTTGGAGACTTTAAAGTTAGATTTAAATTCACTTCAAGGAAACATTCCAAAAGAGATCGGTAATCTTCACAACATGACCAAGTTCTCCATACAATATAATCAACTTACCGGTTCTATACTCTACACAATTTTCCATATCTCTAGAATCGAAGCCATTTCATTTACAAGCAATAGCTTATCAAGAAATCTTCCAAATGGTTTATGCAATGATCTCGCAATACTCAAAGGGCTTTTTCTATCCACAAACAAGCTTCATGGTCATATGCCTGCAAGCTTGTCAAATTGTTCACTTCAACTACTGGATTTATCACAAAATGAGTTTGATGGGCCAATGCATAGTGAAATTGGAAGATTAACTAATCTGCAGGTCATGGTTCTCCGATCTAACCATTTCACTGGTATGTTTTGTTTTATGAATGCTAGTAGTATTGTATCTAATTACTTTGTAATTTTTTTCATTACACATGAATTGCAGGGATAATTCCACAAGAAATTGGAAATCTTGTTAACTTGATGGCGCTAAGCATGAAGAGAAACCAAATTACTGGCTCAGTCCCGATCTCCATCTACAATATCTCCTCGTTGCAACATTTTTCACTATTGGAGAACAATCTTGTAACACCCCGTACCTTTAACGAAATTTTTGACCACGATCCTAGACTTAGAAAATCAGATAAAGAATGTGGGAATTGAAAATTTTCCGTTCAGTTGTGATATGGTGGTTTACGCCCATGAACAGTGGTCGTATTTCAGTTTACGGGCCGTAAACCAAGTCGTGAACTGAAACCAAGAATTTTTGAACATTCTAGAATTTGACATTTTGAGGTCATAGGGTTAAATACGGACCGTATTTCACTTTACGACCCGTATTTCAAACCGTATTTGGCATTTCGGAAAACTTCCTTGATGAAAGTTGTAGAGCATTGAAATACCTTTCCAACGGTATCTTACGGGGGTCAAACGGACATCTGTGCCAAGAGTTATGACCATTTTACTGAAGAGATGCAATGCAGTCCATAGGGCAGAATACGGACCGTAAAGTCAGTTTACGACCCGTAAACTGAAATACGGCCAGTATTTTGCTGGACGTAAAGTGCAATGTTCCAGAACACTATATATCCGTCCATATCAGTTCAACTCATTATTTTTCACTCCCTCAAACCCTAGAACGACTTCCTACTCTCCTCCAACATCAAGAACACCAAGGTAAGTCCATTCTAATTATTCCAACTCAATTCTAACATATATCCTTGTAATCTAAACAAGAAATCATCATTCCTAATCTAGGGTTTTCAAGAAAACCCATCTCAAGATTCAAGAATCAAGATTTAGGAAATCTTCTCCAAAAATCCAAGTCTTTAATTCAAGTTTTGGAGCAATTAAGGTATGTAGAACTTCCATCCACATGAGGGAATCTCTATGTTCTTCCCCATGCTTCGTTTCCTTGATATCCATGAAGTTCAAATCTTAGGGCATTAAACCCAACATATTGGTAGCCCGTATTTAAGTATTTATGTACATGAATTTTGTATCTATATTCGTTGTTGTATTCCTAATCTTCCATTACGGTTATTAGGAACCCTAGCTTAATCCATGAATCATGAATTCTTCCTCATGTGTTCTCATCATGTTCATATGAAACTTTATGATTTTATTTTGCAAGTTACAAGCATGTTTTCAAGTCAATTACAAATATATGATTATGAACTATTGTATTACTCATAAATCAAGAACATGTTTACAAGCTATTTCATGAAACCATGTTTACAAGTTATTTCGTGAAATCATGATTACAAGACAAGTACAAGTTAATTCACGAAAGTCATGGGCTTCTTAGCCAACTATATTATGTTCATGTTTTTGGGAGTTGCACGAATTATCGAGAAGGCTCAGATAGCCTGAAACTATGTAGCCACCATAGGACAAGGATCGCTCCGCCCAGTTAGGACGATACCTTAATTTTTCACTGAATGGATCCATCAGGTACGTTACCACCTTATACCCTGGCAAGGTATAGGGGCCCTGCTGGTCCGGCGAGGTACCAGACTCCACGTATCCACGTGTTGATATTATGTGTCGGTTTATGAAATGCTCTCCCTACTTATCATGTTTTACTCATGTTATATATATATATATATATATATATATATATATATATATGTACTCATGCTCATGCTCATGTTCATGTCCAAGTTTTCAGTTTCAGTTCTTATCATGTTATTCCATGTCCCATGTTGTTTCTTTCGGTTGCTTTACATACCAGTACATTCAATGTGCTGAAGTCCCCTTTTATTGCCCGGGGGCCTGCATTTCACGATGCAGGTACGAATTTACAGGACGACTCTTCTGCTCATTAGGATTTGTACGTACCAGCTTATTGCTGAGCCCCATCTCATTCGGGGTTTATACATTGTATTTATTTATTTAGTTTTGCATCTAAAGGTATGCTGGGGGCCTTGTCCCAGTAAGTATGTTTTCCAGTCAGACTCATGATAGAGGTTTCATAGACTAGACAAGTCAGTTATGTCATGTCAGATATTTGGAGTCGTATAGCCATTTTGGCTTACTCATGTTTAAACAAGTACTTTATTAAGTATTATGACTTACTATGACTTACTACGTTTTATAAAGGCTCATCATGCATTCACGTTATATTCCGCTTATGTTATGTATCATGATGATTTAGCAAGCCATGTGGTTCGCTCGGTCACATGCAGTCAGGCACCGAGTGCTGTGTTACGTCCAGGCCATGGTTCGGAGCGTGACAAAGCTTGGTATCAGAGCCTAGGTTCAAGGATCTTTAGGGAGTCTATGAAACCGTGTCCAGTGGGGTCTCTTTTATATGTGTGAGGGCCCCATACATATAAACAGTTGACTACCAAGACATTCAGGATTGTCTCATTTCTTTCATATTCTAGATCGTGCAGTTAGAGCAGTATTTTTAGGATGACTTCCTAATTAGTGCGTGTACGTGTTTTCAGAAAATGCCTTACAAAAGAACTTACAAGAAGAAAAACACAGCCACCAGCCAAAGGGCTGCCGCTGAAGTAGCTCACAAAGATACTGTCCCGACTCAGGCAACAGCTCCAACCGCCCCTACCGTTACACCTCCTAGTGCTTCAGATAGGGATGTTAGGAGTGCTATCAACATGCTCACCCAGCTGGTAGTAGCTCAGGCCAGACGTCAGGAATCTGGGTCAAGTTCGGGAGGTAATGGAAAGTCTTCTAAGACGAAGGATTTTCTCAGAATGAATCCCCAGTATTCACGGGGACGAAGAAAGATGAAGACCCTCAGGACTACATTGATGCTCTCCAAAAGTTCTTCAGGATTATGATAATTACCGAAACCGAAGCAGCTACTTTTGGAGCTCATCAGCTACAGAGTATTGCTAACACGTGGTATGAATCTTGGGAATTGTCCCGAGGTGAGAATGCGCCTGATGCTACATGGGATGAATTTGCTAGTGCATTCCTAGACCACTTTGTGCCAGTAGAGCTCAGAGAGGCTAAGGCTGAACAATTCCTGAAGCTCAAACAAAATGGCAGACCAGTTCAAGAATACTATTTGGATTTTGTTAGCCTGGCTAAGCATGCCCCACACATGTTACCCGATATGAGGGCAAGAGTGAGAAGATTCGTTGGAGGTCTTGATTCCCATTTGTATGATGGAGCCAATATTGTTGCACAGAATGGGGCAATGACTATTTCCAAGATGGTTGCTTTTGTACAAGGCAATGAGACAAGACTAAAGGAGGAAGAAACCTTACAAAAAGAGAAAGACAAGGAGTTCAACAAGAGGGTCAAGTCTACCGGACAGTTCAGCGGGAACCGAAACAGGAAATTCTTTAAGAACATGTCAGCAGTACCTGTTCCGTCCACAGCAAGTGCCCCACTTCCTAAGTTCCGCAATGACAAGAAGCAGAATTTCAGGCCATCAGGTTCGTACTCTCAGGCTAGTGGGGGTCAGTCGACTTATACTTATCCGATGTACGGCAAGTGTAATAAGAGACACTTAGGTGATTGTCGTGTGGGTACTGATGCCTGTTTTAGATGTGGTCAGAAGGGCCATTTTCAGAAAGACTGTCCATCAGCCAGACAGGGTACTGGAGGTAATGTGACGCAATCCATAAATTCAGCAGTCCCTCGTAATAATCAGGCCCAGCAGGGGAACAATGCATCTAGGTCTGGAAGCACAAGCGAGGGGCGAAACCGTTTGTATGCATTGACAGGCCGTCAGGATACAGAAGCTCGAGCAGATGTTGTTACAGGTACTCTAACAGTTTTCACTTTCGATGTATATGCCCTTATTGACCCAGGATCCACTCTATCTTTTGTAACCCCTTTTGTTGCTAAGAAATTTGGTATTGAACCTGAAAAATTGTATGAACCCTTTGAGGTGTCCACCCCCGTTAGGGAATCACTCACAGTTAGACAGATGTATAGGGGTTGCCCAGTTTTAGTCTATCACCGCAGAACCATAGCTAATTTAGCGGAATTAGATATGGTTGACTTCGATGTGATCATGGGTATGGATTGGTTAGCTTCATGTTATGCCACAGTATGTTGTAGAACTAAGGTGGTAAGATTCGAGTTTCCTAATGAGCCAGTCATAGAATGGAAGGGTAATTCAGTAGTACCCAGGGGTAGATTCATTTCTTACCTAAAAGCCAGAAAAATGATTTCCAAAGGCTATATCTACCACCTAGTTCGAGTCAAGGATTCAGATGCTCAGACTCCAACTCTTCAATCTGTTCCAGTTGTAAATGAATTTCCGGAAGTCTTCCCAGAAGATCTTCCAAGAGTCCCTCCTGACAGGGAGATTGAGTTTGGAATTGATTTACTTCCCGATACTCAGCCGATATCTATTCCGCCATACAGAATGGCTCCAGTAGAGTTAAAAGAGTTAAAAGCCCAGTTGAAAGATCTACTTGATAAGGGGTTTATTAGGCCTAGTGTTTCGCCTTGGGGTGCACCAGTCTTATTTGTCCGAAAGAAGGATGGTTCCTTACGTATGTGTATAGATTATCGTTAGCTGAACAAGGTCACCATTAAGAACATGTACCCTCTTCCTAGAATAAATGACTTATTTGACCAGCTGCAAGACGCCCAATGTTATTCCAAGATTGACCTCAGAACAGGCTATCATCAGTTGAAGGTTAAAGAAGTTGATATTCTGAAGACAGCTTTTAGGACCCGTTATGGCCATTTCAAATTTCTTGTTATGTCATTTGGGTTGACAAATGCACCAGCTGCTTTCATGGATCTTATGAATAGGGTCTTCAAGCCTTATCTCGATTTATTCGTCATTGTTTTCATTGACGATATTTTGGTGTATTCCCGTAATGAGGCTGATCATGCAGAACATCTCAGAATAGTGTTGCAGACTCTTAAAGATCGCGAACTTTTTGCAAAATTCTCAAAGTGTGAGTTTTGGCTTAAATCAGTGGCATTCTTAGGACATGTGATCTTGGGTGAAGGTGTTAAAGTTGATTCTCAAAAGATTGACGCCGTAAAGAGTTGGCCCAGACCCACCTCAGTTTTTGATATAAGAAGTTTCTTGGGACTGGCAGGCTATTATCGACGCTTCGTAGAAGGATTTTCTTCTATCTCTGTTCCGTTGACTAAGTTGACACGGAAGAAAGTTAAGTTCTAATGGTCAGATGCTTGTGAGCGAAGCTTTGAGGAGTTGAAGAAGAGATTGACTTCTGCTCCAGTTTTGACTTTGCCAGAGGGAACTGAAGGGTTCGTGGTTTATTGTGATGCTTCGGGAGTTGGTCTCGGATGTGTCTTAATGCAGCATGGCAAGGTTGTAGCTTATGCATCTCGTCAGCTCAAGGTTCACGAAAAGAATTATCTGACTCATGACTTAGAGTTGGCAGCTGTAGTTTTTGCACTTAAGATATGGCATCATTATTTGTATGGAGTGCACGTTGATATTTTCACAGATCATAAAAGCCTGCATTATATCTTCAAGCAAAGAGAGCTAAATCTTAGACAGAGGAGATGGCTCGAATTGCTTAAGGATTATGATGTGGATATTCTCTATCATCCGGGGAAAGCGAATGTTGTAGCTGATGCTCTTAGTCGGCATTCCATGGGAAGTTTAGCCCACGTGGACGTGGATAAGAGAGTTTTGACAAAGGAAGTTCACCGTTTGGCCAATCTTGGATTTCGACTTTTGGACTCCGAGGATGGTGGTGTGGTTGTTCAGAACAGTGCTCTTTCCTCTTTAGTCGTTGAAGTCAAGGAGAAATAATTTAGTGATCCCTATTTATTGCATCTGAAGGAGGGGATTCACAAGCATAAGACAACGACTTTTGAACAAGGGGGAGATGATGGTACCTTGAGGTACCAAGGCAGATTATGTGTCCCAGATGTAGATGGACTCAGAGAGCGAATCATGTCAGAAGCTCACAATTCCAGGTATTCCATTCACCCAGGTTCCACTAAGATGTATCATGATCTCAAGGAGATTTACTGGTGGAACGATATGAAGAAGAATGTGGCAGATTTTGTAGCTAAGTGCCTGAACTGTCAGCAGGTGAAAGCCGAACACCAGAGGCCTGGTGGCTTGGCTCAGAATATTGATATTCCTGTCTGGAAATGGGAAATGATCAATATGGATTTTGTATCAGGTTTACCTCGTTCAGCTAGGAGACATGACTCTATTTGGGTGATCGTTGACCGACTTACTAAGTCAGCACACTTTTTGCCAGTCAAGACCATATATTCAGCAGAAGATTATGCCAAGCTGTATGTTAATGAGATTGTCAGATTGCATGGGACACCAGTGTCCATTATTTTAGATCGTGGTGCTCAGTTTACAGCGAACTTCTGGAAATCCTTTCAGAAAGGATTGGGTACCAAGGTGAACCTCAACACAACTTTTCATCCACAAACAGATGGCCAGGCAGAGCGTACTATTCAGACTCTGGAGGATATGTTGAGAGCATGTGTCTTAGATTTCAAAGGTAATTGGGATGATCACTTACCACTCATTGAGTTTTCTTATAATAGCAGTTATCATGCTAGTGTTGGGATGGCACCATTTGAAGCTTTGTATGGACGAAGGTGCAGATCACCTATTGGTTGGTTCGAAGTAGGTGAAGCAGAATTGTTAGGACCAGATTTGGTTTATCAGGATATGGAGAAAGTCAAGTTAATACATAAGCGTTTGAAAACAGCTCAGAGTCGCCAGAAGTCTTATACAGATGTGAGACGAAGGGATTTAGAATTTTTAGTTGATGATTGGGTGTTCCTTAAAGTCTCACCCATGAAAGGTGTTATGAGATTTGACAAGAAAGGGAAGCTAAGTCCCAGATATATTGGACCTTACAGAATTCTACGAAAGGTCGGTCTAGTGGCTTATGAACTTGAGTTGCCACAAGACTTAGCTGCTGTACATCCCGTATTTCATGTGTCCATGATGAGGAAGTATGTAGGAGACCCATCGTTAGTTGTTTCTACTGATACTATAACAGTTAAGGATGGGTTAACTTATGAGGAGATCCCCGTAGCCATTCTTGATTGTCAAGTTCGCAAGTTGAGAACTAAGGAAGTAGCCTCAGTAAAAGTCCTGTGGAGGAGTCAGAAAGTTGAGGAAGCTACATGGGAAGCCGAGGAGGATATGAAATCCAAGTACCCGCACTTGTTTCAGCCCGCAGAAGAGATTTATGATGAAGCACCAAGATTTTGAGGTATGTAAGCTTTCTTTTAATGTTTTTGGTCGTGTGTGGCCAATTTATAGTGTTATTGTGATGTAGCCCTGTGAGGCAATGATATTATGGGCTGTTGTGACAGGTTGGTAGTGCCATATTACAGGGGGAACTCTGGCAAAATTTTTGTACAATCCCGAATGTTTAACATTCGAGGACGAATGCTCAAAAAAAATAAAAAAATAAAGGAAGAATGTTACACCGTGGAAATTTCCCCGTTAGCGTACCGCGAATAGACCCACGAAGGGTATGACGTATACGACATGTTGACGAGTAAGAAGTAATGACTCTAAATGAGATTTCAAAGACATTTGAGGTAGGAGACGAAAGTTGTTAAGGAAAGCAAGGTATATGATGTGTGTCGGGCAAGAATTACGAGTATCGAATTAATGATGGCTTAATGACATTTTGGAGAAGAGTTATAATGTCCCTTATGTATTCATGCCTCACGTTTCACGTTCAAGTTCATGTATTCTCTATTCATGTCTCAAGTTTTAGCACTCATGTTTTCATGAAACTATGTCATGTCAGCTTTCCATGTTCCATGTCATGTTTCTTCACGTTCATGTATTCAAGCCATGTCCAGCCATATCCTTAACCATGACCCATCATTCGAGGACGAATGATCCCAAGGGGGAGATATTGTAACACCCCGTACCTTTAACGAAAGTTTTGACCACGATCCTAGACTTAGAAAATCAGATAAAGAATGTGGGAATTGAAAATTTTCCGTTCAGTTGTGATATGGTGGTTTACGCCCATGAACAATGGTCGTATTTCAGTTTACGGGCCGTAAACCAAGTCGTGAACTGAAACCAAGAATTTCTGAACATTCTGGAATTTGACATTTTGAGGTCATAGGGTTAAATACGGACCGTATTTCACTTTACGGCCCGTATTTCAAACCGTATTTGGAATTTGGGAAAACCTCCTTGATGAAAGTTGTAGAGCATTGAAATACCTTTCCAACGGTATCTTACGGGGGTCAAACGGACATCTGTGCAAAGAGTTATGACCATTTTACTGAAGAGATGCAGTGCAGTCCATAGGGCAGAATACGGACCGTAAAGTCAGTTTACGACCCGTAAACTGAAATACGGCCAGTATTTTGCTGGACGTAAAGTGCAATGTTCCAGAACACTATATATCCGTCCATATCAGTTCAACTCATTATTTTTCACTCCCTCAAACCCTAGAATGACTTCCTACTCTCCTCCAACATCAAGAACACCAAGGTAAGTCCATTCTAATTATTCCAACTCAATTCTAACATATATCCTTGTAATCTAAACAAGAAATCATCATTCCTAATCTAGGGTTTTCAAGAAAACCCATCTCAAGATTCAAGAATCAAGATTTAGGAAATCTTCTCCAAAAATCCAAGTCTTTAATTCAAGTTTTAAAGCAATTAAGGTATGTAGAACTTCCATCCACATGAGGGTAAGGCCTTGCCCCCTGCCTGTATTTATCCTTGTTGAGGAATTTCGTTAAAATATATGCATCGGAGAACACATTTCAACAACTTAAAATGACTATTGACAAATGATTTTATCAAGTAGCAGTAAATATTTTCTCGGGAATAATTCACGTCCATACCCAACATACAAGCATCTGAAAGGGAAAAAATTCATGAGAAGAAAGATATGCAGATTTTAATTTTTTTTCTTACTACTTTGGGAGTTATAACAAAGCAACTGACCAACTTCTATAGTAATACAAAAGTTCTTTTAAGACTGTTAGTATGAAAATCGACAATCCTTATATAATGCATCAAAATGCTTCAAATTAAATAAACATCAACGTAATAGAATAAATGAAAAAACACGAAGACTTACAAATTCTCAGCAAACAGAGTTGAGCCTTCTGGCTAGACAGACATGAGCATGCATCGATCAATAGAGGCTGTTTATTCTTGTTAATACTCCCTCCGTTACATAATAAGTGGTGTTTTTCCAACTGCGGCAATTTTTCAAAGGCAATTAATACTATTCAAGAATACCAATTGTGTTTTAGTATTCAAGATCTGTAAACGCAGAAGATAAGAAGATGGCTGATGAAAGTACAACTTTACAACTAAATACAAAATATAATTAAAATTTTATGAATATTAATTAGGAGAGGAAGAGACCGTGCAAATACTACTAGTCTCTATTAATCTCGACGATGAAAGAAACAAACATATCTATGGGTAAGTAAGTTATTAAATGAGGGACAAGTCAAACGTGTTGAATATTAACTTGTAATTCCCATTATATGTTTTTTTTTAATTATTTGTATCAAACTTTTTCTTTTTGTTATATTTGTAAAATGTGTATTTACATCTTTTTACAAATAATTTTTTTCAAATAATGCTGGCTCGAAAGGTAAAAAAGTTATTCAATATTTGATGGACATTTTGGTAATTCAATTTTAAAATTCTTTGGTTCTCACTTTTAGAGTAACTAGTATTTAGACACGTGTGTTGCATGTGTACCCCATATTATATTTTCATACTGTATATTTATAGTTCTAAATTCATGCATATATTCTAAAATCATCTGATTGAGATATAAATTAGAGATTAATTATACAAAAACTTAACATTATTTTTGAGATTTAATGAAGATGAACAATAGTGCAACACCTGATAATGAATATAGATTTATCTTTGCGAACAAGTCACGATTGCTTGGAAATGTGTCTTGATTTCTAGAGATTTATATACATAAAGGATATTTCTTTGTAAACAAATCATATTATATATTTCAATCAAATTCTGTGGAATTGTAACTTTTCCCGCCAACAATCTAACCTCAAGTAGGGATGGAAAACTGAAAACAAGATGAACTGAAGTGGGTTTGCCTAATTCTCAGGCTCAGAATAACTTTTTATCAAATTGAAATTGTACAGAAGAAATTGGAGAATTTTGTGTGAAGACAAATAGGCCCTTATATTTAATGTGCTAGTAATAAATAGTAAGATTGTTTTGGAGAATTAAAAAATGGGTACATTACTAACCTGCTACATTCATGTAGTAGGTTAGCAAGACTGTATGTAGTGTATGTGTATATATATATATATATATATATATATATATATATATATATATATTATTAATAAAGGCCGCTAGACACACTGTCTAGTGGTATAAATTTGTCAAAAAAAGAAATAACTAGTATTCATTCATTTGCCATGTGTTTACAGGTGAAATAACCAAAGAGATAAGCAATCTTGTGGAGTTGGAGTTCCTTGATGTTGAGTCTAATAGCTTTAGTGGTTCACTTGCAATGGAAATCTTCAACATATCAAGGATGATATAGGTTGGTCTTGGAGGCAACAATCTTGTGGGGTCTATACCTCATTCAATCTCCAATTGTTCAAAACATACTCATTTAGATCTTTCAAACAACAAACTCACTGGTTTGATTCCCAACTCCCTTCGATATCTTACTCATCTACAGTTCTTCAACTTGGGGGCAAATAATTTAACCAGTGACTCATCATTTAGTTTCTTGACCTCCTTAACCAATTGCAGAAATATAACAACTCTTTCTCTATATTCGAACCCTCTAGATGGTATGCCTCCAGTCTCTATAGGAAACTTCTCCACATCTCTTCTAAGATTTTATGCCCAAAGTTGCAAAATCAACGGACGAATTCCAAATGAAGTTGGGAACTTAAACAACTTATTGGACTTTTATCTTTATGGAAACAACTTAGTTGGATCGATCCCCACATCAATTGGCAACATGAGAAAACTTCAGCATCTTGACTGGACTAATAACAAACTTACAGGATTCATTGCAGATAACATATATAAATTGCAGCATTTGGGTTCTATTTACTTGGGTCAAAATCAACGTTCAGGGCCCTTCCTAATTGTGTAGGGAACGTTACATCCCTTAGAGAGATACATCTGGGTAGGGGGTTCCAATAAATTGAGTTCCAATATATCAACAAGCTTATCTAATCTTAAAGATCTAGTGGTTCTTGACTTATCGTCAAACAACATGATTGGTTCTTTACCACCCGAAATTGGAAATTTGAAGGCTATGACACAGATGAATCTGTCAATGAATCAATTTTCAAATGGAATTCCCAGAGAAATTGGAGGATTACAAAATTTGGAGAAACTTTCTTTGAGACACAACAAGTTACAAGTATCTATACCTGACTCAATGAGCAACATAATAGGTCTAGAATTCCTAGACCTTTCTCATAATAATATATCGGGAATCATTTCCAAATCTTTGGAGAAACTTAAAACCCTCAAGTATTTCAATGTTTTTGTCAGCAAATTGTATAGTGAATACCCTCGGGGGGTCCTTTCAAGAACCATTCGAGTCAGTTTTTCATCTATAATGAAGCATCATGTGGTCATTCAAGATTTAGTGTCCCGCCATACCCCACTTCATCAAAGCACAAATCAAATAGGAAAAAATTGCTACTTCGATTTCTTTTACTAATAATTGCACTTGTATTTGTTCCTATCACCTTTGTGTCTGTATGGATTGTTGGGATAAAACGGCCCAAAGATACTCTCAACATGATGTGATATTGTCCACTTTGGGCCAAGCCCGCACGGTTTTCTCCAAAAGGTATCACATCATTAAGAGTATCCAACTACTTATAAGTAGCTCCTTTTTCTTTTCAGCTATCAATGTGGTACCTTTTTCGCATACCCAACAATCTCCCCCTCGAACTAAGTTCCACGTGGCTCATTATGGGTTAGAGATTCAACATGTCAATGTGCCACCCACATCGTCAGAGTATTTATGGTCACCGAATCCCAAAGGCTGTGTATGCGTCTTCAAAGCTATGGATAAAGGTTGTAAACCGACCTATAAACAGGCAAAGGCACTAAGTCGGGCCCCACGCCGCACTCCGCCATCTATATACTCGTCCCGCCAAACCATTGGCTCTGATACCAGTTGTTGGGATAAAACGACCCAAAGATACTCTCAACATGATGTGATATTGTCCGCTTTGGGCCAAGCCCGCACAGGTTTCTCCAATAGGCTTCACATCATTAAGAGTACACAACTCCTTATAAGTAGCTCCTTTTTCTTTTCAGCTATCAATGTGGTACTTTGTTCGCACACCCAACATGGATAAGGTATAGAAGAGGTAAAAGAGCTCCTCAAAAAGTTGATTGATTGTCTATCGCAACAAGAGGAAGAATTTTATGAAATGATTTACAGCCACAAAAATATTCAAGACTTATTTTGAACCAAAAGTTTCAAAAGTCTTCACTCTTTCTTAAATATCGTGCCCAGTCAAATGGGTTCACATAAATTGAAACGAAGGGACTACTACTTAGTTTTGTGGTCTAGCAACTTTCAACTTTCCATAATGTATTCAAATACCTTGTAAAATCTTTGGATAAAAATTAGATTTTTTTTTTTGGTTAATTCAAATGTTGAACTGGTAGTGAGATACTTAGTTAATTTAAGTTTATTTGTTTGCTAAAAACCATGTGGGTTTAGTGCGAGAAGGAAATGTGTATATACTTGGGAGTTTGGTGTTGAATGTCGCTCAACCTTGTGGGGTCATTAGGCTCGTTTATAACATTAGGAAACTATGAAGATCTGTTTATCTTAAGTCAAAACATAGACGTGTTTAAAAGATTAACAATGTGTTCATATACGTTCCATAGTTTAAAAAAAAAAAAGTCATGTGAGTCATCCCGCTTCCTGACCCTTTAATAATAATTGTATTGACCATGTAAACAGACTCGTTCCCTGATTAAACGCATATAATTAAAGAAAAGTCACGTGGGTCATCCCGCTCCTTGACCATCTAATAATAATTGTGTTGACCATGTGGACAAATCTGTTCTTTGGTTAAATGCATATAATTAAAGAAAAGTCATCCCATCCTGCTCCTTGACCCTCTAATAATAATTTTGTTGACCATGTGGACAAACTCGTTCCTTAGTTAAATGCATATAATTAAAGAAAAGTCATGTGCGTCATCCCGCTCCCGGACCCTCTAATAATAATTGTGTTGACCATGTGGACAGACTCGTTCCTTGGTTAAACGCATATAATTAAAGAAAAGTCATGTGGGTCATCCCGCTCCTTGAGCCTGTTTGGATGGGCTTAAAAAAAGCAACTTATAAGCTGGAAATAGCTTATAAGCCAAAAAAGATAAGTTAGGGTAGTCAACCTTATTATTTTTGGCTTATAAGCTGTTTTCAGCTTATAAGCTGCTTTAGATAAGCTAAGTCAAATGGGCCAATTATTTTTTTGGACTTATTTTAACTACAAAATGGCTTTAAGCTGGCCAGCCAAACACTCAAAAAAGCTGAAAACAGCTTATAAGCAACTTATAAGCCAATTCGTATAAGCAACTTATAAGCCAATCCAAATGGGCTCCTTGACACTCTAATAATATATAATTAATGAAAGACATTGTGTGTATACACGCTCCTAAGTTTAAATAATTAAAACACTTTTTATCCAAAATTTAATTATAACCAAGTATAAGTCGATAAAAGCGACCGTACTAGAACTACGTGACTCTGGGAATGCCTAATACATTCTCTCTGGTCAACAGCTTACCCGGTCTTTTATTTTCGCAGACCAATAATAAAAGAGTCATTTCCTTTTGAGTAGGGATTCAATAAGGCAATTCCAAGTGACGAATCTGTAAATAAATAATTCTTTTTTAAAATCGTCACTTTAAATAGAAAAACCCTTTAATTAATAAAACCCCGTGTGCGTTCAACTAACTGCACATAAGAATATAATCTTCATAAGTAATACTTTACGGTTATTGCATATCAAGTCAAAAAAAAAAAAAAAAGTAAAAGACTTGTTGAAATAATGTGCCAGCTCAAAACCCCCAAAGTACAATGAATCCATCTGATTTAATTATATCATGAGCAATAAACAAGAAATAAAAATTGAAAATTTATTTTTTAGTCAATTATATATAAACAAACAACAAACGAAATTTTTAAAAATTATATGTAAGATCAAAGAGACATTTTAAAGCAATTTACACGGGATAAAAAATGTTATCTTGGTAGCCATAAGAATTCTGATATTAGAAATCCTAAATATTCGATAATTCTGTGGTCAAAAAATATATATTCGGTGCATTCTTTGATAATAATTGTATAATTGTATCCACTAAGACACACTGCCTAGTGATATAATTAGCTAAAAAGAATCGTAGTAAAAGATATTTTCAACTCCCTTTATTTACAAATGAATAATTAGAATTTATACTATTTACACGACCATTTAACGTAATAGCTTTAGTTTGGTCAAAATAAATCTTTCAAACTTTTGAACATGTTCATTAAAGGGTATGGTTTGATCTTTCTCTATATGTTAATTTATCCATATTTTGGTGTTAATAAAATATGACAAATGGTAAGAAATACGATACAAAGAAGAGAACATTATCTCTTGGTCAACAAATGTCAAATATGTCGGCCCAAACGCTCACCTTTTAAAAAAAAAAAAACAAATTGTTATTCATCCTCTTCCAGTGATTGTACGTGTTCTTTCGTCAAATCCGGTTCCATTCCCATCTCAAAATGCCTGTAATTGTTAAGAAAATTCTACAAAACAATATCTAATTTAAATGTAACATAAGCTTTTATTATTTTATCATAAGTGAGCAATTTGTGTTTACAATAGCTATTAATAAATTGTAAAAGGTGCAGTTAGAAAGTTTAGTCAATTAGAATAAAGTCTGACCAACTACGTAATATAACATGGAGCTGTTAAAATAACCTGTTGCAAATAGAGTAATTCAAAGAAAAATTTAGATACAACTTCTCGCTTTATAATGTGTATGTATATTATCAGCAAACATGAATAAATAGTCAAATAGTTTGCATGCAGACAAAGGAACTTCAACAAATATTGATTACTGTAATTGAACATATATGAATTAATTGAGTTATGTTTAAATAACACGGGTACCAGTACACTATTTCTACATGTTAATGATCTTGCTGTAAAAAAAAAGTATGAAAAAGTTCTAAAAGACAAGAACGAATAGTGACAAAATCAAACCGAAAACAATCCTCAATTTTAAATAAGGGGAAAAATAGAGAACTAATAACTGCTATCAAGAAGTTTATCATTTTTTGTTACCTCCTTTCTGCAGGTGGATCAAAGCTTAAAACTAATACTCCTAAAAATTTTATGATACAAAATACAGAGAGTGACTCTTTTTATAGGAATATTTGGCTCCTTTTTCGGAATGGATTGTTGATTTTTCGTCCAAATAGAAAAAGAAAAGAAAATCAAGTTATCCAAAGAGATAAACAATATGATAAAAGCTTATTTGAGATTAGTTTGGTTATACTTACTCGTTGTTGTCCATTTGAATTATTATATGTGCGCTATGAGTTCCTTGCTTTTCATAGAATTTGCTCTTGATTAGTCTTTGTTATATTTGCTGCTTCCCGTCCAAAAACAATTAGAACAATCCTAGAAGGACAAACAATTAAATATTTATTTTTAATAAATACTATAAAAATAGTAAATAACAGTTTTGTTTATTGTACAGTCTTTTAATAAAGGACAAAAAAATTAATTTACATTTTTAAGGCCCTTCGTGCATATAGGCTACAGCATTAGAGAAGTGCGTCCAAGCTAATGAAAACTTAAAATAGTTATGAGTTATGACTACTAACAAAAAAGTCTACAACTGACAATTTATAATATCGCGGAAGACGAAAGAAACAAATTTGAAATATGAATTACAACTTAAAGTAGATTTTTTCTTCACGAACAAAATAGTTTCTCCCTCCCCCTGCCCATTACTTCATAATATCAGAAGCTTCTACCCCTTTTTAATATTTAATTCAATTCTTCTCCTTCCTCCTCCTTTTTTCTTTTACAAAAATTCCATAAAATGAGGGGAAAAGAAAAAAGAAAAAAAAGAGTATGTAGAGAATAACTATAATTGATACCGGTTATGTAGAGAATAACTATAATTGATACCGGTTTGCTGGCTATTTCAAAATTAGACTTTCTGGTAGATACTCTTTTTGGTGGTGTCAGTGATTTTTTTAATTGTTTTTTATTATATAGAGGAAGGGGAAGGGGAAGGAGAAATAGGGGAGGGGATTACAACATGGGGATTCAAACTTTCACTAATAAGGTGAAAGTTCAGGTAGCTAACCAACTGAGCTATTAGATCGCTACGTGGTGTCAGTGATTGATATGCCTAAATTACACCTTTAATATCAGGAGTAAACAGTCGTTGTCAAATTTAGAACCCAACGAGGCTGGGGTCGAATCCCACAGAGAATACAATGAAGAAATATACTTAATAAGTGTAACATCTGACTATTAGTCTATATTTCAAGGGAAAGGGGAATATAATAGTGGTTTGATTGTTGTTTGTTCATTAAAGACTAAGAATGGTTATAAGATGTAAACTATTGGTGAATGGGACTAAGGTTGTGGTTCCAATGGAAAGTAATGCGATTGGGTATCAATTCAACTTATTTATATGCCTAAGTGCATTAAACCAAGGGTCACGCGAATCTTGCCAAAGGTTTTCCAACCAAATTAGCAAATTTCATCATAGGCTTTTCCAAGCCCTAGAATGTTTTATAAGAGAACACCCATGTAGCCTCAACTAGCTTTCCTATTCCTAGCTCAAGCTATTAGATGGATTTAATGACCCAAATTGTTGCTATTAACTCTTTTCCTAACCTCTACTTTCTTTTCCAAGCAAAGTAATGGTATTAAGGCACAAGTAATGTTGTACACCATCACAAGACATTAATGCTTGAAGAGTTAATAGAAAACACTATTAGCATATAAATGTAGTATGAATATGAAACCCAATCACATAACTAATACATTTGGTCCCACAACCTTAGCTAAAAGATTAGCTACTAATATTCATTAAAGATAAAGCAATAAAGTAAAGTGTATTCATAAAGCTTACAAAAGTATTGGATGGAGAAGATGAAAAGGCCAAAAGGAATCTCTTAAAGGCTTCACCAACCAATAATAAATGAGCTCCACAAAAATCTAGGCTAAAAAACTGTAGAATAATGAGTCCGAAACCCTAGAAAATCTATTTATAGAATGTCCAAAACGGGAACAATTTCCAGACAAAAATGCCCCTGCGCATCTGGTGCAAATCGCACTTGGTGTCGCATGTGCAACCTGCGAGTCGCAGGTCGCACCAAATCATCGCAGGTGTCGCATCTTCAATCATCTGTGGAGCAGCATCTGCGACATAGGATGCGATTCGCATGTACCACCTGCGACTCGCATGTGGTGTCGCATGTGGTGCACCAAAGTCCTGTCTTCTTTTGCCATCTCTGTCAACAGATGCTGCACCACCTGCGACTCGCATGCAGTACCTGCAATTCGCAGGTGATGCCCTGGTTCAGTTCAGCTGGATTTTGCTTCATTTTGCCTCAAGTTGCTTCCGGCACATGTTATTCTATAAATTGACACAAAAACACGAGAAACGACATCAAAAGTACGTGGGGATTTACAAAAGACAAAGTAGTTGGCGTCGAATGTGTCATAATTTCACGACACATCAACACCCCAAACTTATACTTTTGCTTGTCCTCAAGCATTTAAAACAGAACTACAATATATGCCAATTGCTAGGTACTACAATGATGATCGTGATCAGTCAAAACATAATTATTTAAAATATGAGTTCGCCTCCCTCTTGTTGTGAGACATGGTGCCTTTCCTCAAAGGGCGAGCATTAACCAACCGCTGCACTTGTGACACAATGTTACTCTATCTTTTAAGGAAACGACTTCAAATGAAGCGTCAAGAAGTAATTCTTTCGTTGAGCTTAGTAATCCACATGCCCTCATAAAAGACCAAAAAAGTCCCACACACACATATTCACAAATAGCAACTAGGACAAAAGACAAATAAGGAGAGAACAACTCACACTCAGAAAAGATAATGTACAAGTACAAAAATGTGGTGCCATAAGCTTGCCCTTTAAGTATTTCTCCACTAATGTAAACACACTTTGTTCAAAATCAATTAGGACTTGCAGGTCATAGCTAAGGTTCGGGGTTAAGGTGGGATGAAATTTGGGTAAGAGTGACTTGACGTCTCCCTAAGTATTTTCGAACACGCTTCCTTCACCTAATCCGTCCCTTCTTCAGCATTTAAGCATTATCCGCCCATTCGTGCCTCCTTTTGCCAGTATCGTTATTGCTTCTCTAGTTTCCCCATTTATTTCTTACGTCACAACCATTATTCACACTCTTGCGTTCACTGCTAAACATACAATTTATATGTACATATACACACCTTTCTTTACACATATATCTACATATACACACTTTTTTTTTCTTTTTTTTGCCAGCTACCACCCCCAAACTTAAGCGCTTTAGCCTATTGTAGTGTATTCAATTTGCTTAGGGAGATAGTGTGCCAAAAGGTGGGTAAACAAGGGCAAAAGGGACGGGGCCTGTCACAAGGTTGTAATGAAAGAAAAGAAAACAAAGTTACGACTCAAAAATGGGTTAACTAGGATATCAATGCAATAGGTAGGAATTTTTAGGTTTAGTGGCGGTCCAAAGAGAGCCTAATATCATTTTTCAAACAAGTGTAGTTTAGTATTTCGCCTTGAGATACTTTCCGGGCAAGTTCTAGATCATAATTATGCACAAGACTAAAATAATAACCTCTCACACACATGGCACATGGATTACTTTGCTATGTTCTAACTACTTCTCAACCCATCATTCTAGGCTTTGCAAAACATTTGTGTCACTAAATGAGTCATGTTAGTGTTGCTCCTCCCCACTGAATACATATGCAAGAATTTTGGGAGGGGTGTTATCAAAATACGATGGAAAAACGAAACAAGCCAAAACATTTATGCTATAAACCGATCAACCATCACTATTATACTTGGCAATGACAAACTACAAGTGCACAAACTTAAACATGAGCTATCCTAAAACAATAAAAACAAACATATGACCTATCCTACAACAATAAAAATAAACATATGCAGCGTGAACTGTCCCACCCCCAACAAAAGGAATATACAGTGTCCCCAATGTATCAAATGTAGTACAAGGGATGAGTAACTCACGATGGACGCATCAGGCATCCGATGGTGTCTGATCAGCAGGGAGGACCTCCAACGAAGGTATTATCAATGGAGGCGGTGCAGTATCACCCTCCAGCCTGGGTGTCAATATCACAAGCCCCACAGACGGGGGCAATCGTGTGTCAGCTGGAGGGGCGGTAGATGAACTAGCCTCACCCGCCCTCGGGGGTCGGGAGGCCCCCCTGGATTTTCTGCTCGCCTCAAGAGACTGCTGCATGGCCACATATGTGTCAATCGCATCCTCAGTGATACCAGTAGCCGGGCGGAAGTACGTGCCTCCTCAATAGCTGGGTCACCCTCCAGCTCCTCGTCAAACTCTTCCTCACTTTCTTCCTCCTCTTCTTCCTCAGTTTCTTCTTCCTCCCCAACGGACTCTTCAACCCCTTTACCCGAAGGCATGGCAGGTGCTATGGGCCCAATGGAGAATAAGGAGGCACCGGATGGTAGAATGGGTGCACTGAGCTCAATGTCGGGGACTTTTAATACTCGAATGTCCTCCTTGACCTTAGCTAGGTTCGCCCGAATGGCAGGAAGGCCGCCTTCACTGCCCCCCTCAATACGCTCCAACCGACGATCGATTTGGCGAACATGCTCCTTAATTTTGTCCTGATCTTTCCTAATATCTGCGACCTCCTGAGTGTAGGGTGCCATTGCTTCCTCAATAGCCTCTTTCACAAAATTGGGAAGCTTCTCAACCAACTAATTAACTTTAGCATCCGCTGCCCGAAGCACTCGCACACCCTCGGTAGACACTCCACGAGCTGCTGTGGTGGATGGTGGAACGGGGGCAGCTGGAACTGTAGTGGAAGAACTCGGAGGGTCAGCCCCCTGAGCTCGAGGGGCAGTGCTAGGAGCTGTCTCCTCATCATCAGTGGCCAAGTCTTCGGGCTCAAGAATATTAGCATCAAGTGTTGTCCCCGGAGCTCTTGGCTCTGAGCTCACCCGCTTTCGCTTTCTAGTCCCCGGTTCTAACTTGGTGTAATCGTTCGTTTGGTCAGCCTTTAACATCCTGTCCACCCGAGGAATATCACGAACCTTTTTCCGGCGGCATAATTCAGTGATCAAACAAGGAAAAGGGAGGGATGTGCCCTTTTTAATGGACTTATTATTGATCTTGTCTCGGATAATCACCCCCACACGGACGAGGTACCCGGATATGAGTGAAGCAATGAGAATACACTTTGTAATGGGTATATCAGTGTTATTCTTGGAAGGAATCACCGGCGATGATACTAGGGATAGCCAAAACTTGGCTTCGCGATTGAAAGTGTTCTTCTCAATCGAGACAGATGGATCTAGCCATGGCGGAGTCCCTGAGGCAATCACTGAAGCAACCCACTCTCGCTACTCCTCCGGGTTCTCCATCTTTAAATCATATTCAGAACTCACCGGAGGCCAACTTCAACAGGGTCTGTTTCGCTGCGTTGCTCATATAGGATAGATGTTATGGTATAGGCAGCACAATCAATCTCCTTCCCCCGAACCGGAACCCAATAGAAGTGCTTCATGTTTTTCTTTGGTTGGCGGCGCGACCTCTTCGCATTCAATTTGGCCGCATAAGCTGCATAGAATTCTATTACCAGGGTCGGGCAGTATTCAGCGGGCTGCATGAAATAGGTCCATCTCAAGGCCTCAAGCTTGCGAATGATACCCGGACATTGGTCGTGCAGACCATGTAGAGTGACCCTCTTTTCTACAATGAGGCCCCAGACTGGATTCCCATTGGGCTTAATGACATTCCAAGCCTTATATAGTTACCTGGATCCAGGCACGGTGAACCGTTGCTCCATTGCTTCCCTTCGTTCACCTCTAGTGACGGCATCCTCGGGCTCAGGGGAGGAAGCCTCATGTGTTCCCTCTTCAAACTGGGGGACGGGATCAGCAGGTGCCTTTTCTTTTCTTTTAGAGGTGGAGGTTTGTCGTGTTACTCGTTTTCCTCCACCTTGAGCTTGATTTGATCGAACCATCCTGCACAACATACAAAAATATACCCATTATTTATGGTGTTCCTTTAGCAACAATAAAGAGGTATATAAAAAAACAAAGCATTGAAGGGTGGCACCACCTGCGAAACACCACATGCGAGTCGCATGTCTGACCTGCGACTCGCAGGTAGTGTCGCAGGTGATACTTGCTTATGAGTTCCTTACTGTCAACACCTACTGCAGCAGGTGCGATTCGCATGTCAAATATGCGAATTGCAGATGCTGCTCGCAGGTGAGTCACTGAAGGATTTTTTTTTTGTGTACACACAACACTGATGCACACACATAAGAACATGCTTATGTAACTTTTTCCCTTAAGAGGGCTGTCACCCCGTCTATCATTGGGAAAAGCTATTCAATTACTCACGCCTATGTTCGATGGTTGTCCCTCGCAAAAGACAATGACACTTTGCAACTCAGAAGGCATCATGAGTCCTATTTTATAGGTAATGTGCCATGGGTACTCAAGAATTACCCAATTTTGGCGAATGATCATATTTCCACAACATCCAAATACTCACAGGGTCGTTTAGGCATTTCATCAAACAAGTTGTGAGCGCGTGCATCAACTATCAGTTCTTACAACAAATGGGTACTCAAGAATTCCCAGTCGCTATCTAATTCAGCATCAACAACCACTTCTTAGAAGGACTACATAAGCATAGGTACTCAAGAATTCCCCATTGTTCATCAATTTCCAACAACCCACATAACACATAAGATAAATCTACCCAACTAACTAAATACAACAAGTGGTATGGCATGATAATAACATGGAATTGAGCAATTAGTAGATACCACCTAATGTAAAGAAGAGAAAAGTTGACATACCTTGACAGTTGATGAAAGTAGGAAACCTTGAAATCTTTTTTGTTTTTAGGGGAAAAGGAAGTAAACACTAGTTAGGGTTTGGAGATCTGATTAAGGGTGATTGGAGTGAAATGGGATTATGGGATGATATAGGAGGAAAGAAGGAGAAGGGGAAGAGGGAGAGTGAAGATCGTAACTGATGAAAACATCAGTTATGATTCTTTTATTTAAAAAAAAAAACTGATTCGCGTCGGGTCGAGTCGACCCGCGATTCTCACTTACCTGCACAACATGTGACTCGCAGATGCTGTCACATGTGTAACATGTGAGTCGCATATTGTGCCATTCCATCGCAGATGCTGAAAGAGAGTTTGGCTTTCATGGACTGAATTGTGGCATCACCTGCAAGACGCAGGTGCTGCAGCAGGCACGACATGCGAGTGGCATGTAGTGCAACATGTCATGCCAGTTGGCATTTTCCCAACTCGTCTTCTTTGTGCACACACTTTATTCCTACACACTTGGACACACATCAAAAACATCACAAAAGTAAAACCAACAACACATGAAAATAAAACTTGGGTTGCCTCCCAAGAAACACTTGATTTTACGTCGCAGCACGACGTTGGTACCTGTTCAGCCCATTCATGGCTCATTGAGGAGGAAGACCTCGATAATCTTTGCTTCATTCTGATATCCCAAGTAATGTTTCACCCTTTGCCCATTCACTTTGATTTTATTTCCACTTGGGAAAACAAGTTCAATTGCTTCATATGGGAACACTTGTGTGATTTCAAACGGGCCGGACCATTTGGATTTCAACTTTCCAGGAAACAACCGAAGCCTTGAGTTGAACAACAATACACGATCCCCGATGCTGAATTCTCTTTGCAAGATCTTCTTGTCATGGAAGTGTTTCATGCGGGCCTTGTAGAGTGAAGAACTCGTATATGCTCTAAGTTGAAATTCATCGAGCTCGTTAAGCTGCTCCAACCTCAAGTTTGAGGCATCACCCCATTCTAGATTCAACTTTTTCAAGGCCCACAATGCCTTATGTTCGATTTCCACCGGAAGATGAAAAGCTTTTCCAAACACCAATTGATATGGAGACATGCCAACTGGGGTCTTGTAGGCTATTCGGTATGCCCATAGAGCATCATCCAATTTCTTTGACCAATCAGTCCGGTTATTATTCACTGTTTTGGAAAGTATGCTCTTGATCTCTCTATTTGAAACCTCAACTTGGCCACTTGTTTGGGTATGATACGGGGTGGCAACTTTATGCTTGACTCCATACTTCTCAAGAAGAGTCTTGAATAATTGATTGCAGAAATGAGAGCCCCCATCACTAATGATTGCCTTTGGAGTTCCGAACCTTGAGAAAATATACCTTTTCAAAAATGCAGTGACACTTCTTCCTTCATTATTGGGGAGCGCGACGGCTTCCACCCATTTGGACACGTAGTCTACTGCCATAAGAATGTACTTGTTACTATAGGAGCTTACAAATAGACCCATAAAATCAATGCCCCATACATCGAACAATTCAACTTCGAGAATCGGTGTCATTGGTAGCTCATGCCTTCTTGACATGCCCCCATGCCTTTGACATTGATCACAAGCTTTTACAAAGTCATGAGCATCTTGATAGATTGTCGGCCAATAAAAACCACTTTGAAAAACCTTGGCTGCCGTTCTTGAGCTACTATGATGCCCCCTACCCCCCACGGATGATGAATGACAAGCCTCAATAATTGGAATCATCTCCACTTCGGTAATGCACCGCCTTATGATGTTGTCGGCGCAAATCCGAAACAGATATGGCTTATCCCAATAATATTTCCAGACATCACTCAAAAATTTCTTCTTTTGATGGAAGTTCAAATCATTCGGCATAATGTCACTTGCGTGGAAGTTAGCAAAATCGGCATACCAAGGGATCATATCATGCGACCCCGCCATTACTTGCTCATCCAGAAATGACTCATTGATTTCTAGGCCATCCAATGGACGCCCACCCTCTTCAAGATGAGACAAGTGGTCCGCCACTTGATTTTCACACCCCTTTCTATCTTTGACTTCAAAGTCAAACTCTTGCAAGAGAAGGACCCAACGTATCAACCTCGATTTTGCATCTTTCTTTGTCATGAGGTAATGTAGGGCTGTATGATCAGTGTGAACAATCACATGGGTGCCCAACAATTAAGCCCAGAACTTCTCGAAAGCAAACATAATAGCAAGAAACTCTTGTTCTGTGACAGTGTAATTCATTTGGGCACCGTTTAGAGTCTTGCTTGCGTAGTAAATTAGGTGGTAGATCTTATCACGCTTTTGGCCAAGAACATCCCCCATGGAAAATCCACTTGCATCACATATCAACTCAAAGGTTTGATACCAATCCGGGGCAATGATGATAGGAGCCGATGTGAGTCTCTCTTTCAAAATCTCAAATGCCTTCAATCAAGCATCATCAAATACAAACTTCGACTCCTTCTCCAAAAATTTGCATAGAGGGTTGGCTATTTTTAAGAAATCCTTGTCATACCCCTTTTTAACCGGGATTAAAGTAGAAGTATGACGTATTGGAGATTCCTGTTTTTTGTTTATTTGTTTTAAGGAGTCGCCACCTAATTATTTATGGTGAATTAGGACACCTAAAATTTATTAAAGTTAAGTTTAAGGTCTACGAAACTTAAGATTCTAGGTAAGGGTTCAATTAGTCTAAAGGGAAGGTATTAGGCACCCTTTAAGACCCATTAACAATGGTTAACCGACCGGACTTAAAATTAATTAGGCTAAATGTAAATATAGTATTATAGAAAAAAAGAAAATAATTTTTGTAAGTATGGCTAAAGTTATAGATAAATATGTAAGAATATTGTTTAAAATAGAACTTGTAAAAAATAATAATAATTTGTATAAAAGAGTACTTTTAATGCTATTTTTTGAAATACGACTTATAAACGTTGTTAAGATTTTAAACGAGTATAAATGTATTGTTTAAAATAATGCCTGTAGAAAATGTAGTGATTTAATAAGAGTTTAATTGTAAATAAACCAAAAGAAATGGGATGAGTGATGTTTCATATGTATTCCGAATATGAATTACGCTAACTAGTAAATTAAAATGCATTTGTAGAGTTATTGCAAGATTTATATTGATGTTTTAACAAATGTGTATTTCAAGTGTTTGAAATGAACTAAAGTGAAAGAGTTATCCGTTAAATTAGTTTGCCTTTTTATTTAGAATGAGCTAATGTTATGTGAAATTCGTGACGTTTTAAACTTCTAAGATAGTAAGAGTAAATCTTGATCCTCAAAATATGTGGTCATAATATTTTAAAATCAACTATTCTAATAAAAATAAATAGTATAGATACTATAAATAATTTAACATAAAAAAAAAGAGAAATGAAGCCTATGAATTAATTGTTAGCTCTCTTTTAAATTAACTACCCATCGTATCAACCCACTAATTTCACTAAGGTTTATTCTAGCTAAGAAGACAAACCAAGTAAAATACTAGTTGTACAATATGACTTGAATGTACGAAATAAAGAGCAAATAGAATCAAATGGGTTCAGCCCATTTTATAGAGCTGCTGCGACTGTTTGCTGTTGGGTTTTGGCCCAGCGAATTTAGCATATGGCTGCGGATTAGTTTTGAGAAAGCAGGAGGTGTGAATGATGGAATAGATGCGCATTCCCAGCCTTTGCGGGGTGACATCGAGTCTTAAAGTAAGACTCTGTTTTGTGTACAGTGAAATGGGGTCGTCGAGGCCTCGAATCTACTCTCGTATTGACGGATTCGAAACTTGAGTCAAAAAATTAAAGTATCTCTGTCGTAGTTAAAATTCTTGTCGAGCAACGACGAAAGTTAATCGAATCGTCAAGAATTTAACCTTTCGTCACAAATCTCATAATTCAACAAAGTGTTTTTGCTTTTTTTGATTTAAATGTTCAAGACCGGATTTCTAACAAAAGAAAAAAAAACTCAAAACCTTTGTGAGAAAATATTCGTGCATCACCAATCCTTTCGATCAGTGTCGAATCCCCGAATTTTCATGTACCCGTCTTCGAAAAAATAAAAGAACCCCCCTAACTGATTCAACTCAGGACCCATTTATAGAAAATAGAGGAGTGTGGGAGAGAGACGAAGCGGACAGGCGTGAGGAAGTGTCAGGGAAGATGGCAGAGGCGTGGGGAACAGGGATGGAGGATACAGAGACGAGGGGGACAGCGGGGAGTGGGAGAGAACGTGAGGGTGAAGTGGCAGGTGGCGGAGAAGGTGGGGAACAGGGGAGTATGGAGGTGGTGTGAGGGAGAGAGAGAAGAGCCGTTGAAGAGAGAAGGGCATGGGAGAGAAAGAGAAGCGGCTGAAGGGTTTTTAGGTTTAGGAAATTTGGGTCGGGTCAGGTAATTTTGGGCTGGACCGGGTAGGAATAGGTATTGGGCTGGTCTGTTGAGTATTTTAGTTGGGTTGAAGATATGGGTTGGGTATTAAAATGTGGGTTGTTTAATTGGGTAGGGAAATAATATTGCATTGGTATTTTGGGCCATTAATTTGGCTGAAAATTGTTGATCATTCCTCCGCTATTTAATTATTTTCGTGCTTCTAATTTAATGATTGGTACAATATATATTATGTAAAGACAATAAATAATTAGTATGTAGAAAAAATAAATATTTTACAAAGTGTTGTCTTGTAATTAATTTCACGAATCCGAACCCGAAAACGAAACGATGACTAACCGTTTAAAATCTGTGATAAAGTAATACTTATAATGTTGAAAATAAAAGTAATGATACTAATAGTAGTAGCAATAAAATATTGTGAAAAATAAAGTATTTAGCTCGTCAGTAAATTTAGAAACCCGAGTAAATTAAATAAAAGAGGGACAAAATTGGGTGTCAACAGATGCCCCTCTTCGACCGGAGATGATGTAAGAATCTTCGGGCGAAGAAGTTGACGTAGTAGCCAATTTTGTTTGGGCCAACGAATATGAATTTGTAAGA